>NC_048596.1:162464385-162820966 GCF_003668045.3 Cricetulus griseus
GCTGGGGCTTGCTCTCAGGCCCTGGACCCATGATGCTGATTTCTTTGGTTATCTGTGACAGGCTGCCATACGTGCCGAGGCAGTTCACCATAAGAATCCTAGGATAGCAAACAGATGCAAGCCTGGATCAGGATGGGAGCTAAACAACCATCTTGGCCAAGGCCATTTCTACAGCAGCCCAGGGTCTCTCCCCATCAGCACTCCCCAGTGCCCCGAGAGTTAGGGCTCTTGAGGGTACAAGGAGTTCAGCATTGCTCTCCACTATCTATCTAGAAGGGGCTCTGGCTGGTTCTGGTCTTGGAGGTCCTGAAGGTGTCAGACAATGCATAACACTCTAAGGCAAAAGCCACCCTCATCTTCTGAACAAATGGGGATAAAATGGGAGTTCAAACCTTGCTTCACCTAATGGTTGGTGGTTGTGGACAGCCTGAGCCAGCTGGGCCTCCACACACTGTGAATGATGGCTGCAGAAGGTAATGAGCTAGTTTCCTGAAAAGATCCAGCTGTTCCTTTCCCTTGTTTCTTTCTTCAGGAATTGTTCTAGATGTGATTAGTCGTTTCTTCCAGGATGTGAGGATGCAAGGTGGAGACAGGGGTCAGGAAGGGCATTTAGTGGTTGGCAGTCAAAACAGGTCCTGAGGACCAGCATCAAGGCTTGACACTCAATCCCTTGCATCGGCCCTCCCCCATTTCTTCTTTTGAGACAGTCTTACATAATAGTCCAGCCTGGCCTCAAACTTGAGGCAATCCCCCTGTCTCAGCTGCCCAAGTCCCATGAGCTCAGCTATGCATAGCCACAACAGCTTGCAGTAACACTTCAGTAGGTTTAGCTCTGAGGGTATGTGGGGGCAGACAACAGTATCCATGTCATCAAGTCTTCCAGGCAGTAGCATCAAGCCTTCCAAAGAGACTGAGGAACTTCCTCAAGGTGTTAGACCAGGGCCCACACACTCACCAGAGGGCCATTGTGGCTGCCTCTTTCCTTCCTCCACAGCATTGTCTCTGCGGTTTCTTTTGAGTAGAAGGGACTCAGAAGTATCCAGAGGGGAGGTGGTATTGGGGCTGTTTCCTGTGGGTGTCCAACCCTTTTCAGAAGGCCCAGGTGACTTGTTGGTTTAGCCTCTGTGGATGGGGGAAGTTGTGAACACACAGCCTTGTTTTCAGCTCCTGTGGACCATTTAGGAGGACCCTTCTTCCTGCTGCCTGTTTGGGTGCTGGGGTTACAGGTGAGAGCCTGTAACTTGAGCCTGATCCAGGACATATGGCAGAGCAGTGCAGATCTGATTCCTTTGCTAGAAGTGATGAAGGATGGGTCTGACCCCAGACTGGGTTCCAGACTGTGTGGCTGAGCAGGGCTGGGTGGGGACCTGGAAGGAGATGGCAAGTAAAACCCTAGAAGCTGCAGTCTGCAGTGTACAGTCCTGTGATTTGGATAGAAAGCCACCAAACAGAAGGAGGGAGGAGCAAGTCCAGCCCCTGGGCTGCATCTCTGGCACTGGCTGGAGGACTTCGGCTCAGCTGCTTCCCCAGAAGTCACACCTGGTCCTGGCAGCACCAAGTGTCTGGAGAATGGAAACCTGAATTGCTTTTAGTTCTCACAACCCATGGAGCAAAGTATGGTGGCTCTCACCTGTAACCCCAGCACTAAGCTGGATATCTCCCATACAATCTGCCACGCTCTGCTAAATACAGTGAGGTGCTTCACTCAAGAGTAGAGGCCTGATTTCAAGGGATTAAGCCCAGCATGAAACTGCTTAAACAGCAGGGTACATCTTAGAGAATACTGGGCCTGGTGACATGAGGAGCCCTTCCTTGACAAAGGGAGCTCAGAACTCAGGGCCAGGAGTATCTTGTTCATGTTTCTTTCCCATGGCAGAACATGGTGTTAGTGGCAGTGGGTGGATCACCTCATGGCTCCCACCCAATAATGGGGTGGGTAATGTCTGTGACACAAGATCACCAAGGTTCCCCCAGGGACCTGCTGCTGAAGCCACAGTCAAGAAGGCACTGTCCTCCAGTTCACTTGAACAGACATTTATTGAGCACCTACCAAGTGCAAGGCACTGTTAGGTGCCACAAGAGATACAGAGTGACCATATGGTCCCTGCCCGCGAGGAGCTCACAGTCTAGAGGGAGGCAACACAGTACACAGTTGGCTGCAGCTACACCTGCCAGAGTGGCAAGAGCCAGAAGCGAGACACCAAGTGCTGTGGGGTCACAGAATTCCACAGGGTTGCTTCTGTTCAGAGCACAAAGACGACTCAGGGCTGAGCCTGGGGGTGGGGGCTGTAGGGCAGAGGGGCATTCTAGAAGAAAAATAAGCATGGATAGGGCCAACTGGGAGCCCAGGTCTGGGAGTGGCTGGAGTGAGCATCATGGCAGGGGACAGAAAGTGGACAGTCAAGTGTGGCCATGGGACAACAGTCATGGGCACTAGGCTCAGAGGGTAGGAGCTTGATGCTCTGGTTGCAGCTGGAGAAGATCACGGAAGAAGAAAATGATGATGCAAAATGGTCTTCTAGATGGACTTGGACCCCTGTGGAGTCTGGGAGAGGAGAGCTGTAAGTGGCCTAGTGTTCAGGGCCCAATGAGGGACCAGTATCATGGTTGATTGTGGGAAGTGGTGGACAGTAGCAATTCAAGGGCCAAGAAGTGTATAAGGGACCTCTCAGGGTTACACAAGAGAAGATGACAGAATGCAGGCTGAGGTTCTGGGAACCAAGACCCCATAGGGCTAAGTGACAGGATTGGTGTCACCCTAGTAGATGGTGGCGTTAGGAAAGAGTGGTAACTCCTAGAATAAGAGAAGCCACTCACAACGTAGTTCCAGACTATTAACCGGAAGTGACAAGCCTCTGGGCTTCCCTCTAGAGCAGAGGCCGCGCCTCAGGGTGGTGCCTGCTAACCTGCATTTTAGCAAGGGCTGTCCTTTTGGCTGTGAGGCCTAGGATGGCCCACTTTGAGAACCACCTGTTGAGAAACTATATTAAGGATTGGCCGTCAAGAAAAGGAATGAAGACCCTCTAGAAGGAAAATAGAAGAAATAAGGCCAATGGCCTCACTGTCTGCAGCTACTACATTAAAAATGAAACAGCAACCAGTGATTTCCCAGTAGTGGACAGAAGCTAGGTTTGCAACTGGGGAGGGAAAAAGTGGGAAGGTGGAGTAAAGCATTAGCAACAAAATGCAGGGGTTTTACCCACAAGGATCAAAGGTGCCCGGGGAGCAACAGGGAGGGGGAAATCCAGTGACCAGTGCAACCAATGGACCCAGCTGAGACGGCTCAGAATGTTGGGATGGGGCAGCATCAGAAGGGATGTGGGAGGCAGGCTGGGAGCTGGGTGAGCCTGGTACAGAGGGCACAGGGTGTGCAGCAGTTGACCCGACCCTACCGGGGAGGGGCTGGGTACTGGCAGTGGCAAGAAGAGTAGAGTCCTTTTTCCAGCCTTATACATTTGCAAGCCTATATAAACAGAACTCCATCCTGCCTCACAGCAAGGCCCAGAAACACAGCCAAGCCTGCCGACAATGCTGCCACAACTGCACCAGAACAGCTATGGCAACACACACGCAATGTGCACAGAGGCTGGACGTCCAGCAGCTACACTAGCTCCTTATCCTTTCAATCTCTGTAAGCATCAGACATGGTGGCCAATGACCAAAAGTATCTGCCTTAGCTGTGCTGACCACCTCACCCAAATGTCAGGGTATACAGGAGGCGGAGACACTCCATGTAGGCAGAAATTCCAAGACACTCCAAACTTCACTGTGGAGGCACTGAGGGATGTAGGCTGAGCATCTATAAGCACCTAACAGCAACAGAGCTTGGGATGAGGCAGAGAAGCAGGTCACGAGCTTCCTTTAGTGGCTGGATAACTGGGCTTTAAATGCTACACCTAAATGTGATGGATTTCACAAGAATTGAGAATTCTATTTCACATTATAATCTACAAAGTAATTAATGCCTCTCAGTTTTCTCCAACCTTTTCTTCTCTCGTATATGGAGAAAGGGGAAATGGGCAGGGATCTCAGAAACAATACTAAGAACACAGAGGCTCACACAACTCAAAGACAGGCTGCCTGTAGAGCCTTAGAAGGCCCGTGCTCCTTCCTCATCAGGATGAGGCAACTGTGAAGCACCCTGGTTCTCCTGGTTTCCAGGAATACTGGACTGGCACTGAGGAGACCAAGAGGCCCTGGGGACAGCCCCACCTTGGCACCTCTGCTATGCTTTGAAGCTGGGGCACAGGGTGGAGGACTGTGGTGGGTCTACTCCTGGATCTTGCCAAGTTTTCTATTTGTACAGCCTGCAGGTCTCAAACCCCCAAGTGACAGATGATAAACAGCTCCCTAGCAAGTTGCATCACCAGAGAATTCAGGAGAACACAACCGAAGTACAAGTGTGGCCACCTAGAAAGCTCTGTGTTCATCTCCTGAGGGACGCAGGAATCAAATGGAACAAAGATACACGCATGGTAACAGCATCCTGTGATCTACACAGTCCCTGCACCAAGAGAACAAACCAGCACCAAGTCCTCCGTTACTACTTGTGGGACCAGGAGAAAGATACAATCCACAGGGCAGCGGAAGTGACCATGAGGGCTGGGAGACAGCACGGGTGGAAAACACGAAGCCCTTTAAAGGTCCAGGTGAGAGTCAAGATACTAAGAATGACCAGGAAAAGTTTCACAGACACAGAATTCAAGCTACACTGAGAAGAGACAATACTGAGATAATTGGTTCTGAAAGACCCGGGAAGAGCTGCTAAGAAATCTCTAAAAAGACAAAAGAGGGAAATGGGAGGGGCTTTGAGACCCCTTCTGAAACTACTAATGCTATTTATTGGCTTGGGTCATCCTTGAGAATAGAAAACTTTTTGGCAAAGCTGTACAAATCCCACATGGGGGTCTTTCCCATACTTGTGGGCTGTGGACTCATGCTGGCCATAAGGGACTCCTCAGAAGACTCTCCAATCCTACCTCACCTTCTGAGGCTCTGGTAGCTGTGGAGTCAGGCTGGGAGCATGGTGGCCTTGGCTGGTGAGTGCATTAAGGAGCTAGGCCAGTCAGGGAGAATGTTGGGACTCAGTTCCCTTCTCTGTCTGGCAGAGGGGAAGAAGGGTAGGGCTGATGTGCTCAGACTTCTCCCCTGCTCTTCTGAGTCTGACTTTGTCTTGTCACTGATGACAGCCAGGCACCAAGTGCCATCTAGTGGCTCCACTTCTCCACTGGTGCAAATGGCCTGCTGAGAAGACCCACAAGAGCAGAGCAGGTCAACTCCAAGGAGGAAGGCAGGGGACACACACCATGTGAGTGGACAGGACAGACCACCTCAAGAAAATAGACTTTAAGAGGCCCTGCTTCCTTAAGGAAGCAACCACCCCCCTTTTTTTTTCTTTTTAAATTTTATTTAGAAAGGCTAACCATATTCATTTGTCAATTTTTCTTCAGCTTTAAGGAAAATAGTTTAAAAAACATAAAATTGTAAATACACTCAAGAGTAACTGCTATTAAACAGTTCTGAACAGGCAGAAAATGTACTTTCCTTTTACAGAAAATGTTAAATCTGTAATAGCAGCATAATTTATATATAGAAAAAAGCTGGCTTTGAAAATCCAGATTTTTGTATGTACAAAACACCTGGGACAATGTCTTCCCATTAGGAACTTCCCACGGTTGGCAGCTCCCTCTGGTCCCCACTAGTAGTGGGCCCTCAGCCTAGCCTTTAGTCCAATACCAGGGCAGAAAGGGCGTTCAGGTCTTTCATGTATGGATGAGCCACCAGGATCTGGTCAATCTTCAGTTTTTGCTCAGAGTCAGGGAAGATCTTCAGCAGGGCCTCCCTCAGCTCGCTGGTCTCTGCAGAAGATCTCTGTGCTGGCATGGGAAGGTTCTGCTGTATACTGGGAAGGGTGGCCAGGGGTGTGAAGTGGGGCTGCTGAGGAAGCCAAGAGCCTGAAGAGGCTCCCTGGTTCCGGGATGGAGGCTGGTGGCTGGTGTTGGCTATCTGGGTGTTGGGGCTCCGGAAGCCAGGATCAAACGTGCCCACATTTGGCAGGACATTGAGTATCGGCTGCATGTCTCTGTGGATGAAGTGAGTCATGGTGAGAGAGGCAATAAGAGACCCTACTAAAGCACACATGGCTAACACTGAGGGTCTAGACGCTAGCTAGTTCCACGATTTCTGAAGGCCAGAGGCCAGAGAGTCATGGGGTGGTGAAATCAGCTCCCACAGAGTGGTCTATAGGGCACCCGGCACCATTTCCAGACACATGAAGGAACGAGCACCCCTGGGGCAGACAGTCCCATCCCCAGTCTGCAGTCTGAGGGCAGGCTACAATTGTTGCTTTTGCAAGGTTCCTGCACTTCTGGAGGTTTTTATTATGGGTAGTATCAGCTGACAGAAGTGGGGACAGGCATTCCTCTGGGCAAGGAAGCAACTCTAACAAGCTCAGGGAATCCCTGTCTCCGTGAGGTCTGGGTGGGACTTTTGTACTCTCGATGTATACGCACATGGTGTTGTATGTGCATCCAGGGGACACCTGTCCTGCTTAAGCACTCAAACTGATTCTAGCGGCAGGTGAGAACTGGGGCTAATAGTGCCATCAACTTCAGAAGGCTAACAGTCTGCAAAAGCTCCATTCCTTTAACAGCATCCCCCCATGAAGGAGTGGCCACCAAGCACTTTGAAGATGACACTAGGTGAGAGGGAAAATGGCAAGCAGGGCTGATCCTGCCACCAGGCTACTGAGGTAGTGGAAAGGTAGCAGAGAACCCACCTCTAGCTTGGCCTGGGCCTTGACTCAGCATGAAGCCCACATACAGCCTCAAACACAGGTCTTAAGGCCTAAAATACTATGAGGATTTCCAATATAAGATGTGGGATTTGAGCCGGGCAATGGTGGCGCATGCCTTTAATCCCAGCACTCAGGAGGCAGACGCAGGTGGATCTCTGTGAGTTCCAGACCAGCCTGGTCTACAAGAGCTAGTTCCAGGATAGCCTCCAAAGCCACAGAGAAACCCTGTCTCAAAAAACCAAAACCAAAAAAGATGTGGGATTTGGGGGTGAGCTGGACAAGTGTATAGCAAGCAGGCTGACGTTTCTTTGGTGTGGACAGATAACCCTGTCTGAGTCAACACCTTAAGTGTGTGATAAAACCCAAAAGCTCACAGAGAGATGATCACAAGATCAAGAAGCTCAGAGTGTGCTGGTCTCCACTATAGAAGATCCCTGGGTGAAATCAACCCACCTTGGTGCACTGCCAGGTTCAAACTGATGGTCCCAAAGGCTCATGCTACAAATGACAGATTAGCAGCCTTGAAAGATGGGAAAGAGTGTGCCTTCTCGTTTTGGGTACCCAGACCAACCCCATGCAAAAACCTGCCAGGAGGTCCATAGAAATAGAGCTTATTTTGGTTTTAAAACAAAGAAGGTCTGCCACTGGGCTAGCATGAAGGAGGCTGCAGGTCTGAACACAGAAATAACCTCTACTTGCCAGTCAATTACAAGATAGTAAGTAGGCTTTCCCATGCAGTGATGGTAAACAGTAGCTGTCAGCCCACACCTCCGCCCCACCCTGCCCCGCCCCACAGTGATCTCTGAGCAAGACAGGAGTTTACTCATCACTGCATACTCAAAACACTGCAGAAAGTGCATGGGAAAGTACCCCACACAGAGGACCCAGGCTACAGTGACTGACAAGTTACCAGCAACTTGAAAACTGGCTTCTTCTGAGAGAGAGCCTCAGGACTGTCTATGCTCTCTTAGAATTAAAATAAAAAGGTGCCCTACACAGGGCAGGCCTAGACCACAGCACAGGAGGCAGAGGCAGAAGGATCCAGTTTGAGCTCAGCCTGCTGATACAGAGGAAACAGTCTACGGCAGGCAGGTGGGCAGGCAAAACAAAACTGAAAAAGGCCGCACTGAAGATTAACCTTGGGGTACTTATTGACTGGCTTCTACATCGGTTACATATTGCTAAGTCTAATTAAGGCTTTAAAAAAATCAAATGCAATTTCTAGTTTTCAAGGACAACATTTGTTCCAAAGCACAGCATTTGGTTAAAATAAAAAACTTTAACATACGAGGGAATACACAGAAATACCTAAGAAAGACCTCCTTTCGGAGAAATTCTTCTAGCCGAGGTCCGTTTCTTCCCAGGGGGTCATCAGGAACCATAAATATGTCCCCCACGAACGTGTACTGAAGCAGTCTACAACACAAAGTCACAGTGCTGACAATCAGTATTCTTCACTACTATAGGAAATGGAACATTTCTCAAAGGAGTCACCCATTTTGAGACAATGGTCAGTCTAAAAATTCTAACTGCTAACTGCTCAAAGGGAAGCAACCCCACATGCCAGTGAAATGGATGGACAAAGTAATGCAAGAAGCTTTTCTCAGCTGGCCACAAATCTCATCCAGATGCCAGCCAGGTATTTTCTACCATATGAGAAAACATGATTAAAGACATTCTGCTTGGGCCGAAGCAGGTATGCCACAAAGTGAAAGTGGAAACAAATGTGTTCATGGGCAAACTTCTGATTTTTACACTTGATCTTAGCCAAAAGGCTGAGAAGACTTTTAAAAGAGAAAACAATGCCCTATGCAGAGACACCAAGGTTGATCCAGCATTACTCATCAAGGACAAGGGGCCTGGGCCTGCTCAGCAGGAAAGTCTTACGGGCATACCGGAGGCCATGGTGGGGGGGGGGTGTCTGGCACCTACAGATACAGAAATAAAGAACTCACTGGGCATGGTGGTACATACTTTTAATCCTGGCATGCCAGAGGCAGGAGAGGTGGAGCCTGCCTGAGCTACATAGTGGGTTCCTGTCTCAAATAGATGAATACATAAAACTAAATTAAGTAACAACCCAATGGCACACATTCTGGTTTCTGAGTTGCTTCTGTGAGGTCTGAGGGCAGTGGGCTGGTTGGAGCCTCCTGGTGTGCATACTTGTGTTAACACACACCAGTGTCTAAGAAGCTTAAGGATTCATCAACTGTGCCCACTAGGTCAAAGTTCAACTCTCCTCCACCCATCACCAAGACCCTTTTAGCAATATAGAGCTCAACATGTAGAAGTATTCACTTTCATCCAAGAGTTTGCAGCCAAGTGTTCTCTTTAGTTTAAAAATGTAAAGTTATATTGTCCACTTATTTGTGGACAATTTGCCTGCAACTTTGATTCTCTCTTCCTCCAGTGTGGTTCTGGGGATTGATCCCAGGTCCTCAGGCTTCTCATCAGCCCAAGCCTAGCTCTTTCAAAAGTCCTGTTAGGATGTAGCAAGCTGTAAGTATCAGGTAAGGGCCCACCGTGAAACCCAACAGAAGCAGACGTCTAGATGAGCTGCACACCCACCCAGCCCCCACTGCCCATGCACATGCACTTTATGGTTCAGATACTTGGAACCACAGCACAGCACTTTTGCTTCTTGTGTGAAGCAGCTGCTCAGGTGAGCAAGGCTTCTGGGGGCTCACGGAACCCAGTATTCACTGCTCTTCAGTAGGTCAGCAACTGAACACATTCACAGCACCAGCAAGAAGAAAAGTTGTGAGCTAAACTCGTGGAAAACACCAGACAGCTTTTGTCCTATGCTCTGGCTGGAGTCACAGTGTTCCAGGCTGACACTTCAGATAGCATGGGGGTGGGGTAGGAGGGGAGTCCAACCTTGCAGGTACTCTTAGGAGGCCCACCAACCCTTTCCTGGGCTCACCACCCTGGCAAGCAGCACAGTCAGATAAAATGCAAACAAGAAGCAAACAACACACTTCTGATCAAAGCAAAGAAGAAAAGATTACCTTTTTGTAATAATTTCTCTCCAGGACACTGACTCCGTCACAAACTCTCTGAAGTTATCATTCGTTACAATTATACCCCCAGTCTTGTCCGCTAAGTGTAGCAGGAACCTATGGTAACAAGAGGGTTCAAAATAACAAACAGCATGCCTGGCTGAGAGTAGCTGTGCTATAAGGAAATAGCCAGTTTAAACAAGGTTGGATACACAGAAGTCCCTGTCAACTGAAGATGGATAAAATGTCAAGTATCTTTGGAATTATTAGTGTGATTATAAAACAACTTCTTTTCATGCAATCTAATTCTACAAAACTGATATCAACTATGATTCCTACATTTTCTAGAAAAGATCCACCAATAAACTGTGATAACAATGCGTGAAGACTTGAGCAGTTAAAGGTAACAACTGAGTTTACTTCAATGTTAGCTGACAGTCAGCTCTGCAATTAAAAACAAACAAACAAACAAACAAAAACCAATCCATTTTCTGCTTCGTTTTAAAAAGACATCACCATTTTAGCCTAAATATAGACAGATTCACTCAGTTATGAAAAGACATATAGTGATGAAGTGGTTTTGCATTTTTAGAAAACAGTTTTGGTGGTGCTGGGATCAAACTAAGGGCCTGGCATACTAGGCAAGTGTAAGCGAGGGCACTGTCAAGAAAGCTCCATGGCTGGATGGCTGGGGGAAGTTTTGTTTGTTCAGGAGACAGAACAGTCAGAGGCATCTGCAAGAGTCCAGAGCAGAGAAAGAAAGAAGCAAACTGGCCAGGGCTATTTCTCAGGTGGGGGTGGGGGTTAGTGGAGACATGATGATAGAGAGAAGCTGCAAATAATGAATATCGAAGGAGGGGGTGCTCGCTATTCTGAAGAGAATGGGAATGGCCTGGCAGCTGGGAACTGGCACAGAGGAAGGAGGAAGAATAGTGAGGTTAGCATGCGAGCTTTGATAGTCGCAACACGTACATGTTATTAGGGACTGGAGGAACCTGGAGTTAGCTTCAGGCTTGCTATGTAACCACAGGCATAAACAAGGGAAGTGGCCCTTTCTGGTGGGCAGGAATGCTGCCTATGTGAACATTCATCTCTCTGGAGGACAGCAGTCCTTCTGCAGTCCAGCTTGAGCATTTTTGGGGTCACCCACTGCCTTTTGGAGAACTGGGATCTCTTTGGACTCTATCACTAAACTCCCAGCTCTGTGTTTGAGAGATTGAGTCCTAAGTCTCCTAGGTTGGCCTTGAACTAAACAGCCTGAAGATGACCTTGACCTTCTGGTGTGGGGATTACAGGTGTGTGCCATTACACCCAGCTTGTAGGGTTGCTAGGGATACACAAGGCCACAAGTACGTGGTGATGAAAGAGAGTAAGAATTGTTTTGCTGCTGAAGATTATCCCTGTTTAAACCTTCTTAAAATCTTTGTGAGTAGCCAGGCATGAAAGTGCACACCTTTAATACCAGCACATGGGAGGCAGAGGCTGGCAGTTATCTGTGAGTTCGAGGCCACCTAGTCTACATAGTGAGCTCCGGGAACAGCCAGGGCTACATAGTCAGAACCTATCTTAAAAAACAAAATAGAACAAAAGCTGTGAAGATAATAGAAATGTTATTTCTTGAATAAGAACAAAAATAGTGAAACAAATAACAGTTCCCTGTGTTCACATGTGCAAATGGCTGCCCTTCTTAGCAGTGATAGTGACTCAAAAGTGGGACTTAAAACAACTCAACAGTTTCCAAGCTCTTGGGACCTTGGAAAGTTGGTTTTGTTTTGTTTAGAGTCCCCCTATTCCCCCCATCCCCCACCCCACCACAGGAACTCATATACCCCAGGCTAGCTTAGAATCTACTATGTAGCTGAGGATGGCTCTGACATTCTGATCCTTCTGCGTCTACCTCTAAAATGTTGAGATTGCGGGTTTGAGCCACCACACTGGGATGAGTTTCTTATTAATGAGCATTTAGGTTCTGTTCTAAAGAGCATGACTGTCAATGGTGCTATTTGTCCTGATGCCAATAAAAGCAGATGGTGAGGCTTCTCATCCTACCCACCAGAAGACACTCCTGTGTTCTCTGAAGGCCGGAGAGCTGCACAGACCAAGCAAAAGATTCATCTGCATGTCTGTTTCTGAACTGAATCCCTTGGCTGTGAGAAGAAAGCTGTGGTGGTGGAGACCTGAAGGCTTTTCCTGGGCCTACTGGCCTAACTACTTTTTCACCTGAGCAACCCAGGGTTCCTGAGCCTGTGACAGCGCTGACAAGAACTGCCCTTCCAGGACTTCCCCTAAGCCATGTGCTGCCCTCTCTCGGCTCTTCTCACACTGTTTGACAGCACCCTGGATCCACCACATCTAACCCCATCTCTTTCCTGTGAGGGAGTGAGTGAATGTCTGCAGTGGCCCTAAATCACCTCTTTCCCATTCAAACACATGCCAGAGTGGGCAACTTTCTTCACTGGGAGGAGTGTGGAAAAGGAGAGAAGGAACAGACAGCCCCAGGGTCCCACACACCATGCTTGCTACTACTTACATGACAGCACCAGAATAGAGTTCAAAAACTACATATCACTGGGTAAGCTTGGAATCAAATTTCTCCTTCTGGGGGGTGAGGCAGGGTGGAGATTTTTACCATGTAACCCTGGCTAGCCTGAAACACAGAGATTTACTCAGACCTATGATCTACATAGTGAATGCTAGGCCAGAGCTGTATGGTGAGACCCTGTCTCAAAACAAAACAAAACACACACACACACACACACACACACACACACACACACACACACACACACACATACACAAAAAAAAAAAAAAAAAAAACCAACAACAACAACAAAAAACCACTACAAGTATCTGCCTTTTCTCACCTCAGGCAGGCTTTACTAAAATTTTAAACAAAACCAAACACAATAGTGTCTTCTGTGTCATTCCTAACTTCATAGGTATATAAGCTTGATCACATGTTTTCAAACAGAGCCAAACAGGTCACCTCAGAGTCTACACCTGCTTGGTGGTGGGTAGCTGGCCCCTCACCACCCACTCCCACCTTGGGAAGGAAAACAGCCCTTCTTACCTGTCATCATGAGAAGCAATTCTTTCTCCAAAGACCATCCGGGCAGGAGTTAAAGATAATATTCCAAGCTCTTGGAGCTGGGTTAAGAAGTGCTGTTCTGTTTGTGGAAGAAGTTGATATGTATTCAGTAAAGGCTATCTTCCCAGATGTGTAAATAAATGAATGCAAACCCAAATATTTCACTTGGAGACTTGCAGAAACCTCTTTTTCCTACTGACTCAATTTTTACTAACTCACCAGATGAAGAAGGAAAAAAAAAAATCAAGAAAGACTCACACTCAAGCAAAGTTTACATATGAACTGACTGGTAGTTTTTAACAACCAACCAACCAACCAACCAACCAACCCAACCAATGTTAAAAGCATTTGCCTCTTGAGACTAAACCATAGCCTGTAATTAATTAATCCTGCTCCCAAGAACTTTTCCAAAGGTATATAATACAAGTAGAATACAAAAAGAGAAATGACAAGAGTCCCCAAAAGGGTGAGAGTGGGGAGGGGAAGAGCCCTCTGGAAGCAGAGGCAGTAACAGGAACAAGCCACTTTGTTCCAGTCAAGAAAGGTTGTGTACTCTCCAGCCAGAATGTAGCCTCCTCCCCACCTAATCACTTGTAGTTTTGTCTGTGCAAGTAAATGAATTTCCCAGGCATAAGTAGTGACGGAATGGAGGGCCTATGCTGTACTGTGGAAAAGCAGTCACAGGCAAGAGAAGCTGAGCTGAAGCCTCAGATTCCTGTGTTTGCATTTCCTACCAAAGCAGCTAGCCGCCAGTGACCTTAACCAACCTGCCCCAATTGGGGGTTCCCCTCCTCAGAGCTGCCCAGTTCATATGCACTGAGACTTAGCTAGAAATGAGTGACTCTGCCTTGCTCCTTGTGATCTTCTATTATAACATCTTCTCCCAGATAAAGGAAGCTGGGAACACTCTGGAGTGGAGTGGCCACAGCACTTCCACCTCCTAGGAACTAGATCTCATTCCTGTTTCTGTACTGGACAAATTTAGAAAAGACTCCACTCCCTGTTTCTCCTGTCCTTTCTAGGTGTACTTGCTCATGTACTATGCCTGCCACAGCCTTTTTCGCCTGCTTTTCTATGAGGACCTAAGACAAAAGCAACCTTCTGTTTCTCTGGACTACTTCATGATATAGTAAAGTACAAAACTGACACAGCAACTATTTTAAAAGCATTATTTAAATACTCAGATGCCCAATCTAGTAGAGACACATGCTTTCTAACAGCTACTCCAGCCTTCCACCCTTGCTAACCACTCCCTTTTATACTACACCACCCCTCAACTGAGAGGCATGTCTATTCCAGGCTGCTCAAAAATCCTACTGTGTAGCTAAGGATGGCTCTGATCTTCCTGCTCTATCCTGAGTGCTGACCTTACAGGTGTGCACCACCACACCGAGTTTTCAATTGGTATTTTACCAGACAGAACCAATTTAGAATGTTGTCATTCAAGCTGTTGCCCACGTGTGTGATTCTATTCTAGGTACCCTGTGTTGCAATTTGAAGCCAATTCATTAACTATCTAGCCAGAAGTATGGAAAAGCCACTGGGCCTCACCTGTGACATTAGGATCGCGCCTTGTTCTCCACTGTGGGACAAACACAGTGATGTTTCGGTTGCCAAGCTTCCAAAAATACTCAACTGCAATTGCTATTCCACGGCAACTAAAGAACTTTTTCAGACCATGGCTGGAAGGAAACAAGGACAATTTCATTCAGGTTAAAGTCTATGTAAAGCCTAAGTTTTACCACAGAAAGCAACAATCACACACAACAGAAACAATACAAACTGCTTTTACTTTTCGAAGTTGTATGGTCTGCTACTTTACAAAGCCAGGTTAACCCTGCTGACAGAGTCCTTTTGTGTCTTACAGTCTTAGGTCTTCTCTTTGTGTTTGGCAAACTGCACACACTGCTTTAGTGGAAGCTGGCAGGCTTGCTCTAATATTTGTTTATTATCATGGGGATTTAAAGTATATTCTATTGGGAAAAGCTACTACTATTTCTAAGCTCTGTCTAATCACTGGCCTAAGAATTTTATCTTCTTTTTTTTAGATGTGGTCTTTTATGCCACTGAAGCTTACTAGAGCACACATGTGACCCTCTGCCTCAGCCTCCTGATGTCTGACATCAGTGCTGCATACTTCCACAGCTAGCCTTACTTGATTATGGAGTGATTATCCTGGTGGAGTTTTGGTACTGTTTTTGTTTTTTTGCTTGTTTGCTGTGTTAGGGATCAAACCCAGGTCTTCACACATGCTGGGCCATTGAGCTTCATTGCCAGTGAACTTCTAACAATTTCTTGTGAATTTTATCACAGAATTGGTTGCTTGAGTAAAAACAGTCAGTAGCTGTGATAATGCCTGTGCTGTGCCTGCCTATGGTTGAGGACAGGAATAAAGATGTGATCCTATTGCCACTACCAAAGTGCCCAATGTCACTGCTAGTTCTGGAGAGTGGGTGGGTGTACTACCCACTTTCCAGGACCTGAAGAGCTCCCAAGTTTATAAACTTAGAAAAAACAAATTGAAAACAAGATTCAAATGAAACTAACTAGGACCATGGGACTATACTGAATGAAGCAGAAAGCAGGAAAAAGGTAAGCATCTAAGAAACAGGCTAGAACCTGTCAATCTGTAAAGGTCACCGTGGTCACTGTCTCACCATTCAACTCTGTCACAGCAATGTGACAATAGCCACACACAGCTGTAGATGACAAATATGGCTGAGTTCCTACTCATAAGACAAAAATGGGGCTGCACTCAGCCCAGTGTGTGACTTCCTGCTACAGAACACACACACACACACACACACACACACACACACACACACACACACACACACACCACACCACACACACACACACACTCTCTCTCTCTCTCTCTCTCTCTCTCTCTCTCTCTCTCTCTCTCTCTCTCTCTCTCTCTCACTGCCCCCCCTCCAAGTCTGGCAGTACAAAAACAGAAACAGAAACTTGCTGGAGAGATGGCTCATGCTTAAGAGCACTTGCCACTCTTGCAAAAGGGCATGGGTTTGATCGTCAGCACTCACATGGTGGCTCAAACCATCTGTTAACTCCAGTCCCAGGAGATCAGAAGTCATTTTCTGACCAGGCATATATATGCTATACACACACATGCAGGAAAAACACTCATGTCCATTAAAACAATCAGCTGGCTATATGGCTCCACAGGCAAAAGTACCACAATGCACCATGGTGTGTATGCTCCCCCACCACACACATAAATATGTAAATCAATAAAATTAAAAAAAAATAACCCTTCATTTTGTGTCTTAGGTAGTTAAATAGAGGTGGAAAGGCCAATATTTTTCCCACACATATCCTCTGATAGGACTGGCTTCCAGGTCCCCTCCACATTTGATAGGTAAGAGAGAGCAAGCCAAAGCAAATTTTCCATAACACACACCCTAGCCAGCACTTACTCTTTGGTGGTTCTTGTTCCCACCCCTCCTGGTTGTTAAGTCCCCTGTGTACCTTCTCCACCAGGCCTTCTGGGCTCAGTCCAGTTTCCTGTGAAGTCCAGCCTTCCTGTCTTCTCACCTCCCTACCCTCTACTCTGTGGTGCATGACAGAGTGGCCTATCTAGGGTGTGTAGCCAGAGAGTGGGTGTTCTGGGGCAGACTCATTCCCCATACCTGGCCAGGGCCTTTCCACTATCCCACAGTACAATGAAACCCCATTTGCATCACTGATCCTGTGAGAGTAGGAAGCGCTGGATATAAACAACTAAGTTGTCAAGAGGTGGCAAAGAGTAGCTCACAAGTTCTCTTTGCTAAAGGATAAAACCCACTCTTTTTCAGAGACTTATAAAAAAAGAAACTGTCAGTGGGGCAGTGGCAGCACATGCCTTTAATCCCAGCACTCAGGAGGCAGAGACAGGCCTAGGTCTCTGTTAGTTAGAGGCCAACCCAGTTTATAGATCAAGTTCAGGACAGCCAGTACTACACAGAGAAATCCTGTCTTGAAAAACCAAAAAGAAAAAAGAAATCATCAGATCAGTATTCCAGAAAGCACATGCAGGTGACCAAACCCACTGCTGATATGGCAAGGATGTCCCAGCATGACACCTGTTACTGGGTGAAAACAGGGGTGGCTGGGGTTATTGTTGTTTTTAAAGGACAAGTATCACTCTAATTGTTTGATACAAAGGACAGGCCCAGAGTTAAGAGTGCCAGTTCTAACACGAAGATCCCAAATCAAGAGCATGCATGCCTGCCTGCTGGTTCCAGTTAACTGGCTTGTCCTCCTCTCCTTAAATGCTCCCGATGACCACAGTAGCAGGAGTGGACGCCTACAGAGCACCAAGCTCCATTTGCTGGGCCAATGAGGAAAAGGAGGCAACACAGATGGGAGGAATTCTGCTACCCTGGGCTTGGGAGCATGGGGGTATGGGGGGGGGCACAGGGGGCACACAAATTGCTTAAAGCAATAGTAAAATAAATAGTTTAAAGTCTAGAAGCACCAATTTTGCACCAGTTTTCAGTGTTCTCTGTGGTAAGATTACAGCATTTTTTTTTCACTCTGAAGACTCCAGAGTTAAAAAACAATGTTCAAGGTTCAGGTTAGAGAATAGATTTATCTAGAAAATAAAACTACAGAAAAAGGAAATGAGGGCTGGGGTGTTACCAATATAGCATGTGTGTGGTCTGCGTTTAACTCTCAGTCCCAGGGAGGGAGAAAAAAAGAAAAGAAAAGAAAAAAAAAAAAAAAAAAGAGGAGCCAAACTGTTGTCATACAGTACAGATAGTCCAGTAAGAACTCTACTTTTTAGCCTAATACTCTGGCTGGATACAGTGTGCTTAATCCTTGCTGCTTCTGGTCTCTGTAAGAGAGGCTGCTGGACAGTGAAGTGCAGAACAGTGGTCTACCCTGCCCTAGAGAACATATATTCAAAGTACATAGACTTTGGGGGCTTCAAACAGACCCCAGCTCCACATGCAGGAAAACACTGAGCCTAGAAGGTAGGTGTGTCAGCTCTCCAGGGAGATTTGAACTCCTGTTCCACGCCTCTGGAAACAAGTTAAATTACCTGGCTAGTTTTTCAAATTATAGCAGCCAGTCAACATGTTTAAAACAGAGGAGAGCTGGGTGACAACAGCTAGCTAGCAGTGGTCATCAAATCAGACAGGGACATGTGGGGAAATAGTGTGGAAAGCCCTTTCTGAATTAACCAGGAAAGCATGGTTTCCTTCTAGATTCTACTTAAGAAAAATAGTCATGGAACCTGCTATAAAGACCGGCAAACAAAGTGGATAGAATGCACAGTTCTGACAAGTGAATGGGCAAACCCCATCTACACGGAAAATCACCAAAGAGACCAGTCAGGTGCTCTTACACTGGAGTTTCAGCCAGCACTGTGATGTTGAGCCAGACACCACAAATATTTCCACTGACTCATCACTTGACTCATTCATGGTGACAAGGGGGAAAACGAACTGAAAACGCACATAACAGCAGCATAAGGCAGGTACTTTGGTACTTTTCATGGTATATGAGCTGAAGACATCATGCTGGACCAAACAGACAGCAATACAGGGAAGAGTGGGAGGGGGCTGCTTCATGGTAGTTGACACCAATAGACCTACTCTTGCAGGCCTTGGATTTCCTTCTAAACTACCATAGCACTCAGCTGTGCCATATGGGTGAGGCTCACTCAGAAGCACTAATGTGTCCAGTGACAACAAGGTCTGAACATTCCAACCTCAACTTCTGTGGGAAACATAGGCAGTCCAAGTCTGGAAGAAAGACAAGGCCCCAAGCCTAGGTGTGACCCTGGACAAGGTTCTGTAATTTCGTGTCATGTAAGTTATACCTAATTCTTGCTCCAAGAAACTAGTATGAAGATTGCATTACAAAATAATGATGATGATGATGATATACCAGACTGAGAGTGAAGCTCAGAAGTAGAGCATTTACCTTGTATATCTAAGAACCAAAGTTCAATTCTTACTGCCAAAAAACTTAGGAAATATTTGGTTTCAGTTAAGATGTAATCCAAATTGGTGATCAGAATGGAAATCCCGTCATGAAGTCGCAAATGGTGGTGAAAAGCCAGTGAAAAAGTCTTAGTCTTTTACTTATGGAAGGCCGCCATGTCTAGAGCCATAGCTGAGGGTAGCTCAGTGGAACAGTCTACCTAAACAAACTCACTATGGAGTGAAACAGATGGTCTGTGCAGGAATCAGTCCTCCCCGCATTTGGGACTTTCTGAGGTGAGTCCTCGGAGCACTCAGTCCTCGGTGCTGTGCAGCCCCACAGGACTTCCCAACTCAGAGCTAAGCCCTACCCAACTGGCAATTTCCTCACCAAGAAAAAGGGTTCACTTTGATTACTAACTTTAGTGGTTTGAATAAAAATGACCCCCTTGGGTCCATAGGGAGTGGCACTATTAGGAGGTATTGCCTTGGAGAAGGTGTGACCTTGTTGGAGGAGGTGTGTGACTAGGGGATGGGCTTTGAGGTCCCAGAAGCTCAAGTTAGTTTCTCTTCCTACTTCCTATGGATCAAGATGTAGAACTCTCAACTCCTTCTCCAGCACCATGTCTGCCTGCATGCCTCCATGATGATAATGGACTAAACCTTTGAACTGTAAGCCATCCCCAGTTAAATGTTTTCCTTTGTAAGAGTTGCCATGGTCATGATGACATGATGTCTCTTCACAGCAACAGAAACCCAACTAAGACACTAACATTCAGGTGACTATGTTTAATTGAATACAACTATGTCTTAGGGTAACATCCCCTTTTAAAGTGTTGTTCTTAAACACAAACATCAGTAAATTTAAAAAGCCAAATCCTCCAGAAATAATCAATTTTCAAAACTAGTGAGTGGGCTGGAGAGTTGGGTCAGTGGTTAGAAGCACTAGCTGTTCTCCCAGAGAACTGGGGTTCAGCTTCCAGCACTGTGGTCAAGCAGTTCACAGCTCCAGGGATCCAACACCCTCTTCCGACCTCTACGAGCACCAGAATGCATGTGCACAACCTCCCTGTACCCCCACCCATACATAAATAAAAATAATGTTTAAAGTAATAAGGATACTAATAATTCATCTCAGCAATTAAGAGTACTGGCTGTTCTTAACCAGGTTCAGTTCCCAGAACACATGTCAAGGGGTTCACAACTGTCTGTTAATCCATATAGCACATATATACCCAGACGCAAACACACCCTACACAATAAATAAATATAAAACAATTAAAAGTATATATTACTAAGAGCTTGCATACTCGCCTTAAATGATAATTGTTTTTCAAAAGCAACAGCACTATATCCAAGAGTGTCAGGAAATATGTGGTAGTGTTTTGGGTTGTTATGTGTCTGGAAGTGTACACTATGGGCAAAGTGGAAGGGATCAGACGTGATACATCCTGCCATGGCCAAACAGCACCACTGTGCATTCTTATAGTGACCACTGTGAGAGATACTAGTTACTACATCAAAAGATGATGGATCAGTTGGTAAAGTGCATGAGGACTTGAGTTCAGATCTCCAGAACCCATGTAAAAAGGGAAGGTGGTGGTACACACTAGTAATCCTAGTACTAGTGAAGAGACAGGAGGAACCCTGGAGCTCCCTAGCCAGCTAATCTAGCCAAGTTGGTAAGCTCCAGTCTCAGAGAAAGACCTTAACTCAGAAACAATAACAAAAACAAAACAAAACAAAAACAAAAATCCAAGGTGGAAAGCAATAGAGGAAGACACCCAATATTAACCTCTGCACACACATATACTCATGAACATATAGCATGCACACACAAACATCATTACCACGCTCAGCCTTGGTGTTCTTATCGCTTGAACATCAATTTGAGAAATGTTTTCACATATACAAAGGTTTTTGTAAAATTAACATTCCTCAAAATCATGACACTATGTCATCACTTAGCTTGAGAACCAACGAGGAGGAACTGGAGCCAGTCTTGGACTACCTGAAGGGCTCTTACAGTTTTACTTGGATAAATCTAGGTAGCTGTGGGGCATTCACTGGGTTTCCCCCAATAGAGCTGCCAAAAACCAAAGATGATAATAGGCAGTACTGCTTGGAAATGAGGATACAGTCTATTATAATAGTTCTACTCCCTGCCTTTACAGTTTTCAACCTCTGACCCCCCTGCCTTGACTTTCCCAGGGCTAGAATCCAGGAAGGGGCTACCAAGGCCTTCATGAATGCTAGGCAAGCATTCTACCAACAAAGCTACATGCAGCCCCAGGCCAAATCGCCAAACTTCTAATATCTAAAATGGTGGCACTTCTTTTAAATTTTAACAACAAAATGTAAACATACGATCAGTAATTTATTTTTTTTTTTAAAAAAAAGAATAGCAAAACGATGCTTACACTTGTAAAAATCTGTACTGGCAAGCATGGTAGCACACAACTTTAAAGCCTTGCACTTGGAAGACAAAGGGAGGAGGATCTTCATGACTTTGGGACCTGCCTAGTTGACATAACAGGCCAGCAATGGCTACATAGTAAGGTCGTGCCTCAAAACAAACAGGCCAGCTATGGAGGGGCATGCCTACAATCCCAGCACTTAGGAGGCAGACTGGATCTTTTGTGAGTTTAAGGGCAGCCTGGTCTTCACAGCAAGTTCTAGACTAGACCAGGGCTACATGGTGAGACCCTGTTCCAAAACAAAAGCTATCAGGCCAGACTTAAAAGGTGGGCTGGAGGACAGTAAGCAAGCTTAAGATACCAGAGAATACCAAACTGGGCCTGAATTCTGTTCCTGCAGCCTATGCTGTCAGCAGTCATGGTTCTGTGCTACCCTATGGCTGAGGACTTCAACATGGGCAAGCTAGGCACCGATGCTGCTGGAGGCATCTCACCAAGCGCACCAAATTCATATGGGACACGACCTAAGAGGTGTGTGGCTTTGTTCCCATCAGCAGTGAGCTCTGGTGCTGCTCAGTGTAGCAAAGGACAAGCAGGTCCCAGAGTTCATCAAGAAAAGCACAGACCCACATTACATCCAACACAGAAAGGAAGGAAGGAAGGAAGGAAGGAAGGAAGGAAGGAAGGAAGGAAGGAAGGAAGGTAGGTAGGTACAGGGAGAGGAACTGAGTTCTTGCCACCATGAGGAAGGCAGCTGCCAAGATACAAAGACCCTGCCTTCCTCTGAGTAGTAAATAACCTCAGAAAACAACCTGGAATGTATCTGAGGCACATCCTGAAGCACTTACAGATGAAATATGTATCTGAAATTTCCTTTCAAGTACACAAAGGGCTAGAGGGAGCTCAGCAGCAGAGCACTTGTCCAACATGCACAAGCGCCTCCACCCCCAACACCACAGGGAAAATGGACATAATACAACAGAGAAAAATCAAATCGCAGAAAAGTGGGTTTAAAGTGGTAGGTAAGAGTGCAGATGGAACCAGATTGGTCATGAAGTAGTAATTGTTGAGGATGAATGACTAAATACATGGAGTGTCACCATAGCTTCTTGTTATGTTTCTTTGTAATTTTTATTAGACAAAATAGCAAAATAAATAAATGATTAAGTAAGTAAAAGCTGAGTTCAGTTCCCATATCAACAGAGGGAGGCTCACAACCTCCTGTAACTCTGGCTCCAGAGGATACAATACATTTGTTTGGTCTCTTTAGGTACCCACAAACATGTGGGATGCGTTCATACAAATGCACATGCATATACATTTTTTAAAAAAGAAGAAGAACAAATATAAGTGGCTGGGGAAAGATGGCTCAGCAGTTAAGAGAACTTGCTATTCTTGCAGAGGACTTGGGTTCAGTTCCCAGAACCCACACAGTGGCTCAAAACTGTAACTCTAGTCCCAGGGGACCCAATACCCTCTTCTGGTCTCCATGGATACCAGGAATGCATGTGGTTGGTAGACACATAAACATGAAGGCATAACTCTCATACACATAAAATAAAATAAAATATGTGTGCCAGTACTTATTTTTTCACACCTGAATACAGGCACTAGCAGGGCCAGAGTAGGTAGATTGTTAAGTCTGAATATAGCCTGGCCATCCAGCCTGGGTAACTTAGAAAGACTATCAAAATAAAAACTAAAAAGAGTACTGGGAACAGTACAGTGGAGCGCTAGCCTCACTTATATAAGGCCCTGTCCAAACATTAGTACCAGAAAGAAAAGCCATAGGCATTCCTAAAACTTTAAGATATGAGTTGACCTTTTAGAATTCCTAGAAAGAGGTCATACGGACATTCAACAACAGAGTGTTATTCTTAGGATTTAGTGTCTGTAGGAGCAGGGATGATGGCTCAGCAGTTAAGAAGGGCTTGAAATGCTTGAATTCAGCTTGCAGCACCCACATCAGGTGGCTCGAATCCACCTAGAACTCCAGCTCCAGGAGATCTGACATGCTTTTTTTGGCCCTCATGGGTACTGCATTCATGTGTACAAAGTGGCTTTCAGACACTCATATAAACTTAATTAAAAGTGAAAACAAAACCAGGTGGTGGTGGTGCACATCTTTAATGTCAGCACTCAGGAGGCAGAGGCAATCGGATCTCTGTGAGTTCGAGGCCAGCTTGGTCTACAGTGCTAGTTCTAAGACAGCCAAGGCTATACAGAGAAACTCTTGTTTTGTAAAATCACTGTGTGTGTGTGTCTGTGTGTATATGCACACACACATTTTTTTTTTAAGATTTTCTTGGGGAAGTTGAGGCAAGAAGTACTACAAATTAGTAGCTAGCCTGGGCTACAAGAGACTGTCTCACAAACAAGATGCAGCAGCAAGCAGCAGCTCCACTCTTGTACTGGAAATCTAACAGTGACACAGATGTCAAACTCTAATTCATTTACAGCTGTACTCTTTGTGTCAGAGCAACGTGTAATGGGAAAATACAGTCTCTACCATCTGCCAACAGCAACAGGGTGAAACCAAAGCTCAGAAATCTACAAGACCAAATGCAAAAACATTTCCAACCAGCTGCTCTTCCCCCAAGGAAAGGAACAGATCCACTAGAGCACACAGAGCGGCCTACACATACATGCATGCACGCACATACACACTCTCACACACAATTCTCAGACACTGCTTAGAGAACTAGGCAAGAATAATTTGCAGAGTGGACTTACGTAATTGCAACATTACTCCCATCTATAACAATATGCTTCAAATCTGCTCTCCCTGGTTCATTTTTTAATTCCAGCTTGTACGGTATTTTCAGGGTATCTCGAAATCTTTGAACCCCTGTAACTGAGGAATCAATATGATCAGAGGATCCTGCCAATCGCGTATCAGTAACTGAGGGTAACAGATGGGGCTGGGGCCGAGGCATCGGTGGAGAAAGGGGGGGATAATTTGGCTTAGGCTGAGGAGAGTTACAACAGCCAGAACGTTTCTCACAGGCAGGCTTTGTATTATTTGGAAGTGGGGGTTCCGCTTGTTGTTGAAAGCCATTTTCAGGAAAAGCTGGGCTTCTCTGTTGGTGGCCTGCAGGTCCCCTTGAAATAAAGCTGACTTCTTTAGGACTAGAAGAGGCAACAGAGGGTGAGAGGCCATCGGTCTCAAGGTCTACATTACAACTGTAGTTCTGGGGTGAGCCCCACATTTCATGTTTCTGTCCTACTGGCACTGTTCTGAAAGAATTAATTCTGCAGTTTGAGGTACACGGTTTAGAGTCTTTGAACGGTAACTGGGAAAATTTTTCCACCATATTTTGCTCTGTGTGACTCTGTGTTTTCTTTGGAGTAGAGTCTGTTGTGAGCTCATTTGTGCTGCTCCCAGCACCCATACTTCTGCTCTGAGCAGCATCTGGATACACAGAGCCAGGTGGAAGTGCTCGGTCCTCTTGGAGCCTTTTGTTCTCTTTTTCAATTTCCTCCAAGAGCAATAATGGCTCTGTAGAAGGGCCATACTCCCTGATGACCTTTTCAACAATCTCTTGGGAATAACCCATGGTTTTAAAGAAATTTACAAGGATATTGTATTCCATTTCTTCTGTAGTGTCTTTTCCATCGGGGCTCAGGTTTGTAGAGTTAGAGGCATCATCAGACAGGTCAATGACTTCATTTCCAGCCGATGCCTTACCATCATGCACAAGCTCCCCCTCTGGAACATTCTCCAAGGAAAACTGCTTCTTGGTATGCCTTTCTTCTGTATCAGAAGACCTCCTCTTGTGACAAACTCTGTCTTTGGAAAGTGCATCTTCATCTGGACTTAGACCATTTACTGGAACAAAGAGCACATCTGCTGAGCTAGAAAAGACTTCGTCCATTTGTTTTGTAAGCTCAGAAACAGGGGTCCTAGCTTTACTTCTGGAATCTTCCTGTGAAACAACTTCATCTCTAGCAATACTAGGTCCTGTGGCAGCATTCTGTGTCAACTCTGACGGCCGCACATCTCCAATTTTAATGACATCATCATCTCCTGTTTCAAATAGACTCTCTTCACCTTGTGTGAGACTCAGTAGTTCTTTCTTCAAGGAAGTAGGCAAAATCAACAAATCCATTGTATAATTGTCTGCATGAGCTTCAACAAACTGTCTGAATTCCCGCTTGATTTCCGACTCTTTCTGACTGCTGGGCAGATTCTCATTATTTTCAAAGAGCTTCACAAACTGCTGAATATGACTCCTGGCCATGACCACAGCCTCTGCACTTCCTCTGATGCCAAGAAGCCCCGTGTCTAAAATGCAGAGATCAGCACAAGTATCCTGAATTAGGCTCTTTAAAAATAGGC
Organism: Cricetulus griseus; assembly: GCF_003668045.3. Classification (NCBI taxonomy): domain Eukaryota; kingdom Metazoa; phylum Chordata; class Mammalia; order Rodentia; family Cricetidae; genus Cricetulus; species Cricetulus griseus. The sequence continues at coordinate 162,489,955 of NC_048596.1, forward strand.
TCTGTGCCCCGACAAAAATGCAGTGCATGGCCTTGGGGTAGCATTCTTTTTCTTCCAGTTCAGGCTCACAGATCCCTTTGATATATTCCTGTAAAAAGAAGACAAAATCAGACCAATTTACCAGATTCCTTAGTATATGGACCTATAATAGCCAGGCTGATTTTTTTTTTTAAATCATTAAACATATTTATAATATGGAGTAAAATTCCTCAACTTCAATAAAAATAAAAAATTACCCAGCTTTGAACTTTTGGGGGGGCTGTTTGTTTGCTTCACTCTAAACTATTTAATCATCTTTAGGGGAATTGAAACTTTGTATAATCTACAGAGTGAGAATGCATAACCTTTTCACTGTGTCCTCCATTGTGATCTTAGGGGCTTGCCTAACTACACAGCGGATAATCCCAATGTTAGATTCATTTACATCTAAAAAACATCCCCTTGCTTACCCAGTCCTTTATCACAATGAGAACATATTCCCGAGATGAGATAATCGTATCAGTGAGTTACAAGGGAACAAAGGCTTCAGCCTTTGGTTTTTGGATTGAACAAAAATGATCACCCTGCTTCCGGGTTTCTTGAAGACATTTAGAAACAATAAGATTCAAGTATAATCGGAGAATACTAATAGGACTTCTCTTGGCTGCTACTGAAGAAGGCTTTAATAATGCTAAGAAAGGGAACTAGTGAGATGGATCAGCAGTGAAAGAACTTGCTGCCAAGCGTGATGATGACCGGAGGGACCCACATGGTAGAAGGAGAGAATGAATCAACTCTCTGACCTCTACACACTTGCTGTGCGCCCGAGCTCTCCCCCCCCCCCCGCCACACACACAACCAGCAACACATTTGTTAATATACCCACCAACTTTAGCTCTGGAATGTGTTGGTCTCAAATTGCAGAAATACTACTGGTATAATCTTGCTCAAGTTACCCAAGCAAAGCCCAGGTTCTTCAACAGCAGAGGTAAGAACAGTGCAGTCAGAGGGTTAGGGAACTTAAAAGTCCTTACAGGGCACTGAGCACATGGTGAGACTGTTACTCAATGAGTGAACTTCTGCATAGACACTTGTGAAGGGAGATCTATCCTTTCAACAGAGATTAGAAAAGCATCGCTAAAACTAGTGCTATTTAGAAGCTCAGCCTGTGCAGCACCAGAGTTTTTCCAGTTTGAACTTAAAATTCACTTGCTGTTGATGGCCATACCCCTTCAGTTAGAATCCACATTCAAATACATATACCTCTGTGCATTTATAATTTAGAATCACAAAAATCTGAGTAGATGAAACAGTAGGAAAGAGGAGATTCCCATTCAAACAGTAGGATATACACCTAGGTTTTTCACTGCTTCTATGACTGTACTGGGGTTTGTGGTCTTAAGAATGAGGCACAGGAGTCTTGTCTTTTTAATAAGCATAATTTTCTACTTTTGTTGACATGACAAGTTAGTTAAGCCAAATAACCAACTGTCTTATCTTCCTGAATATCTAAGCAGTGTTAAATACTGATGCCAGCAGCTTTAGAGATCCAAGTGGGATCTGGGGGTGTGGCTTAGCTGGTAGAATGCTTGACTGGCACGCACCAGGGCCTGAGTTCAAACTTGTTGCCATATAAATCAGGCACGGTGGTGCATGTCTATAATTCCAGTACTTAGGAAGTTGAGGCAAGAAAACCAGAAGTTCAAAATCAGGCTCAGCTGCGTAAAGGCCAGCCACAGCTACATGAAACCTTAACACAAACAATTCTCTCTCCAATTACTACTGTTTGAACTTTTGCTGTATTTACCTATGGCTTTAAAACTATTTCTGTAGAGGCAGGAGAGATGGCTCAGTAGTGAAGAGCACTTCCTGTTCACAGTACTCATGTCAGGCAGCTCAAAGCAGCCTGTAATTCCAATTCCAGAGGATGTGACATCTTCTGACACCTCACATACATTTGCAGATACCCAACTCCCGACCATATATACATAGACTAAAAAATAAGTTCTTTAAAAGGAGAAAATATTTTATAAAGCATTTTATCTTGAGCTAACAGTTTCATAAGAACTAAATTTTAATGGTAGTATACAGATTGCACTCCATCTACTTTTCCCCTAATGTATGGTGATACATAAGAAATCTTCAATGCACACGAGCCCACAGATCTAGAATGGTTCATCACATGGTTTTATAACACCATCATCTTGTGTCAGTGTTTACAATTATTCCATTACCACAAAGACTACCTTTATCTTTTAATGGTCACATCTACCACTTCTACCTTCAATCTCCTGGTAGTCAGTTATTTGTTTGCTATGAAAATGGAGTTATATACTTTTATAATATCTGACCTTAAGCGTGTCAGCATATATGAAGTGCTGGCCCACAGCCCCGTGCCCTAGGCCTCACTGCACTTGACTTGTGTCCACCCATCAGTGTTCTTACTGTAGCTCTCCACCTCCTACTGGTCTGTCAGTCTGTCTGTCCTCCCTCCCCCTCCCCCATCACAAACACACATTTAAATCCAGGTTCTACATGAGAATATATGATATTTGCCTTTTTACCCCACCCTCCTCTCCTACTCAGATCCCTTTCTCTCTCTCTCTCACTTTCTCCACAGCCCTAGGACTTTTCTACTTTCATATCTTTTTTGGGGGTGGGAGGTATTTCAAGACAGGGTTTCTCTGTGTAGCTTTGGAGGCTGTCCTGGAACTAGCTCATTAGACCAAGCTGGACTTGAACTCACAGAGTTCTGCCTGCCTCTGCCTACCAAATGCTGGGATTAAAGGCATGTGCCACTATCACCTGGCTTACTTTCATAACTTAAGATTGAATAAAACTCCATTGGGTAGATGCACTACCTTTCCTCTATCCATTCATCTGTTGATGGGCATCTAGGCTGGTTCCATAACTTAGTTATTGTGAATGGTACTCCAAGAAGCATGGATGTGAGTGTAGTGATGACGACTTTTTTCACTCAGCATGATGCTCTTAAAACTTAAGATGCTGCAGATGGAAGTGGTGGCTCATACTAGTGACTGTAAAGAAGGGACACCAAAGCAAGACTGTTGTGAGTTTGAGATCAGCCTTGGCTATAGAGCAAGACCTGTCTCAAACAAACAAAACAAAACACCATAAAGACCACATGGTGGCTTACAGCCACCACCAAGCAGACATGTTACTGGTAGGTCTTTATAGAACACTCCACCCAACAGCCCAAATATGTTCTTCTCAAGAACCCACAGAACTATCAAGATAAACCTTATGCTGACCATGAAACAAATCTCAACAAATTTAAAGAATTGAAATTATGTAGAATGATCTAACCACAAAATAATCAAATAAACCAGTTACAGATAAGAAAAATTTCCAAATGATTGGAACTTAGAAAATAAAGAGCACACTTCTAAGTAACTCACAGGTCAGGGGAATTCTCTTGTTTCTGTTCCTTTCTTTGGCAGGGTTCGGATCTTCCCGACCTGAGTTCTTATTTACAGTGCGGGGGGTGGAGGGGAGTGGGGGGTGGGGGGGATGAACCCAGGGCCTTAGTCAAGCTAGGTAAGTGCTCTGCTGCTGAGATTCGCCACAGCTCCTCTAGGGAATTTCTTTTAGGAATACATTGAACTAAATGAAAATAATATGAAATATCAAGCACAACTGAAGCAGCACCAATGTTTATTTATATTTTTATTGGCTTTTCCAATAGTTCCAACACAGGCCTGACTGCCCTAGAATCCACTATGTGGATCACCAAGTGAGCTCTTTCACCTCTGCCTCCCCATGATGGGACTATGGGCATAGAGAGCCATGCCTAGATTGACAAGGAAATGTATAAGACATAAATGCACACATTAGAAAACAATAAAAAATGGGTTTGGCAACTCACACCTGTAACTAACCTTAACCCCAGAATTTAGGAGGTAGAGGTGGGGGACAGACACGAGTTCAGCTGGGCTATAGCATGAACCCTGTCTCTGCCTCCTGAGTGCTAGGATTGCAGATAGTCTCCATGCCTGCCCTCATGGTTTCCAAACTTAAGTAACTAGTGCTTTATCCACTGAGCCATCTCCCCATCCCCCACAAGTATAAAGGGTCATGTTTTGTTTTTTTTTCCTATGCTGGGAATCAAAGTGAGAGACTTGTATGCATTAGACAAGTGCTCTACCACCTAGCTACATTCCCAGACAAGTTCATTTATTCTTGGATCCTTTCTTTTCCCACTCTTTACAATAGCAGCTGCCTCACATTCCAAGTACATACATTAAAAATGCAGCATATGATGCATACTTTTTGTTTTCAGTAATCAAACTCAAGTTGAAGAACTCAGGAAGAACAGGTGTGGTAGTAGAATTCTACAATCCCAGCGCTAAAGAGGCTGACACAGGAGAAGTCTGAGTTCACGGGCACCCTTAACTTCACATAGCAAACAAACACAACATCACAAAGGAAAAAGGAACCAATTGGATTTACTCAGGCATTCACTATTTCCATGTAAACTTCAGCAATTTAGAACTTCAGAAACTTTTTAAAAAATGATTTTTTTGTCATTTTTAATTCTGGGGTAGGGAGGATGTACACCTGAGTGTAAGTGTCTACAGAGGTCAGGGAGCTGGGGTTACAGGTGTCGTGAGCCACCTGACACAAGTGCTGTAAACTGGACTCGGGTCCATGGGTCCACACATGCTCTTCCCTGCCAATCCATGTCTCCAGCCCTCACCTCGAGCAATTCTTATGCAGGTGACTGTTAGCAATGCTTTCCCTTTACTTTTTCTTTAACTGAGAATGCTCTGTTTTACTATTAAATGATAGTTTCCTTTGATAGGGAGTTCTCCATAAAGGCTCTTGCTGTGCATGATTGCACCAATTTTAATTCTGCAGGAGCTCTCTGTGAGCTCCAGGCCAGCCAGGGTTACACATCAAGACACAACCTTGAAAGCAGCAAGCTTAACTTGCTGGTGCACAGTTGTTTATTTCAGCAACAAACTCATTAAAACATTCATTTCTCCATCAGAAGATTAGCTGAGGAGGACACACTATTTTATATTCTTTGTGACAAGAACCCACAACCCAAGCTTGGAAAGGGACTAAAGCTGTGTATCTGCTTTGTGAGACAGGTCCCTGTGATATGACTGCCCTTGAACTAACTCCTGCTCCCTCAGTGTCCACATTCCAAATGCAGTTATTAAAGTTTGTGCCCCCATAGCTGGTTTCATACACTGCTTTTTAGAAATGTTTGGGGCTAGAGAGATGCTTCAGAGGTTATAAGCACTGGCTGCTCTTCTAGAGGACCCACGTCAGTTCCCAGCACCCACACGGTGGCTCACAACACTCTGCAACTCTAGTTCCAGGGGAATCTGATGCACTCTTCTGGCCTTCAAGGGCACTGTATGCATGTGCTGTACAGATACATATGCAGGCAAAATATTCAAATAGGCAAAAGGGGGAATAAATCTCAAATAAATAAAACACAGGGGCAAATGTCATTGTGTCAAACTGTAGGCAATAAAAATCATTTTTTAAAATAATTTATTTAAATTTATTTATTGTGCATTGGTGTGAAGGTGTCAGATTCCTGGAACTGTAGTTTCAGACAGTTGTGAGCTTCCATGTTGGTGCTGGGAATTGAACCCAGGTGCTCTGGAAGAGCAGCCAGTGCTCTTAACCACTTAGCCATCTCTAGCCGCCAAAAAAATCATTTTAAGAAGTCTATTTTCATTGACATATAACAAATACATATTATTTATATATACAAAGATTATTCAACTGTCTTCAAATTAAGTAATTGTATGATGCTTTGACAAAGAAAATCTAAATGTCTTCTCCTCCAGGAGCAGTCTGTATGGTACAAGTCCTCAACTAAAAAAAAAAAAAAAAAAAAAAAAAAAAAAAAAAAAAAAAAAAAAAAAAAAAAAACCTTCTTTGTCTTAACCTTATTACACTTAAGTGACTTTGTGTGTTCTCAATAAAACTGACCTAGATGTTGAGACCAGTGAATAACAATGATTTATTTCCTTCCCTCCTTCCCCTTTTTTCTGAAGCACAAGGGGTTAAACCCAAGGTCTCATGCATGTTAGGCAGGTGTTACTACCACTGAGCTAAAATCCCTCCTTTTCAGACAGGGTCTTCCCAAGTTGATTGTGCTGGCCTGGAACTTGAAATCCTCCTGCCTCAGTCTTTGGAATGCTGTGATCACAAGCGAGTGCCACCCCATCTGCATTCAGTCTCTTCTCACAAGCCCAGGGAAGTGTTCCTGGCAACTTGTGCTATTCTAAAAGTAGTTCAAACTAGCAGAGGGTAAAGCAGATACTGAGCAGGCCAGCACCTGGGGAAGCTTTCCTACAGCACTGTTCACCATTACAACCTCCTCTTGGAAGCATACAGCTAGGGGTTTCTGATGACAAACAGAGATGGGTACAGCCTGCGAAGCATACGAAACTGAGTGGTGACCAAGCAACCTGAAAGCAACCACCAGTGTGTAGAACTGAGTAGCTCTGCTAGCTACCAGAAGCATCACCACAAGGATGAACAGATGCTCAAGTCCACAAACCATCGCTGAGGTAGGAAAAACTATGAAAACAAGGAAGCTCTTAAGATGTCAGGGCTGTCATCCAGTACTTCAAGTCTCCTTGGGCTACATGATACCCTGTCTTAAAAAACAAAACAAAAGGAGAAGAAAATGTTCTATATTATCCTAGGAAAATAAGTAAGACTTCTACTTTTAAGCTCTAACATGCACCCAAAATCATGTACACAAAATAAAAATAACCTGTAGCCTTAGGAAACACAAATTCCTCAGCACCAAAAATCTACAAATTTCCAACAAGTCTACATTATGTCTCCATCACTTGTCTCTATTTATAACAGACAAGTTAGGAATGCATTCTGTCACTTTCCCCATTCACTTCCTTTCCGCCACCCCTCTCCACTGTCTACCAAACACTTCTAGAGAAACAACAACAACAAAAACAACAAAGCCATACTCAGAACCTACTCATGACAGGTTCCTGTGTAAAAAAAAAAAAAAAAAAAAAAAAAAGTGTCAATCTCTGTAATTTGACAGCCTCTAAAACTTTAAGCTTTCCATTTCATTTTTACTATACCCCAAGTGTTTTCGAGACCCCAATTATTTTTACAGTCATCTTCTTTGCTCTTAGTGGGAAATGTGCAAATGTGAACAACCCCTTATCTGCATGTCTCTGTCCCAGGTACTCAACAGCCTGAGGCAGGAGAACTGTGTTCAAGACCAGCCGGACAACTTACCAAGACCCATTTCAAAAAAAGAAAAATAGTAAAACCAGGTTTGGTGGCTTTTATATATAATCACAGCTGAGGCAGGAGGACAGCCATGATTTCGACACTAGCCTGGGCTACAGAATGAAATCTTGTGTCAAAAAAGCAAAATAATAAATAAATGTTAAAAAACAAAGTAAAACAAAACAAAAAAAATTATTTGTCTCCAGTTTCAAAGTCATGCCCTTATGTGTCACTTTTCCCCAGGCACCAGATTCTTATCCAAAAAAAGGAAAGAGAGAGATATGTATGTGGTGGTGCACACCTTTAATTCCAACACTCAGGAGGCAGAGGCAGGCAGTCTACACAGTGAGTTTCAGGACAGCTGTGGCCACACAGACTTTGTCTCAAAACAACAAGAAAGTGGTGGGTGTGTGTGTGTGTGTGTGCAGACTTCTATGTAAGATCACCATGAGTGTACAGGTGCCTGTGGAGGTGAGAAAAGGGCATCAGATCCCCACAGGGAATCCAGATTGAAGCTACAGGCAGCTGTGAGCCACCTAATTTGGAAGCTTGAAGCCAGACTTAGGTCCTCTGCAAGAACAGCAAATGCTCTTAACAGCTAAGCTTCTCTCCAGCCCACACCAGGTCCTCTTTATACCTCCTGTCACTCTGAATCCTACGTAATGGTTTCCTTCAGCCTTACTACCATGTGTGAATGTATGCTTCCTATCTTGGCCCTTCTTCTACCATCACAGTATATGGAAATAGTAGCTTCTACCCCCATTTTAGAGTCAACCCCTTGAAAGCTGGGTTCTGTTCCTATTCAAACGGAATCCCTTGAATGCAGACAGTGACAACTGCACCAAAATGTTCCAATTTGGGTTACAGAACATGACACTTGCAAGCAATCTGTCTTTGGTAGGTACTTCCCTCTTCACATTTGTATACACATGCTATGAATGGACACCGCCTGACATGGGTGCAGCCATTGTAAGTCATTGCTACAAAGGCCCTCCAGTAACCCTAGTTGGCTTTTCCTACACTTTCCCAGCGAACAATAAATGATCAAATCGTTAGTCATGCTCTGGGCTTTAGTCAGACCCTGGCTCTGGGATGTGCATGGCAAACATGATTTTCAGATAAACCAGGTACATTTCAGCAAAGTGGAATCATTTAACCCATACACATGCCTCTTTCTGATCTAGACTGTGGAAATATAACTGGTCTTGCTGCCCCACTAGGACCTCACCTCTGCTGGCAAGTGCCTTCAGTAAAGCCTCTCTGGCCTCCTGGGACTGGAGTGCTGCTCCTCATACAGGAATGCCAGGTTTGTCTAGGGTACCGCTGAGTGTCTCTTCTCCCAACTATGCCCCAAATCCTTTCCTATCATTTCCTATTGCCCTCAAAGGAGGGTAGTTCTCAAAATTATCTCTAGGTAGCTTCCTCTCTATTACACTCCCAGCCTTCCCAAGTGCCAATCCTAACTTTCATTGTCCTGGTAATAAACTCAAACTTCTGCCTCAAGCCTCAACACTGTAGACTACTAACCCCCTGGCATTTCCAGCCAGACATTCTATTCCAAAAGTGCCTCAATTTTCGTCTGAATTAGGGCTGACAGCTCTCTTCCAATCCATCTTTGATCCAAGTTCTCTTTTAATGAACAGTGGCTTAGAGTCAATGTACACACTGTAATCAACCACAAATAGAACTTTTTTCTACCCATCAATTTTATTAGGCCTTCGATACAATAACTTGTCTACCCCTTGTTACAATATAAGAGGTGTTTCTAAAAGCATACTCTAGAAAGCTTCCTGATGGGCAGGACTGTTGTAGGATATTTACACACTGTGTAAAGATGTATTGCTGGGATTGTTGTAATAAAAGCTGAACAGTCAATAGCTATGCTGGAGGTATAGGTGGGATTTCTGGGGAGAAAAAGGAAGAGGAGGAGGAATCTAGGCATGCAGGAAATGCCAGGAAACATGGAGAGGAAACAGGAGGTGCAAGATGGAAGAGAAACAATGCCACATGACAGGATGTAGATTGATAGAAATGGGTTAATTTAAATATAAGAACTAGTTAAGAACAAGCCTAAGATATAGACTGAGCTTTCATAATTAATAAGTCTTTGGGTCATTATTTGTGAGCTGATGGCCCAGGAAAGTCCAACTTCACAGGACTAATGTTCAAGCTCCGAGGGGTCTTGTTCAAAACCTCTGGTTCGTATTAACATGTCCACTTATTTTTGTTACAAACTTTAGCCTTTCCTTCCTCTACCCTTGTCAAAAAAACATCATCTGAGAAAACAGGGAGTATGTATATTAACCTCTGCTTTATATATACAGGAGTGCCTTATTAAATTGTAATGTTGATCACAAGTCTAGTAGACTGCACATTTCTAGGGGGTGGGAAATGCCCTTAGCCATCAAATTCAGTGATTCTCAGACAGACATAATTCTCCAGGCATCTAGCAACATCAGGAGATATACCTGGCTGTTACAGCTTGAGGAGATGCTCCTGGCATCTCTGGCATCTACAGGGTGGAAGACAGATGTTGCTAATCATCCTACAGACCTAGTACACTCCTCCCCCCACACATCCAAATTATACGAGCCAAATGCATCACTGCTCAGAAACCCTGAACAAATCAATTCATGTCTAACTAATAGGTGGTTTGGAAACATAAACCAACATCTTGCAACAATGATGCAGCAAAACATTAAGAAAGTGCGGTTAAAATGTCAAAAAGAGTTATGTGTGTATGTGTGTGTGTGTGTGTGTGTGTGTGTGTGTGTGTGTGTGTGTGTGTGTGTTCCATTTCAACAGCATAAAACTGAGTATAGCATGTCTATAATCCTAACACCTGGGAGAGGAGGAAAGAAGACTGGAAATTCAATGCCATCTTTGACTATGCCATGGCAGCAAGCTTTAGGCTTGGCTTTCACAACCCACCCAAGAGAGCACACACAGAGGATCAGATGTAGCTTAACAGTCAAAAGTTTGCATTTTTGTTTGTTTGTTTTGTTTATTCGAGACAGGGTTTCTCTGTGTAGCTTTGGAGCCTATCCTGGCACTCACTCTGTAGATCAGGCTGGCCTTGAACTCACAGAGATCTGCCTGCCTCTGCCTCCCGAATGCCGGCAACAGGCTCATGTTGTCAAAAAGGCTAAAAGATATGCAGTAAAAGAGGTCCAGACAGAAAAACCTCTAAACAGGTTCTAGTGTGTTTCATAATGTACCTAGGCTTAAGAAGAAAAAAAGGGTATGAAAAGTCATAAAAAATAGATTAAAAATAATAATGTTGTTAAAGAGACAGTAAAAGTAAGAGGAAAAGAAAAGAGCCATGTAAAGATGGAAAACACACAGGGAGTCTGGATCCTGTACACTATCATGTTGATTTTAAATTTTATGATTGCTAAAAAGCAAAGGACAGCTGCTAAGAGACCTAGAAATAATAATAATAATAAAAGGACTACGAAATTAAGCCAGCCTAGATATTTAAAAAATGCCTTAACTTTTAAAAAGGAAAAAAAAAACTGTATTTGCCCAATGAAAATCAAAAATGCTTTGGAGAAGTGGTTTTACTTGTTTCCACAGGAGAAAAGAGGGTGTGGATTTGTTCCAGGTTGGTATGGATCTGGTCTGATCAAGGGAGACCTCCTAAAAATTGACAGGTGATATCTATCAACAAAGGTTATAACTGGTCTTCCAGGACTTGATCATTATTTCAAATTTTCTCTCTAGGACCCCTAAAAATGCCTTCACCCACATTCAACAGGAAGCAATTTAGAGAACACTACACCCACATTCCAATAAATGGTGTGAGAGGCTTTGGTTATTTTGTGAGTTATAGATGTTTGTTATAATTTAGGGAAATATAGGATTAAAAAAAAACAATCTCAGATATTTTGCCTTGGAATGGATTTGGTATATGGATACAAATTCAAAGTCAATTTTGTTACACTGTATATATGTTTTTACTCTTGTTAAAGGACTTTTGTATATTGATATGAATATAAGGTCATTTTTTGTTACAACACACTGTATATATGCTTCTACTTGTTTAAAGGATTTTTATATATTGATACCAATTTAAGGTTATTTTTGTCACAACATACTGTGTATATGTTTCTGCTCTTCTTTAAGGTATTGAACCTAGACAGTTCATTTTAAAAAGTAAGGTAAAATTACAGTTTTTGAAAGCTATTATTACAAACTATTTAGGATTAAAAAAAAAAAAAACAAAAACCCACAGGTCAGTAGTTAGTCATCTATAACAATCAAGTTTGTAGATATGCTAGCTATATTTTCCAGATCACATAGAGATATATTTTGGATAGATAGATGGTCTTCAAACTTTTCAAAGACCTACAGAATATAGCATTTAAAATGTTTTGTTAGTTTAGGGCTTTTCATGACAATGAGACACGTCTGCTCCTGCCAGTACTAATTTACTACAGAGATGATGGGCATTAATGAAACTCCTTGTGGAGTTTGTTTTCATTTGTGGCAAGGTTAGCCACCAGGCAAAGAAACTGCTCTTGCCTTTGACTGATGACAATGTGCCGTGCAGACATTCTGCAGGACACACAGGAAAAAGACTTGTTAAAACTTTGCCAAACCAAGGTAGGACAGTCCCTTCAAAATTTCTACTTCAAAAAAGAAACTGCCAGACATTCTACAGGACACAGAAGAAAGTGACTGACAAACTTCCAATATAGATGGGACAGTCCTTCCAATTTCCTTTTCGAAAAGTGTTCCAAATACTATGGGCCTGTGGGCTGAAGATGGAAGCCCCAATGTTGTAAAGGAACTTTGGGTGATTGTACATGCAGTCAGATGTCTCTGCCATTTCTAGAGTTGTTGAAAATTGTTTAAAACTCACTTTTTGTTAACTACAATAACATTATCCTTCTGGTATCTTTGATGGAGTTAAAGACTAGATAGTTATATATATAGTTTTCCTTAGTTAGGATAGAGAATAAGTTGGGTATAAAACTGTAAATTCACTAAGATAAATAATACATTATTTTCTTTAAATATGGTAACTACAAATGGACAAAACATTGTAAATTCTTATTTGACAACTGTTTTTGTTGTATATTGCTTTGCTATTTTAAAGTTAAAACCTTTCTTCTCATTTACACAAAAAGGGGTAAATGTGGCATTTATAAGTAATAAGCCTTCATGTGTGATTTATTTGGGAGCTGGATGGTGGGCCCCTCAGAAAGCCAAGAGTAAAAAACATTTCAAACAACACTCTTCTGCTCTCCAAAGACACCAGGCACACACACACACACACACACACACACACACACACACACACACACACACACACACACACACACACGCACACAGAGGCAAAATGCCCATACCATACACATTAAAATAAAATCTTTTTATATTTATTTATTTATTTTTGTTCTGGTGTTTCTAGACAGATTTTCACATACACAATGGCAAAACATCCATATATATAACATCTTTGAAAGATAAATACATCTTAAAAAAAAATCCTACAATAGGCTCTGCAAAATGCCTCAGTTACCTGCCACCAAACCTGACCTGAGTTCAATCCCTGGGACCAGCATGGTGGAAGGAAAGAACCGACTTTAACAAGTTGTCCCTGAACCTATGCAGAATACAGCATACACAGCTCTGACAAAACAGGTAAATACAAGTTTAAAACAAATCCTACAGCTCTGGCTAGGAACAAAACAGGGAAGGGGAAGCTGCAGCATTAGCAATGACTGCCTCCCATTTCAACATTCTGGAATAACCCCAAAGTACTAGCCATAAAAAGACACGGAGCCAACCACTGTTTCTTAAGATGATTTTCACAACTATGCAGAGAAAAAAAAAGTATCATTCTAGGAAATGCAAAAAGCTACCACATTCCTTTCTGGTAAAATCAGCACAAAAGTTTCACGATACTACCCAGCCACACAGTTCTAAATGATTTCCTCCATGAACAAGTCTATTGTTCACTCATGAACTGGGAATCACTCTTCTAAGCAACAAGGACCTGAAATCCCTGCACCAGAATTCTCCAGTACTTCCTGAAGAGCCCTGCTGGCACAACAGTCTGGTCTAACCTCTACTTTGCCCCTTCTGCTTTTGCTTAGCCTGTGTCTACCTCCTTGTCCTCACTCAAACAAGGACACTCTTCAGACACAACTTCTGGGCCCTACTCTGCCTTGTACAACTGCACTTAGATCCTTTTAACTGTGATGCCCTGTGTGGAACTCACTATTCCACCAAGGAAACATCACCTACCAATTCCTAGGTCCGGTGATACTGTAAGTTCATTGTTCCAGACTTCTTCTGGTCCCTACTTCTGTCCCATGGAAGTAAGTTCCTTCTGGTTTCTTCTGAAAGCAGTCTCAAGTACGTGTGCATTCTCTCTCTCTCTCTCTCTCTCTCTCTCTCTCTCTCTCTCTCTCTCTCTCTCTCCCCCTCCCTCCCTCTCTCTCTCTCTCTCTGGCACACGCACATGCGCAAAATGCTGTTTTTCTGAGACAGTGCTCTGGGCCACCTTCTGCTGCTCTCTTCTCCAAGAAGAGAAGGACGTGTGTTAATTTATTAATCCTGTAGTAATTTCTAATACTTTCTAAAATAGAGGTTAGAAGGGCAGTACAAAAGCTCCATCTGGACCACTGATATGTTTTCTTCAAAATGTGTGATTGGATTTTATTACAATACCTACCTTATACACTGAAGTTGTCATCCCTCCTGGGAGGTGTCTATGCTGAAGATTCAAAAAGCCTGGTTGATTCAAGCTTGATTTTAGAGAACTGACACTGTAGATCCAGGCAAATTATCTTGGATTACCTTTAGTCCCTTCATTAGCTATTCACTGTCCACCTGTGTCTGACATACTTTCTTTAAGTACAGGTAAAGCTTTTGAGGGTGTATTAGCAGGACACTAGCTCCCATCACTCCAAAAGCTAAGACCACTATCTGAGACCTACAGATTTTCCCACCTGCTGTAGCTAGCCACCTCAAATTCCAGGCAACATAGCCGCACATTTCCTTAACTCTTTGACCTTTTTTTTGAGAGTGGCCAGATAGCTTGGGCTGGGTTAGAACTTGCCATGCAGACCAGGCTGGTTGTGAATGTGTGGTGCTCCTGCTTGCCTCTGCCTCAGAATGATGGGATTGCAGGTATGTGCTACCAGACACAGAGGATTTATGACTGTCTTTTATTCTGACAATGAAAGTTTACGTAACTGTTTGCATGTGGTGGCAGTACACCCCTTTAATCCCAGCACTTGGGAGGCAGAGGAAGGCAAATCACTGAGTTCAAGGCCAGCCTGGTCCAGGATGGCCAGAGCTACACAGAGAAACCGTGTCTCAAAAACAAGCAAGCAAACAAACGAACAACAAAAACAACAACAACAAACAAACAAAAAGACATTATTCAGGGCAAACAGATGTGTGCTCCTAGGCCAAAGTCATTCGTATTTGGCTCAGAGTAAATGACCTCTTGTTTCCTTTGTTTCTGTGTTTTGTGTGGGTGACTTTACCAAGAGTATCAGTGTGGCCAGATGTGGCCTGTTAATCCCAGCATGTGAGAGGCTGAGGCAGGAAAACTGAGGGCTCCAAGCTATTTTGGGCTACACAGCCTTAAGATCAAAAAAAGAAAAATTAACACAAAATTGTTGTAAACACTTGTACATGGAATTAAAAATATAAATTTGCAATCCCCGAATGGGTAAGTCCCTCTCTAGATTTTCTATCTTCTCATACTGTATTAGTTAGGGTTAATATTGCTGTGATGAAACACCTTGACCAAAAGCAAAGTGGGGAGAAAAGAGTTTATTTGGTTATATATACATGGAATCCCTGTCCACTGGGGGCAGCCACGGCAAAAACTCAAACAAGGTGGGAACCTGGAAGCAGGACTGATGAATAAGCCATGGAAGGGTGCTGCTTACTGGCTGTCTTTCCCTGGCTTGCTCCACCTGCTTTCTTATAGAACCTAGGACCACCAGCTCAGGTCTGACCACACCCACAATGGCCCTTCCCCATCAATCACTAATTAAGAAAATGCTCTACAGGCTTGCCTACAGCCTGATTTTATGGAGGCATTTTCTCAATTGAGGTTCCCTCCTCTCAGATGACTCTAGCTTGTTTCAAGCTGACATAAAACTAGCCAGGACACATCTTACCTCTGAAGCCCCCAGAAAATGTCAAGTTGCTGGACATTACTCACACATCTATACTTGCATCATTACAAACCAGCAGCAGCCATCAAGTCCAGAGGAAAAATGCTATGGCATTTCATAGCCCTATCATTCACACTGAAGGCTTTCTACACCTGCCCCTTTCAGCAGGCCCAGATACCCTACCTACCTCACAAAATCTCCTCCATCTCTCTTCACTCAAGGAACTAAGTAAAAGCACACCTTTCAAATACCTGTGATCTTGCCCATGTTCCCCTCCTTCACCTTCTGGAACCTTTCTGGTCAGAAAAGAGAAGCCTTTCCTTGTTCTCATTACTGAAACACTTTGAACACATGTCAACTGCTACGTGAATCACGCTGTCCTGTGCCCATGTCCCTCCTACCAGGCTATGAAATCCTTGAGGGTAAGAGACAATCACACATTGATTCCCTCACGGGTGAGCTTTTCCCCACATGCTAACCAGTCATGGTGGTTCATGCCCATACTCTCAGCACTGAGGAACAGAGGCAGGAGGACTCTGTCCTTAAAATATAAGTAAAAAATTTTAAAATTGACTACTTGGAAGCCCCACCACTAACATGTCAAAGAATATGAACCATTTGTTCTAGCTTGCAGGGTTTAAACTACTTTAAATTCCTACTTCCACTCAGGTTCCAAGTCCCTTGCCACCCTACCCAACTCCAGCTCAACCTTAAAACCGTATTCCTTTCACTACTGGCTCTCTTCTTGCCTTCAAGTTACCCATCCAGCAATTTCAGGCAAATTCTTTTCCTGCCAAAACTCTCACTGACTCCCTCCTAAATATCCAAGGTCTTGAGTAGAGCAATCGTGTTTCCCAGCCATCATATTTCACAAGGGACCTTGGCATGCTCCGTCATGACATTCCACCTCATATGCTGTTTTCTGGCTTCCACATCTTTGTCAACAACAAAGTACCTGGTAACCTGCCTGGCTTTTCAAAGTCCACCTAAAGTGCTGCCTCCTCCAACACACAGAACTAGGCAGTCCATGCCTTTCCTGAGCCCTCACAGGCATTATCTCACCCAAACAGTAGCTCCCACTTGCCTCCCTTGGATTGTTGGAGACCTAACTAAGTCACAGTCCATTCTCACAGTTGTAACAGAAAATCCAACCTTGAGAGCCAGGGCAGGTGGCCTCCCCCACTCCCATTCTCTTTCCTGGCACCAGGGACTGAAGCTACAAAGTGTTCTACCACTAAGTTGTGCCTTTTGACCCCACAGGAGCTGCTTAAAACTCTTCTTAGGTGGGGGGTGGGGGGTGGGGAGTGTAGCTCAATACAAGAGTGCTCACCTACTTACCTAATGTATACAAGGCCCTGGCTCTCATCCTCAGCACCATCAAAAATAAAAACTTTTGTTTGTGAGACTGGGTTCCTCTGTGCAGCTCAAGCTGACCTCAGACCACCACCCTCACACCTCAGTCTCCAGAGTTCTGGGACTATGGTTATGTTTCACCATGGTCACCTGGCTAAATTTTTCTTAGCTGTTTCCCTCTCAAAGCCATTTCTTCTTATACCAAATTAACACCCCCCCCCCCAAGTTACAAAGTAAAACAAGCAGCCATTGAGTGTAGCAGTCAACTCTTAGTGCCTACCCAAACCTCAAGGAAGAGAAAAAGGATTTCTTGTAAGTGGGAAGGTTACATTGTGAGTAATACATGTTGAAAAGATAACAGGGCGGTGACATTACCATTACCAAAATACCATAAGCCACACCTTTCCCATGGGCTGTGCTAAATTGTGAGGCACTAGCAGACACTAGAGAACTGGGGTTGGAAGGTTTGGCAGGATAGGCAAGGTAGACCGGGAGCACCTTCTACCTCTGGGGTAGAAGCAGACACAGATCAGTCCAACACACTAGAAGACAAGATGGCACACAATTAGTAAGTACCCTGTGGTGGCGCGTGCCTGTACTCTCAGAGCTCAGAGGCACTAAGGCTAGAAGGACTAATTCAAGGCCAACCAGTCACCACAGCAACACTGTCTTACAGTATTCTCTAAGGGGGCAGTTTACACTGATAGGAAGTCCTACAGGTTCCAGCACACAAGGACTTTCTGAAGGAGGATGACAGTCTAATACAAAGTGAACTAGGCAGAGAACAATGCAATAAAAGCAATGAACCTAGAAGGAACACTACCGAGAACAAAAGCCTTAACAGAAGGTGCCAGGGTAAGTCGAGGAATGGGTACATGATGGAACATTTAAGGGCAACAGGCCTCAGGCATGTTTTTACCGCTGAGTGGTAAAAGAGCAGGTGCTGAGGAGAAAGGAGGGAAACAGGAAGGGGTTAATAACCCATTTAAGGAATTAAGCACAAGAAAACCAACTGGATCCAACATCAATGATTTCAGTCCACACTGGGAAGAACCATACAAGTGCCTTAGAGACTACTCACATTAAACACTGGCATCTTCTTTTAAAATTAAATCTAACTACATCAGGAGTTACAATCACTCAAGGGTAACGTGAAATTTGTGATATAGTGTGTAAAAAAGGTCTCACCTAAGAAGTTTGACAAGCATCACCCATTCAGGTTCTAGAAACAAATTCCTTACCCATGAATTTTGGTGCCTTACAAATAGGAAAGTTTGGAGAAACGAAGGTACCTGAAGGTGTTCAGGAAGTATAGCTCAAAATACCAGGCTTTGAGAAGCTGGTGACTTCAACCCTGGAGAAGCAGCGAGGGGCTTTCTCCAAAGTTCCCAGATCTGACCCTCCAAATACCGCAGGAAAGGAAGCACCACCTTATCCCTCAACTTCCTACTCCTCCCCTGGAGCTTAAGATGCTTATACCATACAGCTTCGGCCATCCTCGGCCTTTCTCCCAAGCATGTCTTGTAGGACTCTCTTGCATAGAAACACAACTAAAATGCCCTTTCTCCAGGCAACCTGTCGACTCCTTGGTTATTTCACTGGCTCAATGAGACTTTGTAGGCACAGAAAGCTTCACAGTCAAATTTTGCTACTGTTTTCTGACGAGGGGGAGGAGCTGATGGCGGTGTTGAGTAGGTATGAGGTCTCAAATACTGATTAGATACAAGGTGAGTCACCGCTTAGTTTCAGTTTCTCCAGCTGTTCGTTTAATAGAAGGAAAAGAGTCCTATCACAGCGTCCTCGCTGGATTTTTAAAGGCTGCGTTATTCCTTTTTATGGTACTCGACGAATGTCAGATCTGCTACAAGCATCATACAATCGTAGAACATCAACAATACAGGAGTAATGTTATTTTTAACGCAGCTACTAAACATCCTTCCTCTGAAGTGTCTGGTCATTGCTTATCGTTATGCTTTCCCCTCCCGACTTCCAGGAGGGCCTAGGATCTCCAAAGGGTTCGGAAACCCTGCCGTGGCGGCCTGGAGGTTGAAAACCAACCAGGAGCTTCGAGCCTTGCGCACATCCAAGGGACTGGAGGAGAGGCTGGGCGACCGCGCAGCGCGCGTGCTCCAGGCCCGATCGCTCTGCCTTCTGCGCACCTCGCCTACTTTTCTGTTGGCGAGGGACCCGTGAGGGAGATGCTTCCGCAGAGCCCTTTACAAAGGGGGGCACCGAGGCTCCCGGGATGAAACCGCTAAGCCCCGCGGCCCGGCGAGCCAGGCCGGACTCACCTTGGCGCTATGCACCGCCTCCTGCGCGCCGCGGAGCTGCAGCCAGATGCGCGCGGGCAGCGGCTCCTCCGCCCCGAGGACGCCGAGCACGGCCAGGCCCACGCCGAACAGAGCCTCGATGCGGCCGCGGCTCCGCTCCAGCAGCGCCGCCTTCTCGGCGGGCGCCGTGAACTCGTCCAGCACCACCCGGGCCGCCATGGCGGGCGCGGCCTCCCGTGGCGCCGGGGGCCAGCGGCGGCGACGCCCCCTCAGCGTGCCGCCGCTGCACCGAGCCGCTCAGGAGGCGTGGGCCGCGCCGGCCGCCTAGCCCGCCCGCCCGCCCCCGCAGGCCCCTACACCATCACGACACGGCCGCCGCAGCTTAGCAACTGTGGGCAGTGACTCCCCGCCGCCCCGCCGCCCCGCGCCCCGCCGCCCCAGCCGCCGCCACGCATGCGCTCAGCCCGCCGCCGTCATTGAAGCTCGCCGCCCCGTCGCGAAGGGGGGGGAGGGTTGGTGGCTGAGGGCGACGGAAGTCGACGCCACAAGCGGTCACCATGTTAGTTAAGGGCAAGCGTCGGCAGGCGAGGCCATTTTTGACAAGGGCCTGGTACCTTTGGTCATCTGGTAGATGGAAGTTTCTGGTTTTACATTGGTAGGCAGATGATTCTTCTTTTCCTCTCCCCTTTTCGTTCTCTTCACTTCCTTCCATTATTTAACTTCTTTCAGAAAAAAATGGTAACAGGAAAAAAAAAAAAAACAACCATGGGACTACTAGCGGAGACTTGAAAGGCTAAATAAATTGCTTACATAGTGTCATTTGCCTGTGATCCCAGGGAAATTGGGGAATGAAGTAGGCAAATAGTCGTCTTCTGAAGGGAAGTCTGAGATACATAGTTCCAAGTGAAACTTTGTCTCAAAAACCAAGTGAGAGATAGCTCTGTGATTAAGAGTGCTTTTGGGGTACTCATAAGGACTGGGAGTTTGGATATCAGCAGCCACATACCAAGCTAGGCATGGAAACAAACCTATATCCTCAGCTCTGAGGGAGACAGGGGGGTTTGCTGGTTTCCAGTTTAGCTGAGAAAGGGCAAAGGGGGAGTAGATGAGAAGTGGTAGAGATGACCTGAGGCCCCTTCTGGCTTCTACCTGGAGAGACAAGCTTAGCATTACATAACTTGTGCCCATACACTCACACAACAAATACATACATAAAATAACTCTAAAAGAAATCCATTCATTAAAAACTGGGCATGGTGTCACAGCCTGCAATCCTGGCAGCGCTCAGGAAGTTCAACCTAGAGTGTCAAGACTTCAAGGCCAACTTTGACAAGAGCCATACCCAGCCTCAGAAAGGTCTGCTGTCCCTTGCTTTTACCACTATTCTTTCCCATGCTCTCACTTCCCTAACCCTGGCTGACCACGTCCAATCTGCTTTCTTTTCTCTCTTCTCCGGACTCTTCAGATGTCTCTGGATTCTCTCTCTCTCTCTCTCTCTCTCTCTCTCTCTCTCTCTCTCTCTCTCTCTCTCTCTCCCACCAAAAAAAAACCCACTACCAACAAAAACAATTTCCCTCCAATGGAGTGGCCAGATGGGCAGTTTCTTTACTGCACCCCTGGAATACAAGAAAGACGAAAGGCAGTTTCAACAGGATTATTTGTGTTGTGTGAGAGGCACAAATAATAGGGATTGGTGGTGGTTTCACTCATGATTATACTGTGGGACTAGGGCAAATAAGCCCAAATCCTCTTCTGGTCTGTTTTTCCACCTGTAAAGTCAAAGGTGTCACTCATTTGACTCCAATGCCTTTTCCCAGACCCTAAGTTTTTTTGAATCCTTGAAAATAAACTATGAAAAATAAAGTGTTGGTTTTCTTCCTGAGCTAAGTATTGTGAACACAGTAAATAGAATTAATGGGAATATTGCTTAGCTTCTCTGTATTATAACTCTTCACTGGTACAATGTAGTAAACAGTAGTCTTATTGTGACAGTATAATACCAACACAAAATGCTCATTAAATACTAGCTAGAGTGTAAGGCTCTCATTAGTTATCAAAATTAACCAGAAAAGTCTCTTTACCAAGAACAGCCACATACCCCCACCCATGTAATCCTGCCTGAGATTCCTGAGCTGCAAGTTGCACCCTGATGCTGTTCCCAAAAGTTCAGTCAGTTCCCAAAAGTTTCAACTTTGCAGGCATACTCCCTGATCCCTTACCCCCAAAGAATTTGCTTTTCTGGAAGCTGCCCAGTACATCATGGGAATAGTGTAGTATTAACAGTCAGCATGATTTACGTTGGACTACAACAGTACCTGATTGTCTTCGAGCCTCCAGCTTCCATTTTTTTTATCTTTTGTTTTTTTGAGACAGGGTCTCTCTCCATAGCTTTGGCTGCTCTGGAACTTGCTATGTAGACCAGGCTGGTTTGCGTGCTGAGATCAAAGGCATGCAGCACCACACCTGGCTCAGCTTCCATTCTTGACTAATGAAAACATTCTTGGTGGGAGAAGGAGGGATGCAAACCAGCGATTAGTGCTGAATTCAGAAACTGTTGTTGTTTGTTTTTTGAAACAGGGTTTCTTTGTAACAATTCTGACTGTTTAGGAATTAGGAAACTGTGATCCACCGGCATGGAGGGATGCCAATAAGGCGTCCGATAAGATAAGTCTTATAAAATATATAGATTTGTGATAATTAAGACTGGGCTAGCAGATGAGAATCCTAGTCATTGGCCAAGCAGCATTGTACCTAATACAAGTCTCTCTGTGTATTAATTTGGGCCCTAACTCATGCAGGCGACTGGCAGAGAGCTCCCACGTGGTGGTAGAGCTCTGCGGCTTTGGCAGAAAGATTTATCGTAACAGGAAACTTTTAAAACCTCAGTTTTTTCTTTTTTAGATTTTATTTATTTATTATGTATACAACATTCTGCTTCCATGTATATCTGCACACCAGAAGAGGGCACCAGGTCTCATACTGGATGGTTGTGAGCCACCATGTGGTTGCTGGGAATTGAACTCAGGACCTCTGGAAGAGCAGTCAGTGCTCTTAACCTCTGAGCCATCTCTCCAGCCCTAAAACCTCAGTTTTCATGGAAACCCTGTGTAGGTTTATTTCAACCTCGTTGAAGTGTGGGCCTGTACCATCTGTGTGCCTCCTCCTAGAAGGAGAAAGAAAAGGATGGAAACATATTTGAAGTATAAATGGCAGTTGTTGGGGGGTGTTGGTGAGAGGGATAACCCCGGATAAAAATCTATCAGGGGTCCAGGCTGCTGGGGTTTTCCATGCTTCAGAAACTCAGGCAGGTGTTCTCCTGGTGCCTTACCAAAAGATGACTCAGTACAGAGAAGAGAAACACTGGGTTTACAGACCAGCTTCCTCTTCCCTCTGGGCTTTCCCCCTGGTGTCCACACAACCTCAAGTATTGCTCCATCAGATCAATTATCTGGGATTAGCTGAGGTAGACCAGGTGGTAAGTGTGACCTTGCTGATATGTGGTACCCAGAGCCCAGTGTTATCAACACAACTTGCTATTTCTTTGGTTGTACTCAATGGAATCACTATTGTTCATCAGTTGGGCAGGGCTTTCCCCAACACTGTTCCTGTGTGTTTCCAGTAACTTCCCTGCCAATGGTTCTGTAATTGCTTAGTTGTAAGGGGTGGGGAGAGAGACTGCCTTCAAAAGCACAAAATAGCACCCTCCTTTCTGAACTCAGAAACAACAGAAGTAGTGCAGCTAAGCGTGATGGTACACACCTGTAATCCCAGTTTTTGTGAGGCTTGAGGATCAAAGTTCAAGGCAAGGTTATACAATAGTAAACTGTATTCAGAGTTACGGAGCTGGTACATCATCGAATGTATACAACTTTGGGGTGTTTTTCCTAGTTAGACTTTTTTGCGGTTTGTATTTGTTCAGCATTTGCCTTTAAGGACCCATCTTTTGAGTGTAAAGAAGTGGAGGAGGGAGGAAGACAGAGAGGAGAGAGAGAGAGAGAGAGAGAGAGAGAGAGAGAGAGAGAGAGAGAGATCACATTAAAGCAACTCCCTTGCTTCATTGCTTCATGCAGCCTCTAAACCACAACTTCCTCAGTTGACTAGCCTTGCCTGCCTGACTGGCCTTGCCAGCCCAGGATTGATGGTACGGATGAAATCTTTCTGGAGTCTGCATTCCACATTCCACTGTCTTTTTCTCTATCCTCTATAACAACCACACGTGACAGTACTGAAGAAAATCACTTCTCCATCTTCTCTGTAGAGGACAAGTTGTTTCCCTCTGTGCCCTCTAATAGGTAACATCTGGAGGAACCTAGCTCTTTCAGTTTCTTCCACTTGTCACTCATCCTTCCTCAGAGCATGAGGAAGATCTCTCAGATGATGACCTTCTGGGAAGCTCCAGGCTTCGTCAGGCGTTGTACTCCTAGGAGAGTGTACATACACTGTGAGTAGCTGCCTGTGGTTGCTTACCGTGCCAGTGACTCATTAGAGGCTCCTCACTTCAGTGATACTCTCAAATACCACTTTTATCAATAATAAATGTGAAATCTTAAAAACAAATAAAACCTGTTTTAGAGGCTGGAGAGTTGGCTCGGAGATTAATAGCATTTGCTCTTGTAAAGGACCCAGTTTGACTCCTAGCATCTACATGGCAGCTTACATGTATAAATCATGATTCCAGTCCCAGGGGATTTATCTGATGCCTTCCTTGGGCTCTAGGCACACACTTGGTTCATAGAAATACATTCAGGCAAAACACCCATACACATAAAAAGATCTAGATTAAAATTATATGTTGTTATGTGTTTATGTGTGATGTGTACATGTGAGTGCAGATGCCCTTGGAGGCCAGAGATGGCAGATCCCCTGGAGCTGGAATTACAGGAACTTTTGGACATGAATGTTGGGAACCAAACTAACATTATAACAGTATACACTCCTAACTACTGAGCTGACTCTCCGGGCCCAAAGATAACATCTTGTAGCTCTGGCTGTCCTGGAATTAGCTCTATAGACCAGGCAGACCTTGAATTTACAGAGATCCACCTGACTCTACCTCCTGAGTTCTGAAATTAAAGGCATGTGCCACCACCCCCTGGCTAAAGATAACATCTTAATCTCTACCAAACTCTCTAGCACCACTTCTGGTGGCAGAAGCAGTGTAGGTCAGTAAAGCTGGGGACTCAGCCCAAGCTTTCACCCTCACTAGGTAAGTATTTTATCACTGAGTTACATCTCTAGCCTCTGCCTATTTGCTTTTGTTTCTTAGCTTCTAACTCAGAAGAGTCAGAATGAATGTTCCTTGACCTCCTGAACTTCCAACAGTGAATATCTTCGAGATGAGGATAAAGCCATCTAGAACGTTCTACAAAGTTTGTAAGTATGTCAGTGGGAATAGACATTGGCATTCAGGTAGCCTGACTCTGCTTATCCTGAGTGCTATACCTTAGTGACAAGCCTTATGTACAACCAGTCCTTCCTTTCTACCCTTGAACTAAAGAGCAAGACGACAATGCATTCTGGAGGGATGGCTCAGCAGTAAGTGCAACATACTGCTCTTTCAAAGTACCTGAGTTCAGTTCCCAGCACCCATATTATGGCTCACTTGGCTCTAACTCCAGATTGGGAGGTATCCAAGACTTCCAGCCTCTGTGGGTACCTGTTTCATGTGTGGGCACACACCCATACACATAATTAAGAATAATGAAGATAAACCTTACATTTAAAAAGGAAAGATAATGTGCTATCATGGACAAACCCCTCATTCTCGGACCACATTGGTCCTGGATGTCTTC
The DNA here is from genome assembly GCF_003668045.3 of Cricetulus griseus. Taxonomy (NCBI): domain Eukaryota; kingdom Metazoa; phylum Chordata; class Mammalia; order Rodentia; family Cricetidae; genus Cricetulus; species Cricetulus griseus. The sequence continues at coordinate 162,514,750 of NC_048596.1, forward strand.
AAAGTTGAACAGCATTTGGAATGCTGCTCCTCTACCAGTCAGTCTGACTTAGACGCTAAACAGACTTTAGATGCTGATGGCCCACAGTATTTACTCAGTGTATTTCCCTGGACTCTGTGTTTGCACTGTAATCACAGGAGTGTGGGTTAGGAATCAAGAACACAGTTGTGCTTCAGCTACACAGTGTGTTAACTAGCCTGTTCGTTGTTCAGTAAAACAGGATCCCAAGCTATAGCATATGGTATGCTGGCGTCTTTAGAACAGTGGTTCTCAACCCCTGTGGGGGCTGAATGGCCCTTTCACAAGTGGCCCAAGACCATCGGGAAACACAGATGTTTACATTATGATTCATAACAGTAGCAAAACTACAGTTATGAAATAGCAATATGAAATGCAATAATTTTATGTTTGGGGGTCACCACAGCATGAGGAACTGTATGAAAGGGTCACAGCATTAGGAAGGTTGAGAACCTCTGATGTAGACCTAGGTCTCTCTGCTCATTTCCCTCCCATCTTAGAGAAGCACTTTCTCTGAAGTTTGTCTGCCTAAAGAGAAACTTCAAACAAGGCACTCAGTTGGCATGTTTCTTGTCCCCAGGAAAACTCCTCAGCTAGGCAAGATGAACTCATTGAAAAGGTGAAAGGTGACAGATTTTGTCACAATTTGTTATCCTTTCTGCTGATAGGCTGCTCTTTGGCAAATTTTATCACCCAAGAAACTCACTGTAGTACAAGACGATCTGGCTCCAGGGATATATCTCACTGAGAGAACTGTTTACCCAGCGTGCACCCGCCCTATTACCAGTAACTGAGGAACATGACCTGGACTCAGTCCCCTTCTTCAGCATCTGTAATGGTTTGATAGACACTTTTATTTCAGAGAAGCCTTGACCTTTGAAATGAGCTGTAGTTCAGGGGTTGAGTGCTTGCCTAACAGAAAATCAGACCTTGGGCTCAATCCCCAGTCCTGGAATCACCAGAGTGAAATAAGTTGGGGTTTGGCCAATGTTCTGGTCAGCCAGGCCCCTTGCCACAGGTTTCCAACATCCCCACTGTGCTCCTGTCCCTGAAATCATTAGGATCAGAGCAAAGTCTGGGCAGCTTCATCAAGTGAGGCTCAGCCACCAGGTTCTGTAGCTAAAGAAACAAGTAGCAACTAAAAGCAGAGAAGAGTTACTAAATATGGCACCCTGGGAAAGGAAGGATGGAGCTGGAGCGCAGTGACTTCCCCACCTCCAACACACACCCTCCAAGTCCTTTGGTGTTTAGGTGGGTTGGTTGGTTTGTTTGCTTGTTTGGTTGGTTGGTTGGTTTGTATGTTATAGGACTGAGGGGATGGGGGGAAGTCATAAGTGAATGCGCATTGCTGACATAGGCACAGCCATGTCAAGGACCCCAATGCCACAGCCCCATATGAGTGGCAAAAAATTCCCCGGGGTGAGGTTCAAAAGGATGGTGGCAAAACCTTCCTCTGGTCTGAGTGAGAATGTTGACAGTGTGTGCAGGAACCAGCAACCACAGCTTCCTCCTCTGGGATGACTGCAGCCTGAGACTGTTCTCCTACAGAGACCTTCCTACTGAGACTGGCTAAACCTTCCTGCTGTTCAGCTGTGTACCTACCATAAACCTGTGCTGTGGAATAATTCATTCTGTACACTGTGAATATTATTACTCTCATTGGTAAATAAAGAACTGGCTGGCCAGTAGATAGGCAGGAAGTATAGGCGGGACCAACAAACTAAGGATGCTGGGATGAAGAAGGGTGGAGTCAGAGGAGTCACCAGGGAAAGGCACAATGAGCATGCCATACTGAGAAAAGGTGTCAAACCATGTGGCAGAGCATAGATAAGAAATACAGGCTAATTTATTTTTTGTTAATTTCTATGATTAGCTTTATTATCAACCTACCATAGATGGGCATGAAAGCCCAAGAGCTCCTACCCCAAAATGCAAGCTGAATAACATTTAACAAAAACAGCCAATGCTAGAACGAGGTGGTGCATAAATTGCCCTCAAAGTAGTAAAAGCAAAAACAAAACTGAATGTTACATGAAAAATATCCCACAGAAATAGATAAAAGCCCCTAACAATGGAATCACGATACTTATCACGTAGCCTGGCACCTGGGAGGTTAAAACTCCAAGTCCCAGGCCACAAACAAAACATCCACAATACCAAATAAGAACCCCCAAAATGTGCAAGGTAGGAGGCTGTCATCCCCAGATGCCAGAGTGAGCTGAGAGCCGAACCATGACACACTCTCAGAAATCGGGTGACTTGTCACCCGTGCTTTGGTACCTTGGAGAGAGATTGAGATTCTTCAAGGCTTTCACAGTTTTAGGGAGTCCAGGGTTGGTGTTTTGGGAGAACTCCTCGGGGTCCTGTCCAGTTGTCCTCGCCAGTCTTGTTGCCATGAGGAACCTGCACAACCTTTTGCCTTGAGGGTAAAAGGCATAGGGGCAAGAACAGTCACCCTTTCCTCTACTCCTTGATGTGGCTGGCACCGTTTCACTGTGCTTCCACTTCTTTCCGTGGGCTTTAGACAACTGCTTGTGCTTCATCTTGTTGGTCTAATGTCTGCTTCTGTCAGTTTGAGTCTCTCAGCCAGGACCTCACAAATCTCCTCTATGCTGGCTTCATAGTTTCTTAGCTCTTGCAATTTGGGGTGTTGATTCCAGTAGGAGCTGGTTGAGGACTCCAAGGAATTAATGGGAATGAGCCTGTACCACCAGCTGGGTGTGCACCTGGGTGTCCTGTGTATCCTGGGCATCCTGAGCCAGCGGATTTTGTGGTGAGCACAGGAAGAGGTGCTCTGGCAGGCAGTCAGCTGTGTTATAGGGCACCGCATCTCCTTCTCCAAGGAGTGCTGGATGAACCAAGTCTCAGCTTGTTCCTCCTTCAGGTTGAGCCTGGTGGCCAGATCCCTTCCAGCCTCGAGGTCTGGGTATAGCTCCTTCTTGAAGTATTTTTCCAGCTGACATTGCTGTTTCCAACTGTACTCCTTGTCAAGGGAATCCAAGGTATGAGGGGACAGAGAATGCGGAGTCACTCCCATCTCACTTCAGGTGGTCTGAGACCAAGGGTTTTGAAGCCTGTCCTGGAACTAGCTCTTATAGTCCACAATGGTCTCAAACTCACAGAGATCCTCCTGCCTCTGCCTCCCTAATGCTGGGATTAAAGGCCTGCACCACCACCACCCAGCCAAATACAGGTTAATTTCAATTTAAGAGTTAGCTAGTAACAAGCCTCAGCTATTGGCTGAGCATTTATAATTAAGTCTGTGTCGGCTATTTGGAAACTGGTGGGTGGGAAAGAAAAGTCCACATGCAGACCTGTCTCTCTGTTCAGCCATATACAACAAACTTGCCTCCTTGATTCATGTGTGTTAAATAAACATGTTGAGTTTCTGGGTTGCTGTTGTTGGTTAGTGTCCATCACAGAGCATGGCCCATACAATCCCAGCTTTTCTGTGTATGTGTCCGGGTTCCTCCTCATTTCCTCATTGCCCTAGTTAGGCCAATCCCTGAAACTGTGCAGAGCATGGCATAGGTCAGCTGAGGGCTTTGTTTCCTTGAGGCAGGGTTCTTGCACTCAGCAAGAGTGCATAATTTTTTCAGCTCTGCAATATCCTCCAGTCTGTCTGTTCTTCCCTAGTGCTGGTCTTACAGGCCACACCCACCCAGGCCTCCTCCTCTCTTCCCCAGTGCTGGTCTTACAGTGTGGCCCACTCAGGCCTCCTGCCAGCACAGTAAACACTCTTAATCATTGCTCTAGCCCCATCTCTCAAGTTTAGGTTTAAACAGAAAGAAAGGGGCAGGAAAGATGACTCAGTCCCTAAGAAGCCAGGCGGTGGTGGCACATGCACGCCTTTAATTGCTTGGCTGGTCTACAGAGTGAGTTCCAGAACTGGCTCCAAAGCTACACAGAGAAACCATGTCACAAACAAACAAACAAACAAAGCCTCTGGTCTATTCTTCCAGAGGATCCCGGTTTAACTGCCAGCAGCCACATGGAAGCTCACAACTGTAATTCCAGTTCCAGGGGATCTGACATTTTATTGTGGCTTCCCAGTGTACTAGGCACACAAGTGGTGCATAGACACACATGCAGACCAAACTCCCATACTAAAAAACACATTAAAAAATTTAAAAACAGAAAGCAAGAGGTATTTATAACTAAGCAGTTTTAGTTAAGGTGTGGTCCTGCTCATTAGCAGTGTCTCAGCTCCAGGCTCTCTTGTAAGGTTTGACAATTTCCTGGGGAAAGTCCAATGTTTGGTGTTCATTGTCTCAGTGATCTGATAGCCAAAGGGGGCAGACACAAGTGTCTCTGTGTTAAAACACAAAAAGCTTATCTCTTTCATCTTTTCATTTTCTTTTTCTCTTTCTGTGCTATGGATTGAAAGCAGGGAATTTCAGAAGCAAGCTAGGCTGGCATACTTTGGGAAAGGTCCCCGAGAGCAGCAATTCCTGAGGTCCTTCTCCAGCCAGGCATTGCAGGGAACTCTCCTCTTCAGTGAGCAGTCCTGCCTCACTTTGGGAGGCAAAGGGGTACATGGCAGTGAGACTGGAGCTCCAGGTTAGGCACTAATCCTTTCTGGAGAACAGCTTTAAAATAGACCTTTCGATTTTCACAGTGAACTGGGTTCTATGCATTGCCCGGTTTCATCCCATTCCCTAAATGATTTTAGAGTTACCTCTTCAGAGGGGAGACGCTTGCAGTAGCTTTGGAGGTCCATTAAAGATACTCCCTTCTGGTCAAGGGAATTGAGTCTGTTCTATGTGGAGTACTATGCTGTAGAACATTGTTTTAAGATTGTTACATTTGTTTATGCTGTGGAATATTTGTTTAATGATGCAAAGACGTGTTGTATCCTTTTTCTCCATTTTTTAAATTGAATTAGAAATAAGATTGTTTTACATGTCAATCCCAGTTCCCTCTCCCTCCTCTCCTCCCCTGCCACCCACCAGTGTTGCATCTTTTATATTGCATTTGTTTAACTCTGTGAAGCTGTGTCACTTTGCCTGTCTAAAACACCTGATTGGTTTAATAAAGAGCTGAACGGCCAATAGTGAGGCAGGAGAGGGATAGGTGGGGCTGGGAGGCAAAGGGAATAAATAGAAGGGGGGAAAAGAGGGATGGGGAAGGAAGAGAGATCAAGGAGCAAGAAAAGAAGGGGCAGTCGCCCAGCAACACAACCAGCACCAGAGCAAGCAAGAAAGAAAAATTATACAGAAACAGAGAAAGGTAAAAGCCCAGAGGTATAAGACAGACAGGATAATTTAAGTTAAGAAAAGCTGGCTAGAAACAAGCCAAGCTAAGGCCAGGCATTTATAAGTAATAATAAGCCTCCGTGTGTGTGTAATTTATTTAGGAATTGGTGGTTCCCACCCCCCACCAAAAGCCAAAAGAGTAAAAGAGGAAAAACAATGACAGTACTAACATTACAAGCAACCCAAAATACAAGACTTTCTGTTGTCTGGCTAAGAGACTGCCCTTTAGGAAGGCAGCTTCACCAATGCCATGCTGAAGAGAAGGGTGGAGTAACTACCTCTTTATGAGATAAATAATCCTTTTAATGAGATAATCTATTTTTCCCCAGAAGTCCCCAGCACAGTCATTTATGGAGCAGAAAACGGCCAGGCAGTGGTGGTACTTGAGAGGCAGAGGCAGACATTTTTTAGTGAGTTCAAAGTCAGCCTGGTCTACAAAGCAAGTTCTAGGACAGCCAGAACTGTTCCAGAACAGTTACACAGAGAAACCCTGTCTTGACAAAAACAAAAACAACTACTACAACAACAACAAACGGAGCAGAAAATGATGACTGGGTTAAGGCCACCTGCTTTCCTAAATTACTCAATAAAATATGACTTTTCCTTTTCTTCTTCTTTTTCCTTCTCTTGAATATTGCCAAAGCTTGGTCATACTCTTCCTGACACTCCGATCTACTCTTTTACTAGGAAGTTATTCCTGCCGGCTGATGCCCTGTGGCTGCCACACATAGCTATGCTTTTGCCCTTCCTCTTCTCTGCCTCCCTCATCTGAAAAGCTGCCAAGATTTGCAGCTCACCACCCTGCAAGGCTTTGGTTTGGTTTCTGTTTTGTTTTGTTTTTTTACTCCAGTAAAATTGTCCCTGTGCTTTCTTCTGAGTCTTTGTTTGTTTGTTTGTTTTGTTTTGTTTTTCAAGACAGGGTTTCTCTGTGTTGCTTTGGAGGCCATCCTGGAACTCACTCTGTAGACCAGGCTGGCTTCGAAACTCACAGAGATCCCCCTGCCTCTGCCTCCCAAGTGCTAGGATTAAAGGCGTGCACCACCAATGCCCAGCTTGAGTCTGTTCTTAAATTCTTTTACTAACAAGACTAAGAATTCCCAAAAGAGTCAGACACCAGGCCAGCATGGTCTACAAAATGAGTTTCAGGACAGCCAGAGCTACACAAGAAACCCTGTCTCAGAAAAAAAAAAAGAAGAATCCCTCAAAGAGACCCCCATTTCCCCAGTAAATATGGAACCCAGGTGGGACTCTCCCAAATTTCTGGGCCTTGCACATACTAGATAAGCACTTCACCACTGTTCCACACCTCTGGCCCTCTCTGGCATTTTTATTAACCATATTGTTGAAGCTATAACTGCTCATGATTGACTATTTATAAAACCCACTCAACATAAGTGGGGAAATAGGTACTGAGACAAGTATCCCACAGGGATTGCCTCCCAGTTCCTAGATGCTCCAATTCACAGCAGTTTCCCAGCATCTGCCCTACTAATTTCTCAACTGTAGCACTGTTGATTATTTGAGCCTGCTAACACTCTGTTGTCAGTGTGCCTACCCTGTGAATTGTCTGAGGTTTTGCAGCAGCCTTGCTCTGCTCTATCAGATGTAAGCAACAATCAGCCCCCTAATGTAACAACTATAAAAGGGATCCCCAGACAAGGCCATTAGATGGACAATTCTCCAAGTCAAGCCATTGCCAACTTTAGGAGTCCAACTAAGAATGTTCCCAAAGATCACCGCCGCTTGGCTTGTAGACGGTTTGACTTTCCTTTTTAGAAGGAGGGGGCAGGGAGGCTGATGGGATCCTCACCAGAGGATCCAGCCACCCCTCATTATTATTCCAGTAGTAATATGCAGTTCTGCCCGAACGGTCATGGCCTCAGGATCTCTGGGAGGGGCTAGAACATACAGATAGGGAGGACAAGGAGAGGGGCTCCCTCTATGTGGCTGTGGGGAAGCCACCATTCCTGCTGTATGCAGACCTGCCAGTGTGGCAGTGTTGAGATCACCTGCGTTCCTTCCTGCTGTAAGCCTCTGCCCACTACTCTTGTAAATAAGCCTAATAAATTCATTGGTTTCCCTGACTAAACTTTGGTGATATTGTTCATTGGCTTGTTGTTGGGACCTTAGGAAGAGGGGTTGATGTATTTATATCTACCCCAGGAAGGAATTTTAGCATTTTCTAATGTTAAAATTGTCCCCCTCCTTGTTGGGATTTTCTTGTCTATAGAGTAAGTTCAAAGAAAGAGGCAATCCCAGGACTAAGCTTGTGGTAACTGTAAGGATTCAGGCATTATGCTGGTCTGCCCCTGTCACCTGGCAGAATGCACTCAGGCAGTACCCTGGTCAGCCCAGGGTTCCATGACTACTAGTCTGCATGCAGGTGCAAAGATCCCTTTAAAACAAAGACCCCCCCCCACACACACACTTATGCTCTCTCTTTCCTGATGTTCCCCTGGGACAGACAGGTCTTTTCCTGTCTCCCTCTTCTCTTCTGTCCTCTCTGTCTGTGTCTCTGTGTCTCTGTGTCTCTTTACCTCTATTCTCTCCCCCACCCCCACCTTTTTCTTTCTAATAAAACTTCTTACTAAGCTCTGTCTGCCTGGCATGTTTGTCTCCCACCTCGGTCACCCTTGCCTGCCATGGAATCGGCAAAGGTCCCACACACATTGTCATAACAGTAACTTAGAATCTTCTTTTCAGTATTCAGGCAGGCAGGCAGGCAGGCAGGCAGGCAGGCAGGCAGGCAAACACACACACACACACACACACACGTATCAACCCTAATGAAATTGTAAACAGCCTGACAGAAATGAATATATTCTAAACAGATACTGTGTCCCTCAATCTGACTATCAAACTATTAAAACAATAGATCCCAAGAAACTGGACTTCTCTGGTGGTTTGAATAAGAGTGGTCTCCATAGCCAGGTGGTGGTGGTGCATCCCTTTAATTCCAGCACTTGGGAGGCAGAGGCAAGGAGATCCCTGAGAGTTCGAGGCCATCCTGGTCTACAAAGCAAGTTCAGCCAGGGTTACACAGACAGAAAAATTAAAAAAAAAGGGCCTCCATATGCTTAGTCACTGGGGAGTGGTACTATTTGAAAGAATTAGAAGGATTAGGAGGTGTGGCCTTGTTAGAGGAAGTATGAGGGTGGACTTTGAGGTTTCAAAAGCCCATGCCAGGTCTAGGTTCTCTGTGTCTGTCTATGGATCATGATATATCCCTTAGCTACTGCTCCAGCACTATGTCTGCTTGCATGCCACCATGCTCCCTGCCATGATGATAATGGATTAAATCTCTGAAATTGTAAGCAAGCCCCAATTAAATGCTTCATTTCATAAGAGCTGCCTTGGTCATTGTGCCTCTTCACAGAAATAGAACAGTGACTAAGACAACTTCCCCCTTCAGTTTTAAAGAATTATGCTTTCAAAGATGAAACTGCACTTTTATTTGTTGTGCCCAAATTCTGAACCCCAAAATCACCAAGAGGCCCATTTCCATGCAAAAGCAAAGAGTCTTTCATTGCAGTTGTTTAACGAATTAACCCCATTAATTAGCTCTGGCCCTTCCTCCATCCACCGAGGCGGATGGCTGAAGGAAAGACCCCGAGAAATCACGAGACAGGGACCTTATAGGGCAGTGTAAGGGGAGTGTCTAGGGGTACCCACAGTCTCAGGATTGGTGTGCCTCCAGGCTTGGACGACCTGGCTTGTGTTGATTGGTCAACTGGTTGTTATGGCCTATAGGCCCTCCCAGGGCGGTTGCTATGCTCTACTTGTCACTGTTGTATACTTGTCTGTAAAACACACCCAGAGCCATAAAGCACAGCCCCACTAGCTAACTTCTGATAGGTTCTGTGCCATAAGGCAAGCATCTGACCTCCTAGTGAGCAGGGCAGGCCCAGCAAGGTCAGGCGAGCACCTGTTAACCTGTCATGGCTGCCAAAACAGGGGTGGGGGTGGGGGGGAGTGGGGTGGGGGTTGGTCCCTTTATTCCCTGCTTTTTGAAGTACTGGTGACAGAACTCAATCCTGAGTCTTGCCTGTTGGGGCTCAAAGGCGTGTTAACAGGCAACAGGCCCTGCCATTAGCTGACTGATTTTTCTGAGGGAGTGACGTTTGCATCTGTTGTCACATTGTCCCCTATGTAAGGGAGTTCCTTTTGACTTAACATTTTAACCAGGGAAAATGGGTGACATATTCTTTCCCATTCTACTTCCTGCTGACTTTGGGATGCAGTTAGAGACCCAAGAGGCGAAGGGTATCCATCAGAAGCAGCTGGTTGGCAGACTCTGTTGAAGAGTCAGGGGGTGTCCACATCAGCTGGATTGGTTCACATCCACAGCAAGTCTGGGGCTCGCAGTCCTTAGGGGCAGGCTGTAGTCAGCAACTGATACTCAGATATGTCTGCCAGAAGCAGAAACCTGTTTAAGACATGTTTAAACTGGGAACAGAAGTTAAAACTTATTTAATGGAACTCTTTAGACCCATAGTTTCAGTGATCAGGAAGGGTGGGAGTTCCAAGACCAAGGCAGAAAATCCAATCCTTAGAAACAGACAGGTGGGATAACATAGGTTATACTTATCTGGAGTCCTTTTGACCTGTGAAAAGTGGATCCAAGCTTTATGAGTTTTGATCCTCTGAAGTCTATATGAACTTTAGTATTCAAAAGGAAATAACAGTTTTAGACATATTAGCATTATCAATCTGTGCTGAAACCCATATTGCAGAAAAAGCAGATATCTGGGTAACTGTCAGACAACTACAGATTTGGGCTAGAAGCATGTACATTTGTCTTCTGTCCAGAGAGCCAGGTATGGATTAGACAGAGGTGCTTTAGGCCTGATGAAAAGCCCTTTAAATTTATACTTAGATGACAACCAAAATGAACCTAAAAACCTTGAGCTTGTGACTGAACAGCAGGTAATCACTACTCTATCAGCATAACATATTGAGCAAAGAAATTAAGTAAGGTAACAGTATAAGAGATAGAGACAGAGAGACTGCAAAGAAGGTCATTCACATATTGGGGAGAGCCCTGGAAGACAGAGACACGCATATGTACACACACACACACACACACACACACACACACACACACACACACACACACACACACACACACACACACGGGGGGGAGAGAGAGAGAGAGAGAGAGAGAGAGAGAGAGAGAGAGAGAGAGAGAGAGAGAGAGAGAGAGAATGTGAGTACAAGTGCACAAAATGGCAAGGTCTTGAGCCAAAGCCTTGTTCACATGGCTGATAGTTGGTTCTGGCCACTAGTTGGAAACTGTGGTGGTTTGAAAGAAAATGGCCCCCACAGGCCCATTGGGCCTGGCACTAATAGGAGGTGTGGACTGTTGGAGTATATGTAGCCTTTTTGGAGGAAATGCCGCTAGGGGGTGGATTTTGAGATCTCAGAAGCTCAAGCCTGGCCAGTGTGTCACTGTCAGTCACTTGTTGGCCTATCGATCCAGATATAGAACTCTGAGCTACCAATCCAGCACCACGTCTGCCTGTATGCCACCATGCTTCCTGCCCTGTTGATCATGGACTAAACCTCTGAAATTGTTTGTTTCATTTAATTGGACTAAACCCCAATTAAATGTTTTCCTTTATAAGAGTTGCCATGGTCATCATGTCTCTTCACAGCAATAAAACACAAACTAAGACAGAAGTTGGTATCAGGGGCTAGGGTATTGCTGTGATAGGCTGACCATGGTTTTGTTTGGAGGAATATGGACCTTGGGAGTTTGGTTAGAGAAGCAGTTGAATGCTTTAAGTGGGGCTTAATGGGCCATCCTAGCAGGAACATAGAAAGAAGACAGTGTTGGGGAGGGTAATGTGAACTGTGAGGGCCTGGCTCAAGAGGTTTCAGAGAAGAATGTTAGTGTGTGGCCTAGAGACTGTTCTTCGATGTTTTGGTGAAGAATGTGCCTGTTTTCTGCAATTGTCCAAAAAAATCTGCCCGAGGCTAAAGTGAAGAGTCTTGCATTAGTTGTGTTGGCAGAGGAAATCTCAAAACAGCCCAGCATTAATTCTGTCCTATGGTTAATAGTGTTCACTTTTATGAAGATCTATAATGAAAGGGAGCAAGCTGAAGCAAGGAAAACAGAAAATGTACAGTTCAAGGAGAAAGGGGGCACCAGGAAGTGGACTGGAACTAAATCCAATGTTCAAGGAGATAAACATTAAAGAAAAACATGATGTTAAATGGAATAAAGGGAGTGGTGACCTCAGGGCAAGATTCTATCCAATTAAACTTCCAATATGTGAAAAGGATTAAAGAAAATCTTAGAGTCTGGTGTGGTGGCACACATCTTTAATTCCAGCACTCTGGAAGCAGAAGCAGGTGGATCTTTGTGTTTGAGGCCTGGTCCATTGATCAAGTTTTGGAACAGCCAAGCTTAGGCAGGGAAGGAAACTATTGAAAACAGAAATCTGGTGACAATGTAATTGAATGAGGGGGCATGTTCCAGCGCCAGCAAGCAGCAGGACTTGGCAGCTTCAGCCATGTGGTTCTGGCTTTAGAGTCAAGGACAGAAGAAAGGGGTTATGAAATCTCCCTCCAAGCCTAAGGAAAGCTGCAGAGGCTAGGCACGTATGAGGGGTGTCCCTGTACGGAGACCTAGAGAGGCCATTGAGTGAAGTCATGAAGGTGAATCCTGGATTGTCTTGGAGACCCCAGAATATTTGCTAGAGCCATGGGCTATATGACAAGGAGAGCTGATAACAGGGAGTGTGTTGGGAACAAGAAGGTAGATACTCATAGTTCATATAACAAAAGTTATATTTTATTATGCTGAGGGTCATCATACAAGGTTCATATTCTAAATCCCTAGCTACCATCCTAAGCCTATCTCCCCAAGGCTGCTCACATGTGCCTCATCTTAGCTGAAGGTCAAGTCCAGTCTTTATCAGAAGTCTCTGATTCAAGACTGGGTCAGGGTCCTGGGGGAGACTCTCCAACCATAGGGCAGATCAAGGTGGCATCTCTCCTGGGTATGGCTCCTTCTTGAAGGAGTGCTCTTGGTGTTTGCTCATATATTGTCCAGTGGGTGTCATGGGGTTCTAGGAAGTGAGTGATGTCACTGGGTTCTGGGGTTATCACGTGCAGCCTTGGGTACAGTGAGATTCCTGACTAAGCTATTTTTACATGTCTAAAAGGCATTTTTTTGCTATGCTCATTACAGAGTAGAACCAGCCCATGAGAAAGAAATGTGCTGCAGTCAACAAAGCTGAAAGGAGTTGGAGATCTGAAGAGTATTTGACATCAGACATGGAGATGCAGAGTGTGGAGTTTGCCCAGCTGGTTTTCAGTCTTGCTTTAGTCCAGTAGTTCCTCACTAGGCTCCCTTTTGGAATGGTAATGTATAAACTGTGCCTTTGTATGTTGGAAGTATGTGATCTGCTTTTCATTTTGGTTTTACAGGGGATTACAGTTAGGAGATTGCATGGGTCTCAGAAGAGACTTTGAACTTTTAAATAAGTTTGAGACTGTTATAGACTATGGTCCAACTATAGAAGTCGGACCAAATGCATTTCTGCATTATGATATGGCTACAAACCTATGGGGGCTAGGGAGTGGAATTTGGTGGTTTGAAAGAAAAAGGCCCCCATAGGCCCATAGAGCCTGGCACTCTTAGGAAGCATGGCTTTGTTGGAGTTTGTGTGGCCTTGTTGGAAGAAGTGTCACTAGGGGGTGGACTTTGAGATCTCAGAAGCTCAAGCCTGGCCAGTGTGTCAGCATCACTTCCTGGCCTGCAGATGCAGATGTAGAACTCTCAGCTACCTTTCCAGCATCATGTCTGCCTTCACTCTGCCATGCTTTCCACCATGAAGAGGAGTTCAGTGGGGGCTGTCATCTGGGGGTCTTGATCCCCTTCCACATGGTTGCTTAGGCTTTTTGGGGGGTATGATAGTATAATTTATTATCCCTTTAGTCATCTTTGAATAGAGAATACTTTGACCAAGTATCCATGGCAACTAATAGAGTAAAATAGTTCACTAGGTCTTTGGTAATAATCAAGCTGCTAACACTCCCTAGTAGGATAACTGGTCTGCCTGGCAGAATGAACACATTCTAAAAAGACACTTGTGTGTCATCAAGCCAGGCCTCTAAGTCACCATTAATGTGATTCCTCTCTATGTAAGAGTTTCTCCTGTTCCTTTGCCACCCAGGAACCAGAGACAGTCTGACTGCAAGCAGTACTAAGGACCCCATCACCTTCATGGCATAGAAACCCCACGCTCTTCTGCAACTTGTAAGAGGGGACCCCACTCTGCCTCACGGGCCCTCTCATTCTCCTCAGGGCCTCTGCATTGCCACCTCTGTTTGGTATTAGTAAATCTTCTTAAATCTCTTACCCAAAAGGATAGCCTGTATCACTGTCCCACTTGAGCCTTAAACTGAGACTGTAAGACCCCCAAAAATCTCAGGCTTCCAGGACCTCGGCCACCCCAATCACAGAATGGAAGTGAAAGGTTGATGCAAATTGCATGAGGCTTTATTGTAGTTTAACGAGCTAACCGCATGTTAGCTCGGGCCTTTGATCTACCCGCCATGTCAGATGGCTAGCAAAGACAGTTCAAAGCCGCTGCGTACAGATCTTTATAGGGCAGCGTAAGGAGAGTGTCCAGGGTTATGCAAGGTTCAGGATTGGTGTGCCTCCAGGCTTGGAGGGTTTGCCCTGTGTTGATTGGTCAACTGGTTGTTATGGCCCATAGGCCCTCCCAGGATGGTTGCTATGCTCTCTGTGTCATTGCTGTGCACTTGTCCATAAAGCATACCCAGAGCCATAAAGCATAGCGCCACCAGCTAAGTTCTGATTGGTTCCTTGCCACGAGGCAGGCATCTGACCTCTAAGTGACCAAGGCAAGGTTATGGCAAGCATGTGTTCGGCTGTTATGGCTGCCGAAATGGGGAGCTGGCCCCTTCATTCCCTCATTTTCTTTTTTGGAAATTCCAATCATGGAATTGCTGTCTCTCTAGCACCCCCCATCAGGGAGTGAAAGATATTGGGATCCCCATGCAAGGGAGTTCCTTTTGACTTAGCATTTTAACCAGGGAAAATGGACGACGTATTCATCCTCATGCTACTTCCTGTTGACTTTTGGACGAAGTTAGGGACCCCCAAAAGGCTGAAATGCTGGTCAAAAGCAAAAAGGGAATTTAGGCAATGGGGATTCCATCAGGAGCTTCTGGTTGGCAGATTCTGTTGCAGAGATAGGGGGTGTCCATATCAGCTGGACTGGTTCATATCCACAGCAAGTCCAGGGCTTGCAGTCTACTTAAAACAGTCTGTAGTCAGCAACTTCAGCCAGAAGCAGAAACCTGTTTAAGACATGTTTAAACTAGGAACAGAAGTTAAAACTTATTTACTGAAGCCCACAGTGCAGAAAAAGCAGATATCTGGATATTTGTTCAAACAGCAGGAACATACAACTTTGAGACCTAGCAATAACAACAGATTTGGGCTAGAAGCATGTACATTTTTATTCTGTCCAGAGAGCCAGGTGTGGATTGGACAGAGGTGCCTTTGGCCTGATGAAAAGCCCTTTAAGTTTATATTTAGATGACAGTCAAAATAAACCTAAAAACCTTGAACTTGTACCTGAACAGTAGATAGTCATCTACTTTATCAGCTAACATACTGACTAGTCTATAATGGATCTGACTGCCTGATGCCGTCAAGCTGACAACCATTAATACTTCAGAGATCTGAGAAGGGTATATTTTATCCAAATCTACTAAAAAGTGACAGAAGCCAGTTAGAAGCCATTCCATATACAGTTAGCCATACCCAAGTTTCTCCATTACCGCTGGAGGCAGATGTCTCAAAGAACAGTAACCTTCGCCAGGCCTATAAGGTGAGTTTTTTTTCCTCTCTGTGGAAGAGGGACATGGAAAAGACTGATCTTGTTTTGTCTAGACAAAGGGGTACAATCAATATTCCAGTGTCCAGCAGCTTTGTCCACAGTCTCAGCCAGGTCATGACAGGCAACAAGTATCACATCTGAGCATCTCGCTCACTGGTCAGCATCACCATCATCCAGGTGCAGGAACTGGGGTGCCTCATAATCTTCTTTGGAGACTTTGGGTCACTGTCAGGATCTGGCAGTCTGTCTGATATTATAAACTTTTAAAATAACAATTTAAATGCCGTATTCTTCAGGTCTCTGAAGCATTAGAGGTCTGTTTGTCTGTTTTAGTTACTTTCCTAAAGCACACATTAAGCACACAGGTGGCTAGGTAATGTCTTATTTCTGTAATTAATTTTCAGTCTGACTGTAACTGGTTTTAACTTAGTAAAATGTTTGAAACTCAGCACAGCTGAACTTAAAACTTCATAGAGCTACCTTATATTCCTTAAACAGTAGCTTAACTTCTTTCTGAGGCAGGGTTTTTCTGTGACTTTGGAGCCTGTCCTACAGATTGGGCTACCCGATTAGGTCCCCTTACAGATGGACCAGGCAACTTGCTCTCAGCAAGTCCCTGTCCTACAGATTGGGCGACCCGCTTGGGTTCCCTTACAGATGGATCAGGCAACTTGCTCCCAGCAAGTCCCTGTCCTACAGATTGGGCGACCCGCTTGGGTCCCCTTACAGATGGATCAGGCAACTTGCTCTCAGCAAGTCCCTGTCCTACAGATTGGGCGACCCGCTTGGGTCCCCTTACAGATGGACCAGGCAACTTGCTCCCAGCAAGTCCCTGTCCTACAGATTGGGCGACCCGCTTGGGTCCCCTTACAGATGGATCAGGCAACTTGCTCCCAGCAAGACCCTGTCCTACAGATTGGGCGACCCGCTTGGGTCCCCTTACAGATGGACCAGGCAACTTGCTCTCAGCAAGTCCCTGTCCTACAGATTGGGCAACCCGCTTGGGTCCCCTTACAGATGGACCAGGCAACTTGGTCCTACTAGGTCCCGCTCCTACAGACTGCAGAAGATGTCATCCGAACCTCCTGCCCTAAACAATTCTTGAACAGAAACCATATAGAAACAAAGACTGGAAAATAAAGTTACCTAGTGTGGCGCCACGTGACTCAACGAAAGGGGGTGTCGTAACTTTAACTAACTAACTATGGTCCTTAACGTCCGTCCAGTGGTCAAAAGTCAGACTGAGGGGGGTTGGTTACAATCAGTCCCATCATCAAAGTTACAAATAAGACAAAAACAAACCCAAGACACATAGACAAAAACTATCAAATGTCTGTCTCCATCTAGACAGACAAAACCACTCCAGAAATACAGATGGCCGGGAGGACGGATAACTTTCCCAATCCAGGAGAACTACCGTACCCTCACTGGCTCCCAGACGGGAATCTCCCAAGCGTCCCTGAGGTTCCCACAGACTTCCTGGAACGTCTTCCAGGGTGGCAGTCGGTGATCTCCCAAGCACGTCTGCTGATCACACTCTGTCTCCTCCCAAGACCAGAGCTCTTGTCTCTTCCCGAGACATGAGTGACTGCAAAGCACGGAACCAGATTTCAGCCGGCACAAAAACACAAAGATATAGACAATACAGGGTACCCGCTTACCTCCAAGATCGACTCGACTCAGGTGAGGGGTGGTCGCAAATCCAGGACAAGCCCCCAAATGTAAGACCCCCAAAAAGCTCAGGCTTCCAGGATCTTAGCCCAGGACCTCGGCCACCCCAATCGA
Source organism: Cricetulus griseus (assembly GCF_003668045.3). Classification (NCBI taxonomy): domain Eukaryota; kingdom Metazoa; phylum Chordata; class Mammalia; order Rodentia; family Cricetidae; genus Cricetulus; species Cricetulus griseus. The sequence goes on from NC_048596.1 coordinate 162,531,689, forward strand.
AGAATGGAGGCGAAAGCTTGATGCAAATTGCATGAAGCTTTATTGTAGCTTAACGAGCTAACCCCATGTTAGCTTGGGCCTTTGATCCACCCGCCATGTCGGATGGCTAGCAAAGACAGTTCAAAGCGCTGCATACAGATCTTTATAGGGCAGTGTAAGGAGAGTGTCAAGGGGTATGCACAGGTTCAGGATTGGTGTGCCTCCAGGCTTGGAGTGTGTTGATTGGTCAACTGGTTGTTATGGCCCATAGACCCTCCCAGGGTGGTTGCTATTCTCTCTGCGTCATTGCTGTGCACTTGTCCGTAAAGCACACCCAGAGCCATAAAGCATAGCGCCACCAGCTAATTTCTAATTGGTTCCTTGCCACGAGGCAGGCATCTGACCTCTAAGTGACCAAGGCAAGGTTATGGCAAGCATGTGTTCGGCTGTTATGGCTGCCAAAATGGGGAGCTGGCCCCTTCAAGACCTTTCATGGGGCAGCCCAACCACCCTACCAACCAAGGTACAACGTGGTTTGATTGTGGTCATACTTTAATAGCCTTGCTCCCCTACCCAGCATCTCTGTGACTACTTTTGTGAAGGCCAAGTAGCTCAGGTCACACATTAGCTAAGCCTGCTCCCTTATGGTATAGGAAATCCCCTGCTCTTTTCCTCAGAAACCTTTACGAGTCGGAGCTTCCTTTGTCTGGTGGGCCTGAAACTCTCTGTATTCAGATCCTTGCTGTGGCCATCATCATCATCATCATCATCATTTGGTTTTTCCAGACAGGGTTTGTCTGTGTAGTTTTAGAGTCTGTCCTGGAACTCCATCTGTAGACCATGCTGGCCTTGAACTCACAGAGATCTGCCTGCTTCTGCCTCCTGAGTTCTGGGATTAAAGGTGAGTGCCACCACTGCTCGTTGTGGCCAGAATTATTAAAGATCTTTTGTTTGAGAACGACACAGAAAAACTTAACCTGAACTCACTACACATTGAGAGACTAACACAGGGCACAGACAGGGCCATCTACCTAACTGGTAAAGGTACAGGGCATGGCTAGTTAAAATGGCTCTGTGAATCAGAGAGAGAAATGAGCGGCACATATGGATACCCTCAGACTACTTCTTTCCCACTGCCCTCCTAGGCAAATGGGAAGCCCCTTCTGTGAACAGAATGCCAAGGAGCCTGTTATGTGCAGGCAGACTGGTTTCTCAGAGGGAGGAGACTGAGTCTGTCACCCTAAGTGACTTTGTAGCATTTTTGGAGCTCTTGTACTAAATATCTCAGTTTTGTAAGGAGTGGGGGTGCTGCCAGGAGAGGGGAGGGACCATCAGAGGCATGCTAGGTGCTCTTCCACAGAGCACATGTGGGAGACTGGCTACTCCTTACAGTAGTAAGGGCTCTAACAAATGGTAGCACCAAAACTAGGCTATGCCCTACCCCTGGTACTCTGTGTACTCATGGTGTACTGTGTTCAAACAGTGGCTTTTCAGGCTGTGCCTTGCCCAGTTTACAAGTAACTTTTGACTCCATTTTGAGGGTGGACCCACAGACAACATTATCTGGTACCACCCATACAGAATAGACTAATGAATGAGTAGAAAGAGTGTCACTTGTACAAATATCAGGGTTAGCTAAGATCGCAGGGGCCGCATGGGCATATTAAAATCACATCAGGGAAACCAAGCCCAGGAACTTATCAGACACTTGGCTGGAGGAGAGCATGTAACTCTTGCCTGAACCCGGTGTAATGCTAGCACTGGGATGACAACAGCCCCACAGATCTTTCACCTGAGATGGGTGTGTGTCAGGGACTGACAGGGAGGGAACTGTCCCTGGTGCTTTATCTCAGCTTGGCCCTGCTGTTGTTGAGGCCTTCTCAACTGTCACCTTGCTCAACTACTTGCTAGACCATTTGGACCCAGGCCTAGGGTTCCTATTGCAGCTTAGGTGTGTCCTTTTGTCCCTGCTTTACTGTCAAACCCTCCCGCAGCCTGAATCCACAGCAGCACTTTCTTCTAGCTGCCTTGTTTGGATTTGCTGTCCAATCAATACAGACTCTATTTGCATTTCTATCAGCCGACTTCTGTTGAACTCTGCAGAAGCCTTTTTAATTTGCTGTTTTTTTTTTTTGGTTTTTTCGAGACAGGGTTTCTCTGTGTAGCTTTGGAGCCTATCCTGGCACTCACTCTGGAGACCAGGTTGGCCTCGAACTCACAGAGATCCACCTGCCTCTGCCTCCCTAGTGCTGGGATTAAAGGCGTGGGCTACAAATGCCCGGCTAATTTGCTTATTCTTCAAACCACATGTACACATAGACAAGGAAATGTATTTACCGTGTGCTGTGTGATATGAAGGATAATAGTCGGAACTAAGTGTTCACCGGTCCAGATGACCAAAGTAGGGGGTTATCTGGCAAATTGCTGTTAAACCCACTGCACCTTGGAAATTTATTGTTATTCAGTGAACTCTGACTTTGTGGGAAGACACAAACTGCTCATCTGTTTCTGGCATGTCTTGTTCAGGAAAGGGACCTTCATGGTGCTGCCAGTGGACAGGCTGGACATCTGGAGAGGAATGGTGAGACAGAGGGGGCAGGAGTGTGATGGCCCAAGTGTGCTTGAGGAGCAGCAAGGAGGCCTATACCTTCAACTGGGTGAGAGAGAAAGGACTGAAAGGTGTATCGAGAGCTGTGGGCCTTAGATACCATCCTCGGAGAGACAGTCACTGATGAAAAGTTTCTTGTCTTACCTAGGGTTTCTATAGCTGTGAAGAGACACCATGACCATGGCAACTCTTATAAAGAAAACATTTACTTGAGGTGGCAGTTTACAGTTCAGAGGTTCAGTACATTCTGAGGGTAATGGAGAGCATGGCAGGGTTCAGTGGGCATGGTTCTGGCTACATCTTGATATGCTGGCCACAGGAAGTTGACTGACACACTGGGTGGTATCCTGAGCATAGGAAGACTCAAAGCCCCACAGTGACATACTTCCTCCTCCAACAAAGCCATACTTCCTAATAATGCCACTCCCTATGAGATTATGGGTGGGGCAGACAATTACATTCAAACCAGCACAATTCTCCAAATCTTGGATCTGTAAGGGACTGTGTCCTTATAGACAAACTTCTTGTTTGGGGGTGCTAGCTGTGAGAAAAATTTTCCTTCCTTCCTTCCTTCCTTCCTTCCTTCCTTCCTTCCTTCCTTCCTTCCTTCCTTCCTCCTTTTCTTTTCTTTTTTCTTTTCTTTTCTCTCCCCTCTCAATTTGTACAAGTTACTCAGTAACATCAGATTGTGATGTCTGGTTCCCATCTGTGGGATGAGACAGTCACCAACCAGGGCAGGGATAAAAGACAGTCATTTTGGTGAGAGTTCACTAGCCCCTTTTGAGTTAGTGTACTCTTTTTGTAAAAAGAGAAATAGCCTTGTTAAAATTACTTTCACTTTGTTCCTATGTTCCTATGTGTGACACCAAGAGAACTGATTTTCAACACAGTTAACAAAAGCATAAGAATATAGTTTAAAAATATTTGTTTGTTTGCTTCATGTAGTTTTTTTATTTTTATTTTGTTTGTTGTTTGTTTGTTTTTGAGATAGGATCTCTTTATGTAACTTTAGCTGGCCTGGAACTTGCTACATAGACCAGGATGACCTTGAACTCATAGACATCCACTTGCCTCTGTCCCCTGAGTGGTGGAATTAAAGGTGTGCACCATCATTCCTGGCTTAAAGATTTGTTTTTGAGACAGAAGATGGTCTGGCCCAGATTTAAAGTGGATCTTCTACCTTAAAAGATCTTGATTTAGGGTGGGTCATCCTAAATCCTGCAAATGATGTAATTAACAAAAAAATGCCCAACAGGTGTGCCCAGACACTTAGGTGGCCCATGATGTACCGGCACTGACACGGTTTGAGCTCATCTTCCTAGAAAGGGAGCAGAGAGAAAACAATGTCCATAAAATAGAAGGTAGGAAACTCCATATAGTGTTGGGGTGCAGGGCGCTTGTCTGATGAGTGGCAAAGCTTTTCCTGAGCCTGTGCCACACATGTCTATTCACTCCAGATAGGGAGACCACAACTGCTTATCTTTTTGTTTGCTTGTTTTTTTGTCCCTAACTCGACACAGGCTAGGGGGCCATCTGGGAAGAGGGAACTTCAATTGAGAAAATGTCTCCATCAGGTTAGCCTATATACAAGTCTGTGGGTTATTTTGTTACCTCCGGAAAACTCAGGCCTCCAGAGTCCTAGCCCAGGACCTTGGTCACCCCAATCACCAGGCAGATTCGAAAACTTGCTGCAAACAGCATGAGGCTTTATTGTTCTTTAACAAGCTAACCCTATGTTAGCTCGGGTCTTTCACCCACCCGCCATGGTGGATGGCTAGGAAAGACATTTCGAAGCATCTACATAGAGATCTTACAGGGCAGTGTAAGGGGAGTGTCTAGGGGTATGCACAGGCTCAGGATCGGTGTGCCTCCAGGCTTGGAGGGCTTGCCCTGTGTTGTTTGGCCAATTGGTTGTTATAGCACATAGGCCCTCCCAGGGTGGTTGCTATGCTCTGTGTGTCATTGCTGTGCAGTTGTCCATAAAGCACACCCAGAGCCGTAAAGCATAGCACCACCAGCTAACTTTTGATTGGTTCCTTGCCATGAGGCAGGCATCTGACTTCTAGTGACTAGGACAAGGTCATGGTGAGCACATATTACTGTCATGGCTGCCGAAATGGGGAGCTGGTCCCTTCATTCCCTCATTTTCTTTTTTTGGAAATTCCAATCATGGAATTGCTGTCTCCCTAGCGCCTCCATCAGGGAGTGAGAGATATTGGCAACCCCATGCAAGGGAGTTCCTTCTGACTTAGCATTTTAACCAGGGAAAATGGGCGGTGAATTCTTTCCCATGCTGTTTCCTGCTGACTTTGGACGAAGTTAGGGACCCCAGAAGGTTGAAATGCTAGTCAAAAGCAAAAAAAAAAAAAAAAAAAAGGAATTTAGGCAATGGGGAATCCATCAGGGGCTGTTGGCAGACTCTGTTGCAGAGACAGGGGGTGTCCACATCAGCTGGACTGGTTCACATCCACAGCAAGTCCAGGGCTTGAAGTCTACTTAGAACAGCCTGTAGTCAGAAACTGATACTCAGATGTCTGCCAGAAGCAGAAACCTGTTTAAGACATGTTTAAACTAGGAACAGAGGTTAAAACTTATTTACTGAAGCCCACAGTGCAGAAAAAGCAGATATCTGGGTATCTGTCTAACAGCAGGAACTTTGAGTCCTAGCAAAAACTACAGATTTGGGCTATAAGCATGTACATTTTTATTCTGTCCAGAGAACCAGGTGTGGATTGGACAGAGGTGCCTTTGGCCTGATGAAAAGCCCTTTAAGTTTGTACTTAGATGACAACCAAAATAAACCTAAAAACCTTGAGCTTGTGCCTGAACAGTAGATAGTCACTATTTTATCAGCTAACATGCTGACTATAGTCTATAGTGGATCTGACTATCTGATGCTGTAAAGCTGACAACCATTAATACTTCAGAGATCTGAGAAGGGTATATTCTATCTGAATCTACTAAAAAGTGACAGAAGCCAGTTAGAAGCCAGTCCATATACAGTTAGCCATACCCAAGTTTCTCCATTACCGCTGGAGGCAGCTGTCTCAAAGAACAGCAATCTTTGCCAGGCCTATAAGGTGAGAGGTCTTTTTCCTCTCTGTGGAAGAGGGACATGGAAAAGACTGACCTTGTTTTGTCTAGGCAAAGGGGGTGCAATCAATTTTCCAGTGTCCATCAGCTTTGTCCATTCTTGGCCAGGTCCTGGCAGGCGGCAGGCATCTCACTCACTGGTCCAGGTGCAGGAACTGGGGTGCCTCATAATCTTCTTTGGAGACTTTGGGTCACTGTCAGGATCTGGCAGTCTGTCTGATATTATAAACTTTAAAGATAACAATTTAAATGCCATATTCTGCAAGTCTCTGAAGCATTAGAGGTCTGTCTGTCTGTTTTAGTTACTTGCCTTAAGCACACAAGAAGCATACAGGTGGCTATGTAGGGTCTTATTTCTGTAATTAATTTTCAGCCTGACTGTAACTGGTTTTAACTTAGTAAAATATTTGAAACTTAGCACAGTTGAATTTAAAACTGCATAGAGTTACCTTATAGTCCTTAAACGGTAGCTACATGTCTTAAACTTCTTTCTGAGACAGGGTTTTTCTGTGGCTTTGGAGCCTGTCCTGGAATTCACTCTGCCGACCAGGCTGGCCTTGAACTCACAAAGATCCACCCACCTCTGCCTCCGAGTGGTGGGATTAACGGTGTGTGCCACCAATGCCCTAAACTTAAAGGTGTGTACCACCAACACCCTAAACTTAACTTCTGAAAACATGAACTGTAACATCTTATAATAGATTAGCATCTTTTATAAAACAAGAACTTTACATTGTCAGGCTTTGCTTAAAAATGATTCTAAATTGAAGCTCTTTAAGTACAAACATTAATAAAAAGACATTTAAAAAACATAAACATTTAAAAAACTGGTTTTAAAAAGAAATTTAAATTCCCTTAATGTCTTTCGGTAATATATAGAAGTATTAACATTTTAAATCTTAACTGAACAACTTGTTTCTAAGATGGTACCTCTAATTTCCATGCGGTCACCTTTAGTCAAGATGGCAGTTTAAGTATCTTTTTTCAACTTTAGCAAAATGGCTACCAGTCATTTTGTGCAACGTGGCTGGCTACAAAATTGTGGTGACCCTCACCATTTGTTTTAGCTACATGCTTGTAACAGAACTTAAGTTATGCCAGGAAACAGAACATTTCAAAACAAATATACATAAATTACTTGAGAAATAAACAGGACTTTTTTTTTAAATTTTATTTTATTTTATTAGTTCTAGTTAGGGAACAAGCTTATTTCAAGTCCCTTCTCCCTCTCCCTCCCCTCACCCCCAAACTTTCTCCCCCACCCCCAGCCCACCCCCCCAACCCCATCCACCCACTACTCCCCAGGCAGGGTAGGGCCCTCAACGGGAGCTCAGCAAAGTCCACCAAGTCTTCCTATGCTGATCCTGGGCCCTTCCCCATGTGTCCAGGGCCAGAGTGTAACCCTTCATATGGGATGGGCTCTCAAAGTCCCTTCTTGCACCAGGGAAAAATACTAATCCACTACCAGAGGCTCCCTGGAGTGCAGAGGCCTCCTTATTGACATCCATGTTCTGGGGTCTGGATCAGTCTTGTACAGGCCTCCTGGACAGCATCTGGGGTCGATGTGCTCTCCCTTGTTCAGGCCAACAGTTCCTGTGGGTTTCTTCATCCTAGTACAGACCCCTTCGTTCTTCATTCCTCCCTCTCTTCAACTAAATTCCCGATTTCGGCTCATTATAAACAGGACTTTTTAAACAGAATTAGCTTAATATGGTTAAAACTTTAACTTATATTACCACTTTTAAAAATTTACTATTTGTAGACATGAGAAACCATAACAAACAGTTTACATTTTTCTCTTTTAACAACCTTTTCTCTGACCTTCTACGACTTGCATTAACCCTCTAAAACTTTCTATATACCCTTGGTTTACTCCTCCGATTTTCTTAGACATTCTTAGACAAATTTCTCTTTCACTTTCTCTTTATCATTTTAGTACATTCTCTCTCATTTCTCAGTCAACACAAAAGGACTTTTTATCAAAGTCCTTTCCAAAGTTTTTAACAACTTTGTTAAAACAGGACGTTTTGTTTTTGTTTTTGTTTTTGTTTTTTAGAACATCCAAATCAGACCAGATAGCTCACCTGCCTGAGCTCCACATGCTCAGGGAAGAGACCTGGGGTGGGGGTGCTGCTGGTAACCCCAGACCCTCGGCCAATGCAGGGGTGGGAAAAAGACCCCTGCAGTTTCCCTGCATACCATGTGTGTGGAGCACAGAGAAGACCGGGCAGCTAGGCAGATGGCGGCCCTGCAGCCATGTTCCCTCAGAGCAGGGAAACCCCTGCCGCAAGCCAGGACCCACGGCAGGATGGCAGTTGGGGCAGAGACAACCCCACCTCGCACACCTCACAGAACGGCAGGTGGGGACAGAAAAAGACTCACCTACATAGGCAAGGCTCTGCTGTGAGTGCCACAGCAATGGTTAGAGTTCAGAGCAGCAGCCTCAGGGGACTCCGCCACAGCACACTCTAACCCGTGGCGCATGGCAGAGAAAATCCTGTCCCATACCACGTGCTCAGGGCATCAAGAAAAGACCCCTGGCCCACAAATGCCATATGCGTGGGCAGTAGGGACAGAAAGAGATGCTTAACACAGACTAGGGTCCTATTCAGAATTTCATATGGCTAGCCCCATGGAGATCAACTTGGTCCGAAACCAAGTCTCCCCTACAGATTCCGGAAGGCTGCGCCTGAACCTCTGCCCTAAACAATTCTTGTAGGCCTACTTACAGATGTGGATGTCGATAGAAACCCTAATATAGGACCTTTACATTTATAAAATTAACAGAAATAGTAAAACTGACACACAAGCAGGCGGTGAAGGCGTGAACTGCAACAGATCAGATAACATAGATAACAAACCTGCTGCTCAACTGCCCAGTCACCCACCCATTCCAACCCTCCAGGCTTACAGAAACCGTACAGAAACAAAGGCCGGAAAAGAAAGTTACCTAGTGTGGTGCCACCTGACTCAACGAAAGGGGGTGTCAGAACTTTAACTGACTAACTTTGGTCCTTAATATCCGTCCCGTGGTCAAAAGTCAGACTGAGGGGGGGTGGTTAATATGGAGACAGACACAAACAGCAAAAACAGGACAGATATCAGACAGGACAAACCTCGAGGCAGAGGAATGGTGCCCCAAACCAAAATTACAAACAACCCTTGGACTTTTGTCCAGGGTGGAACCAAGGGTTCCAGAAACACGTCTATTTCTGGCGCACGTCTGCTTTCCCTATGGTCCAAATCAAACAACCCTCGGACTTTCGTCTAGGGTGGGACTTCAGAGTCTCACAACACGTCTGTTTCCCTCTGAGGTCCAAATTACAAATTCCAAATACAAGTAAATACAAGTACAAGTCCTGCGCAGGTACAGGTCAAATTCAAGTCATGGCACCAAGCCAACAAAATAGCAAGAGACATACAGAACATTGAACATATAAGTTGCAAGCTCAAATAATCTTACCTCTAAGATCGAATCCATTCAGGTGAGGGGTGGTCACAAATCCCGGACGAGTCCCCAAATGTTAGACCTCCGGAAAACTCAGGCCTCCAGGGTCCCAGCCCAGGACCGAGGTCACCCCAATCACCAGGCAGATTCGATAACTTGCTGCAAACAGCATGAGGCTTTATTTTATTGTTCTTTAACAAGCTAACCCCATGTTAGCTCGGTGGATGGCTAGCAAAGACACTGCGAAGCATCTACATAGAAATCTTATAGGGCAGCCTAAGGGGAGTGTCTAGGGGTACGCACAGGCTCAATATTGGTGTGCCTCCAGGCTTGGAGGGCTTGCCCTGTGTTGATTGGCCAATTGGTTGTTATGGCCCATAGGCCCTCCCAGGGTGGTTGCTATGCTCTACATGTCATTGCTGTGCACTTGTTCGTAAAGCACACCCAGAGCCATAAAGCATAGTGCCACCAGCAAACTTCTGTTGGGTTCCTTGCCACAAGGCAGGCATCTGACTTCTAGTGACTAGGACAAGGTCATGTTGAGCATGTGTTACTATCATGGCTGCTGAAATGGGGAGCTGGTCCCTTCAGTTTCTGGATTAGTGATTGATGTGGGAAGGTCCAGCCTGTGGGCAGTGTCACTACTGGGCAGGTGGTCCTGGGGTATGTAATATGGGCTGAGCAAACCAGGGGAGCAAGAGAAAAAGCAGTGTTCCTCCACGGTCTCGGCTTCAGTTCCTGCCCTGACTTCCCCAGAGATGGTATGTGACCTGGGAGGTTCAGGACGAAACAAAGCCTTTCCTCCCCAACTTGCTTTTAGTCACAGTGTTTATCACAGCAGTGGAAAGCAAACTAGAACAGAATGTGTATGAAATATGCTCCCTGAGCACAGACATACACAAAGGCTTTTTTTTTTTTTTTTTTTTTTTAATCGAGGGGAAGGGCTGGAGTATATGCCAGCAGCCATGCCAGCAGCCATAACCATAGCAGAGTGAGCTCATCTGGTCCCGCCAACTCTTAGAAGGTAGGATTGTTCCAATCTTGCAGACAAAGAAATTAAGGCTTAAAGAGATCAAGTACCTCACCTGGATGGAACCTTCACTAGGAAATGACAGAGTCAAACTGGTAGGCCATGTCTCTGTACTCAGGGCTTCCTGCAGAACTGGAGAGGCAGCTGTTCCTTGGTTCCCTAGAACTCTGAGACCTGTGACCTGTAGGACAAGGGGCCACACAACCCTTCCACATCCCTGGGTCACAGGACAGACAACAGAACACAGCTGTTCCTGGAAGAGGCCGTAGCCTCCCTGCAACAGCGCTGAGTCTGGGGCTGTGGAGGAGCTTGCGTTAGGACTTGCTGCAGTGTTCCTTCTGATCCCTCTTCCCCTGAGAAACCGAGACTAGAATGAAGTGCACTTCTCATTGCCTGATGTTCCTTTCCCTGTATCTAACCTTTCTTGGCCAGGGCTCCCGAGCACACACAAGCTCAGGATGTTGTTTAGTGAAGGGTCACTAGCACCTCCTTCCTTCCCAAGACACTGTCTTTCCTGTTGCCCTGGTCCTGCTCCACCCACAGACCACTTCCACAACCAGCAGAGAGGTGGGGGGTGTGGAAGACGTTAGGGGGAGGGTTGTGGTAAGGATCACACCTCCTGCAGATGCTTGAACACTTGACATAAGATTCCAGGGTCAGGGAGGCTCACAGGAAGCTGGGACTCCACCCTTCCCCTCTGGCTTCCTAGTAAAAATAACTAATGCTTCCGGAAGCATTCACAATGGAGCAGGAAGGCCAAGCTAGGCACTGCCAGGTTACCACTGAGACTGTTTTGCAATGGATAGGGTTGAGTGTTCCCACCTCTCCCTGTCTCACCTTCTCTCCCTCTTCATCACCCCTGGCCTCTTTTTATTCAGAATTCCTGAGATGAGGCTTCCTAGACTCCACTTTGCCCTACAGTGTGGAAAACACATCATTGATGATATGTCAGATAATTCAGTGGCAAACAGACTGAAAAAATTCCTAACTACTGTGCATTTAGTTTTTGCTCTTTTCTGTTTTGGTAAGAGTTATCATAGCAATAAGCTATTTCCCTTGTAATTCTAGTTAACTTAAAACAAGTTTAAGAACAATGTTAAGTGTTCAGGGGGGCATGTGGATAGGTCCAGAGTCATAGAGAGGAATGTAAATGACTTAAATGTGGGAACCAGCATCATGGTTGGTGCTTCTGTACCTTGTGCATCACGGGCACATGGGCTTATGGTGCAAGCTTTGAAAAAGCCACACTTGGGTTTAAGCCTGGGCCAGCATCCTGCACTGGCCAAAGCCTTGGCATGGCAAGAGGCTTGGCTCTGCCTATCCTGTGGTGTGGGTGGATGGGCAGGACCAAGCTAAGCCTCTCATTTCTGGTTTATCTCTCTCTCTCTCTCTCTCTCTCTCTCTCTCTCTCTCTCTCTCTCTCTCTCTCTCTCTCTCTCTCGTGCTTTAGGCAAGGTTTTCTTTTGTAGAACAGGCTGGACTGGAACTCACTAGGTAGTTCAGGCTGGTATTTAATTTAGAGAACTCCTGCCTCAAGTGGTGGGCTTACAGGCATGAGCTACTATTTTGTCTGATAATTTCTTCAATGAGGATGTTTCAGCCTCCTTCCTCTTTCTCCCTCCTGAGAATGTGGTGCTCAGATTCGGAGAGCGTGGACAAAGAGAACTTCTCACTGGTGTTTGCCCACTGTGGCTCTATTGTCAGTTACTGAAGGGCCACAGAGCGAGACGCTTCTGCTTGGAATCACCTACGCCCCCATGGCGCCACCTGCTGTTCCCACAGCGCCAATGCAGCTCTGATCCGGTGAGAACCCAGGCCTGGCTTCTGAGCCAAGCCGGAGAAATCTTGTGAGCTTCTAAACCCCGTGGCCATGCCCTCTTTTCTCCAGCATCTTCACACTGGAGCTGGTTCCCCCCTGTTCTCTTGGTAACCAAGAGAGCTGCTGGGAGTTGCTGACTCAGGTAGGGAACTGGAGAAATGCCTCAGAGGCTAAGGGCACTTGCTGCCCATGCAGAGGAACCAAGTTCATTCCCAGTACCAACTCCAGAACCAGGAGATTTGACACCTTTGGTCTACACGTGCACCCTCTCATCCGCATTGATCCAATTGGGAGGTGGCACTCCGCTGCTCAGAGTCAACGCAAGGCAGCGATTTCTCCTATCCCCTCGAGTCACCCCCCCCCTGCCGGGGGGGCACTTTGAGGAACTTTACTATGTCCATGACAGAGGACTTGCTGAGCTGTGTGTGAGCCAGGGTATCAGAGAAGAATTCTGTTTTGAGGCAGCCCAGAGCTCAAGGCATCTATGCCCCACCTAAGGCCTGACTCACTCAATAGATTCTGGCTTAGAGTGGAGCCTGGAAGGCCTTTGTATCCCTCACCCATTGACCCAGGCCTCTAAAGGAGAGGAAGAATCCGCAGGCTTAGAAGCACCCCTCCCCCAACTCTTTCCAAGCTCGTGGGAAGCAGCCTCCAGCTGAACTGTCTAAGGTCTGAAACTCATCAGTGCTGCTTGCAGGTCCTTGAGGAAAGAGAGAGAGAGAGAGAGAGAGAGAGAGAGAGAGAGAGAGAGAGAGAGAGAGAGAGAGAGAGAGAGAGAGAGAGAGAGAGAGAGAATTTTAAAGAAAGGGCAGGATAAAGCTTAGAGAAGTTATTTGACTTTCCTAAGGACAAGGGGAGGATTTGATCTGTGCCAATCTGATTTCAAAACTGCTCCTTCTCTCCCTCCCCCATCCTCCTGCCGGTCCCCATATTCCTCCCCTTCTCCCCTCTCCTCCCCTTTCTCCTTCTGCTGTCCTCCTCTTCCCCAATCCTCTCCTCCCCTCCCCCATCCTTCTTTCCAATATCACCTGTTTCACTCACAGACAGAAATCAAGGACGTATTGTTTACGAACAATGAATTTAACATAATTTCTATTTAATTTTTATTTATTATTAATGTACGTGTGTGTATATGTGTGTGTGTGAAATGTATGAGTGTGTGTGTGAGTGCACAGCTCGAATGTGGAGGTCAGAGGACAACTTTCTCTAGTAGAGTCTCTCTTCCCACTGTGGTTTCTGGGATTTTGAACTCAGGTCATCAGGCTTGTTCAGCAAGTGTTTTCCCGATGAACTGTTTTACCAGCCCAAATTTAGTATTTCTGAGGGTGGGCAATACAAGGCCCATGAGATAGCTCTCGGGAAGAGCTTGCTGCTCAAGCATGACCACCTGAGTTCAAGCCCTGTAACCTACATAAAGGTGGAAGGAGAACCACTTCATAGAGTTAACCTCTGCCCTCTAACTATATACCATTGCAGGATGCTTTCCAATGATAAAACAAACAGACAAATAAAAAATTAAGTTAAAACAAAGCAGTGCAAATAGGCATGGTGGCATGTGTCTGGAACCCCAGAATTCCATAGTGAGTTCAAGGGCAGCCTGGGCTATATATGGAGCCCCTGTCTCAAAAAGCCAAGGGCTATGGGTATAGCCCAGCAGCAAAGTACATGAAGCATAAGGTTCTGGGTTTGTTCCCTAGCAACACACACACACACACACACACACACACACACACACACACACACACACACACCACAAAAATAAATAAAATACGTAGAGACTGATATTGGGGTTCAAACTTCAAGCTGAATATCAGAAAAGCAAAGCAGTTGGCTGGTCACTAGCTCTCACCTTTAGCTCAGACTGAAAGGGCTGATCCATGTACAAGCTCTTCACCAAGTCTCAAACTGTTGCCTCTCCTCAGTGTGGCTGGAGAATGAATGATTCTTACTCCTTGTTCCTGTCTTTTATACCCCTCTAGTGCTGGGATTAAGGGTGTGAGCTATAATTCTCTTTTAGACAGATTCAACCTTGTGCTCATCTGGGTGGCCTTGAACTCACAGAGATCCATCTACCTCTTAATCCTGAGTCCTAAGATTAAAGGTATGTACCACCACCTCCCAGGTTCTGGCTCTTGGGATTAAAGCTGTGTATCGCCACTGCCTGATCTTTATAGCTTGAGGCTGACTTTGCTTTTCTGAATCCTCAGTCAAGCTTTAATACACACACACACACACACACACACACACACACACACACACACACACACACACAAAGAGAAAGGAGAGAGTGAAAGACCCCGGCCCCTTAGCTCTTTCTCTTAAGTTTGCCTCCTCCTCCGGTCGGCAGCTGGCGGGGCGCCCACGGATGCATCCTCCCCTGCACTTCCCGATCCCCGATCCCCACCTCTGCCGGCCTGTACTTCCCCGCCGCCACGAGAGGCCGGCCCCGCCGGGCCCAGGACGCGAGCCGGGACCAGCCAGCAGCCCATGAGCGCAGAACGGCTTAGCCCTTTCTCTCCCTCTCTTGCACACTCGGTGACACTCTCGTACGCACGCCCGGCCGCCGACTCCCCCCCAGCCGGTTCACCCCGGCGGGGATCACGCCCCCGGCACGCCTGCCTGGCGCCATGCCCCGGCAGCGAGAGGGCACCCTTACCCCCCACCGCGCCCCCGCTTGATGGGGAACGCTCCGACCCAAGGTCAGCCATCTGGACGCGGAAGAAGATAAGTAAAGCCAAGGCCGTTTCACCTGACTACTAGACCTTGAGAAAGTGCTGATTTGAAATAACTTTGCACCTCATTAAATTGTCCAATAGAATCTCTGTAACTATGCTTTCGCTTCTGTACTGTGCTTTTTTTCTATATAAGGACCCCTCTTCCTTGGCTCGGCACGCTTGGCCTAACAGAAGCTAAGCTTCCCCGGGTACCTGTGTAATAAAGCCTCTTGCTTTTTTGCATCCAAGTTCGTGGTCTCGCTGATTCCTGGGTGCGGGTCTCCTTCTACGAAAGTACCTCTTCTGGGGTCTTTCATTTGGGGGCTCTGTCCGGGATCGAGACCCCCGCCCAGGGACCACCGACCCACGTTTGGGAGGTAAGTGTTGTGCGGATCCGCTGTCTTGTCTTGTCTTGTCTCGTCTTGTCTGTCTGTCTGTCTGTCTGAATCCGTTTTATGAACTGCGCTTGCGTTTGTAGTACACAGCTGCGTACATTTGTATTTGGTGGCTCCAGGGAGGGACTGACGGGTTCGGACTCCCGACTGTGGCTCCAGGAGATGTCCTGGTAGCGATTGAGGCCTTAGTGGGCTCACCTTTGTACTTTTGTTTTTGAGCTGAGATCTGTGACTGGACATCTTCCCAGTCTCTTTGGAGAGGGTCCTCGGCTTGAGGGATTTGCAATCCTTACCGGGGACGAAGAAGGAAGGCCCCCTTCTTCGACCCCCTCTCAAATCTTACTTTCGATTCTCTGTCAAAACAGTGCAGCGAAAGCCTGTTCTGTATTGTTTAGTCTTTGTATTGTAACCATTATCTGTGTTCTACTAAGTCTAGAAACTATGGGACAAACTATCACCACTCCCTTGTCCCTAACACTCTCACACTGGAGAGATGTGCAGGATTATGCTCATAACCAATCTGTTGATGTGCGTAAACGCAAATGGATTACTCTTTGTTCCTCAGAATGGCCAACCTTTGACGTGGGCTGGCCGCGAGATGGTACCTTTAACCTCCAAACTATATTTCAGGTGAAAGAGAAGACTATGGATCCTGGACCACAGGGGCATCCCGACCAGGTGGCATACATAGTCACTTGGGAGGCCTTGGTTCAGGACCCCCCTGGATACATCCTTTCCTACACCCCAAGGGCCCCCCTTCCTTCCTCCCTCTAACCGCTCCAACCGGCCCATTCCCTCAGCCCCTACCCTTTCCAATCCCCAGCTCCCTCCCCACTCCAGCCTTTACCCTACAGCGGTAAAGGACGCTAAAGCTGAAGAGAAGAAGACGCCTGAGGTGCTTCCCCCGGGAGAAAACCTGTTGGTCGACCTACTGACTGAGGAACCCCCGCCATATCCACTGCCCCCGCCAGAGGCAGAAGCGGCCCCCGCCGCCTCGGCAGAGACGGCTTCAGCTCCCCCACCTGACCCTTCCCCAATGGCTCACCGACTGAGAGGTCGCAGGGAGCAGCCCATTCCAGATTCAACCACTGTGCCCCTCCGAACTGGACCGAATGGCCAACCTCAATATTGGCCATTCTCAGCATCGGACCTCTATAACTGTAAAATAACAATCCTTCTTTCTCTGCAGACCCTGTGAGGCTGACATCTCTCATAGAGTCGGTCCTCACAACTCACCAACCTACCTGGGATGATTGTGAGCAGATTTTGCAGGTCCTCTTAACCTCGGAGGAGAAGCAGCGCATTCTATTAGAAGCACGAAAGAATGTCCCAGGAGCCAACGGGCAGCCCACCCAGCTGCCCAATTAAATCGATGCGGCTTGCCCTCTTGAAAGACCTGAATGGTATTTTACTACTGAAGCAGGTAGGACCCATCTGCGTCTCTATTGCCAGTTGCTTGTAGCGGGTCTCCAGGGGGCAGGACGCTGACCCACCAATATGGCCCAGGTAAAGCAGGTGATACAGGGGGCGGAGGAATTGCCCGCCACTTTTCTAGAGAGACTAAAAGGAGCATATAGAATGTATACTCCCTATGATCCGGAAGATCCAGGGCAGGCCACCAGCGTTTCTATGTCCTTTATTTGGCAATCAGCTCCGGACATAAGAAACAAGCTCCAAAGGCTAGAAAATTTACAGGGATATACGCTCCAAGATTTGTTAAAGGAAGCAGAACGTATTTTTAATAAGAGAGAGACACAGACAGAAAGAGAAGAACGTTGGAGGAAGGAAGCCCAGGAAAGAGAGGAAAGACTGAGAAAAGAAGCAGAGGAGAAAGAGGCTGCGAGAGACCGTAAGCGGAATAGAGAGATGAGCAGGCTATTGGCCACAGTAGTGACAGGTCAGAGACAGAATAGGCAGAGGGATGGCAGAAGGGGGCCCCACCTGGACAGGGATCAATGCGCTTACTGCAAAGAAAAAGGACATTGGGCAAAAGAATGCCCTAAGAACCCCCGGGCCAAGCCTCCACGGCCAAGAACCTCTGACCTCCTAAACCTAGAAGATTCCCCCCCCCGAGCCCAGGATAACACTGCAAGTCGGGGGGCATCCAGTCACCTTCCTAGTAGATACAGGGGCACAACATTCCGTTTTGAATCAGTCACCCGGACCCCTGAGTCACCGGACTGCATGGGTACAGGGGGCTACAGGCGGAAAGCAGTACCGTTGGACCACAGATCGGCAGCTCCAGCTCGCGACCGGTAAAGTCATGCACTCTTTCCTCCATGTGCCTGATTGCCCCTATCCCTTACTAGGACGGGACCTATTGTCCAAACTAAAAGCTCAAATACACTTTGAGAAATCAAAAGTCAAAGTCACAGGGCCAGAAGGAATTCCCCTTACCATCTTGACAATGTCCATAGAAGATGAATATAGACTCCATGAAAAAGAGACTAACCCAGGCAACCAGGAAACCCTTGACCACTGGCTCGCGGAGTTTCCCCAAGCCTAGGCTGAGACAGGCGGGATGGGCCTTGCCATCAACCAGGCCCCAATTATAGTAACTTTAAAAGCTGCCGCCCTTCCTGCATCCGTCAAGCAGTACCCGATGCCTAAAGAGGCCCGCGAAGGAATCCGGTCACACATTAAAAGGTTACTTGAACAAGGGATTCTGACGCCCTGTAACTAGTAAAAGATTCTTACAAGCTAACCTTGGGGCAGCCTTTGACCATACATGCCCCTCATGCGGTTGAGGCAGTCATCAGACAGCCTCCAGACAGATGGCTCACTAATGCCCGAATGACTCATTACCAGACTATGCTATTGGACAAAGACCGGGTCCACTTTGGGCCTCTGGTGACTCTGAATCCAGCCACCTTGCTCCCTCTCCCAGGGGAGCCAGAAGCTCATAATTGCTTACAGGTACTGGCTGAGGCCCATGGGACGAGACCCGACCTGACTGACCAGCCTCTACCCAGCCCGGACCATATCTGGTTCACGGATGGAAGCAGCTTCTTGCATCAAGGAGAACGGAGGGCTGGCTCGGCAGTCACCTCAGAGGATCAAGTCGTCTGGGCTCAGGCACTCCCTCCTGGAACCTCCGCGCAGAGGGCGGAGCTCATTGCCCTCACGCAGGCTCTAAAATTGGCAGAAGGTAAGAGGCTCACCGTGTACACAGACAGTCGTTATGCCTTCGCCATTGCACACATACATGGAGAAATTTACAGACGGAGGGGGTTGCTTACCTCAGAAGGGAAGGACATTAAGAATAAGGAGGAAATCCTCGCTCTCCTAAGAGCTCTTCATCTGCCCTCCGCCTTAAGTATCATACATTGCCCCGGACATCAAAAAGGGGATTCTCTTGAAGCCAGGGGCAATCGAAGGGCAGACTTGGCTGCCCGAGAGGCGGCCCTGGCCACAGAAACCACTAACCTCCTGGTGCTAGAACCCACCAACGATCGTCCCTCCCCCTCATGGGACTACGAACAAAGAGACATCCAGACCCTAGAGAAACTGGGAGCCACCAAGGAATCAAATGGGGATTGGACTTATGAAGGAAAGACTGTCCTCCCCTACCGGGTAACTAAGTACTTAGTGACCTTTTTACATAAGATGACACATCTGAGCCCCAAGAAGATGCGAGAGCTACTCGAACGAGAAGAGGAATTCAATTTCCTTTTGGGGAAGAATGACATTTTAAAACAGGTTACTGAACAATGTGATGCGTGCGCCCGAGTCAACGCATCCAGACTGAAGCTTCCTCCCGGGAACCGGGTCAGAGGCTGCCGGCCCGGAACACATTGGGAGGTAGATTTTACTGAGATTAAACCAGGTAAATATGGATACAAGTATCTATTAGTCTTTGTAGATACCTTTTCAGGATGGGTTGAAGCCTTCCCTACTAAACATGAAACAGCCAAGATCGTTACTAAAAAATTGCTTGAAGAAATCTTTCCCTGTTATGGGATGCCTCAGGTACTGGGAACAGACAATGGGCCCGCCTTCGCCTCCCAGTCAGTCAGTGGCCACGTTGTTGGGGATTGATTGGAAATTACATTGTGCTTATAGACCCCAAAGTTCAGGACAGGTAGAAAGGATGAATAGAACAATTAAGGAGACTTTAACAAAATTGTCGCTTGCAACTGGCACCAGAGACTGGGTCCTCCTACTCCCCCTAGCCCTCTAACGTGCTTGCAACACCCCTGGGCCACATGGGCTCACACCTTTTGAAATCCTGCATGGAGTACCTACTCCTATCATTAACTTCCTTGATCAAGATGTCTCAGATTTTGCTAACTCCCCTTCTCTCCAAGCTCATCTGCAGGCCCTCCAAATAGTACAACGGGAGGTCTGGAAACCCCTTGCTCAAGCTTATAAAGACCAGAGGGACCATCCTACCATTCCTCATTCCTACCAGATCGGGGACACCTTTTAGGTCCAGCGTCACCAGACCAAGAACCTTGAACCCCGCTGGAAGGGACCCTATATCGTTTTGCTTACCACTCCCACCGCACTCAAAGTAGACAGCATTGCAGCTTGGATACATGCTTCTCATGTAAAGCCAGCCCGACCCACCGATTCAGCTACTGCATCAGAATGGACCGCACACCGCACTCAAAATCCTTTAAAGATAAGACTCTCTCGTACACCCTCCTGTTGATTGTTTGTCTGTTTACCCCCCATGCAGCAACCAACCCCCACAGGGTTTATAACATCACCTGGAAAGTAGACAACCTCAGCACTTATATAGGGACTCTACACGATGGATTCCCTCCTCTCTATGTCGACCTATGTGACTTAGTGGGGTCTGATTGGGATCCCTCGGACCAGGAACCATTCCCGGGGTACGGATGCCATCACCCTGGGGGAAGGATGAGAACAAGAGAAAAGGATTTTTATGTCTGCCCCGGTCATAAACCAACCGACAAATGCGGGGGGGGGGGCACAGGAGGGATATTGTGCAAGCTGGGGATGTGAGACCACAGGAGATGCTTATTGGAAACCCTCGTCCTCTTGGGACTTCATTACCCTCAAAAGGAGGGAAATCCCCGGGTACATAGAGACAGGGTCACGGAAATGTGGGCTTAAAATCTGTGGACCCTGTTATGACAGTACCAAAGGGGGAAATATTAAAGGCGCCACCCCTGGAGGAAAATGTGACCCCCTCATCCTAAGGTTCACAGATGCTGGAAAAAGGACTACTTGGGATAGTCCTAAAGTTTGGGGACTCTGGCTGTACTGAGCAGGGAAAGATCCGGTTACCTTATTCTCCCTGTACAGACAAATTACTCCCCTAAGCCAACAATCAGTCGGGCCAAACCCAGTAATAACGGACCAGAGGGCCCCAACCCAATTCCAAGTCCCTGAACCCCCTACCGTTCCTAAAGCTGTCACTCCTACCCCAGGTGCTGTTATCTTCTCCCCCTCCACAGACGCCCTAAACATCAAGATAACCAGGGACCCTCCAGGTACCGGAGATAGATTATTACAATTAATCCAAGGAGTTTACCAAGCCTTAAATTTTTCAGACCCCAACAAGACTCAGGAATGCTGGTTATGCCTAGTTTCCCGGCCCCCATATTATGAAGGCGTGGCAGTACTGGGCAACTACTCTAACTAGACCTCAGCACCTACCAGTTGTGGAGCTGCCATGCAGCACAAGCTCACAATATCTGATGTCTCAGGAAAGGGGCTATGCATAGGCAGGGTTCCTCCCTCACATCAAGAATTATGTAACCAAGTAGAGCCATTATCTCAGGACAGCCGATACCTTGTTGCCCCTTATGGAACTTATTGGGCTTGCAGTACTGGTTTGACTCCCTGTGTCTGTACCACTGTTCTCAATACCACCATTGACTTTTGTATATTGATAGAACTTTGGCCCAAAGTCACATAACACCAACCTGAGTATGTTTACAGTGTACTAGGAAAATCAACCCGATATAAGAGGGAGCCAATATCCTTTACCGTGGCCCTATTATTAGGAGGGATAACAGTGGGGGGCATAGCAGCCGGAATAGGGACCGGTACAGTCGCCTTACAGGGTATTAATCATTTTAAGCTTCTACAACAAGCCATGCACACAGACATCCAGGTCCTAGAAGAGTCAGTCAGTGCACTCGAGAAATCCTTAACATCACTCTCTGAGGTAGTCCTGCAGAACAGAAGAGGGCTAGATTTACTATTTTTACAGGAAGGGGGACTATGTGCTGCCCTCAAGGAAGAATGCTGCTTTTATGCAGACCATACAGGAATAGTTAGAGACAGCATGGCCAAACTTAGAGAAAGACTTAACCAGAGGCAACAGCTATTTGAGTCTCAACAGGGATGGTTCGAAGGATGGTTCGCTAAGTCCCCCTGGTTCACTACTCTTATATCTACTCTCATGGGACCTCTGATTATTCTATTTTTAATCCTTATGCTTGGTCCCTGCATTCTGAACAAGATGACTCAATTCATCAGAGAACGACTATCTGCCATACAGACCTTAGTCTTAACTCAACAATACCACCAGCTAAAGCAAATAGATCCAGAATATCCAGAGACCTCTGAATGAAAGATTCCATTCAGTTACAAGAGAAATGGGGGAATGAAAGACCCCCGCCCCTTAGCTCTTTCTCTTAAGTTTGCCTCCTCCTCTGGTCAGCGGCTGGCGGGGCGCCGCGGATGCATCCTCCCCTGCACTTCCCGATGCCCGATCCCCACCTCTGCCAGCCTGTACTTCCCCGCCGCCGCGCGAGGCCAGCCCCGCCGGGCCCAGGACGCGAGCCGGGACCAGCCAGCAGCCCATGAGCGCAGAACGGCTTAGCCCTTTCTCTCCCTCTCTTGCACACTTGGTGACACTCCCGTACATGCGCCCGGCCGCCGACTCCCCCCCAGCCGGTTCACCCCGGCGGGGCTCGCGCCCCCGGCACGCCTGCCTGGCACCGTGCCCTGGCAGCGAGAGGGCACCCTTACCCCCCACCGCGCCCCTGCTTGATGGGGAACGCTTCGACCCAAGGTCAGCCATCTGGACGCGGAAGAAGATAAGTAAAGCCAAGGCCGTTTCGCCTGACTACTAGACCTTGAGAAAGTGCTGATTTGAAATAACTTTGCACCTCATTAAATTGTCCAATAGAATTTCTGTAACTATGCTTTCGCTTCTGTACTGTGCTTTTTTTCTATATAAGGACCCCTCTTCCTTGGCTCGGTGCGCTTGGCCTAACAGAAGCTAAGCTTCCCCGGGTACCCGTGTAATAAAGCCTCTTGCTTTTTTGCATCCAAGTTCGTGGTCTCGCTGATTCCTGGGTGCGGGTCTCCTTCTACGAAAGTACCTCTTCTGGGGTCTTTCAAGAGAGAGAGAGAGAGAGAGAGAGAGAGAGAGAGAGAGAGAGAGAGAGAGAGGTTCACTTATGTGGTTCAAAATCTATTTAAAGCCAGGTATAATTCTAGCACTCTGAAGGCTGCCATTGAAGGAGTTTCCATTTGAGGCTAGCCTGAGCTACTCAGAAAGACCTTGTCTCAAAACAATAGCAACATCTATGGGCCGGAGAGATGGCTCAGCAGTTAAGAGGGCACACTGCCCTTGCGTTCCCAGCACTCATGCCTGGTGGTTCACAAGTGTTTGTAACTCCATCTCTGAGGATACCAATTCTCTCTTCTGGACTCCATGGGCACCTGCACTCACATGCAAATATACCCATCCTCATATACATATAAATACACATAATAAAAACATAAAATTGAGCCAGGCGGTAGTGGTGCACACCTTTAATCCTAGCATTGGGGAGGCAGAGGCAGGTGGATCTCTGAGTTCGAGGTCAGTCTGGTCTTCAGAGAGAGTTCCAGGACAGTCAAGGCTACACAGAGAAACCCTTTCTTGAAAAACCAAAACCAAAACAAGAAAAAAACCAAGTGCTGGGATTAAAGGGGATGAGATTCTATGCCTGGCTTGAAAACAAATCCCACAAAATAAACAAACAAAACCCCAAATAATCCCACTGAGTATTACAATGTATTTAGTGCTGCTGCACAGCAATTTAAATGTACTTGACAAGAGTGAATATGGCTTTAATAATGTGTGGCTTTTTTTTTTAACAACCTAAAAAAATGGGGAGAGGAATTGAGCATCAGGGGTCTCTTCTCCTCTTGTCTTTTACAATACCTCGTGGACTCCACCCCAATAGGGTTAGTCATTTCTCTTAGTTTTGTTTTTTTTTTGATGGATATTTCATGTTAATTTTTTTATTTCAAATGTATGTGAGTGTTTGCCTATATGTATCTACATCTACTATGTGCAGGCCTGTTTCCCTCATGGATCAGAAGAGGGTGTTGGACCCCCTGGGACTGGAGTTATAGATACTTTCCAGCCACCATGTGTGTGTTGGGAACCAAACCCAGACTCTTTGCAAGAGCAGTCAGTGTCTTTAACCACAAGACAGGGTTTCTCTGTGTACCTTTGAAGACCAGGCTGGCCTTGAACTCACAGAGATCCGCCTGCCTCTGCCTCTCAAGTGCTGGAATTAAAGGCAAGTGCCACCTGTCCTGCGCGATAGTCTTGCCGGCAAGAACCACACAGGACATTCGGATCCTTCTGCAGTAAAGCTTTAATGCGTCTTGAGAGGAGAGCATAAGCTTACCAGAGCGGAGACCCCGAGCCAAGAATCCCGTCCCCTTATAAAGGCTCACAAACTCTGAGCGATGCGTGTACAGCTGGGATAGGTGCATGACCCTATATGACGCCATGGAATAGGCAGGGCTAGGCAGTGGAAAAACACTGGGCACATGTATACCAACGTTGTTTACTTGATCCGGCAGCGGATGTCAGCGCCATCTTGTAATGGCGAATGTGAGTGCGGCTCCTCACATCTCCCCCTATATAATTATATAGAAACACAGAGGCTATAGGCCAGCCAAATGCAGAGTGGAGATAGAGGTCAACTCCCCAAAACTGGATGCAGACCTTGTCTTGAGCAGGACTCCAGACTCTGTGTCCAGAGCAGGCCCAGACCCGTCCTTATGTCTTTTTCTGGGGGAAGGGCATTATGACATATAACCTTCATGCAAGATGACATGTCTCCCAGAAGAGCCACAAGAAAAGCCGCAGGCCCTTTCTGTGCAGTGCTTAGCCTTACAACTCTTTTGACCTGCCGAACCTTGCTCACTCTATTCTGTGCAATGAGGTCAAGCCTCCGGAGATGCAGGAGCTGAGCAGTCGGCGACCTATTGCCTCAACATGCTTAGACAATTGCCGGGGGAGATTCCATTCTCTAGGGCAGCAAGTGCCTGTGCAACCACTACCTTACCTTTTTTGTTTGGGTTTTGAGTCTACACACAGTCCCAAGCATAAACACCACACCACTGCAGAGAATTGTGCCAAAAAGTCCCACCCCTCCACCCAGTCCTTAAAATAGGAGACAGCTGAAGCGATCCATGATGACAATCCCTCCGTCAAGGACAGGTCAAGGTGCATGGAGTTAATCTGGATAATAGGGCTCTCAACTCCCGGGGAGAAGGTGGAGTTTCGACTTCTGAGTGTCTGAAGGGGCTCTTTGGGTGAGTCTTTCCGGGATCCACAGGGGATTCTCTTCGTCCTGTGGAAAAACACATATAGCTCCCCTGGATCTTATAAGAATAGGATCCGGGCCTCTCCAAAGACCAGTTAAGATATCTTTCCATTTTACCATTTCCTTTGGCCTTTTAGGTTCTGAGGTGTGACGCTTGGCCGCAGTATGGCCCTGAGCATCAATGTTTAGAAAATTAAGGGTAAAGAGTGCCATGGATATTGCAACTCTTGGCACCGAGGGTAAGGATGCTCCCATTCCCTCCTTTTGTTTGGTTTTCCCCTGTCAAAGACTGGGAAAGCCATCTGCAGTTTCCTCCGCTCCTCTAATGGTAAAAAGGAGTCGGTACCAAATAATGGGGGTGCTGATGGAAGTACACCCGCTGGATTAACAGGTCTCTTAAATTTACCGGGGTGTGACCGGTTATTCCCTATTTTCTCTCCCCCTTTTTTGTATCCTGGGGAGGGCCTTTTTCCTTAGACATGTCCTTCCTTTTTTGAGCTCCTAATCTCTCATCTCGTTCGGTTTCTGATATATTATCCTGTACCTCTTTAAGCGTTTTTTGACTCTCTGCTACCATGGGACAGCAAGCCTCAATCTCTAGACAGTTTTTAATTAGGTCTCTCTGTTTTGAAGAGCCCATTATGCTGGAGGCTACCTGGGGTAAGCTTGGTCGTGAACTGGAACACCAGCCACGGTGGGCACAATATAAGACCAATGTAATAAAGACTAGAATTAAGGCTTTTACTGATCCATCCCATAGTGGTGACAAATTAAAAGCAAAGTCAAAAAAGAAGGTGTCAGAATAAAGCATACCTCTCCGAACTTACCACCCTGCAGTTCTGAATCCGCCTCGTCCGAGGGGTCTCCGCAGTGCCGGCGATGTTAACAAGTTCCCGGGTTTCGGCACCAGATGTCCCGCGAGATAGTCTTGCCGGCAAGAACCTCACAGGACATTCGGATCCTTCTGCAGTAAAGCTTTAATGCGTCTTGAGAGGAGAGCATAAGCTTACCAGAGCGGAGACCCCGAGCCAAGAATCCCGTCCCCTTATAAAGGCTCACAAACTCTGAGCGATGCGTGTACAGCTGGGATAGGTGCATGACTCGTCACCCTATATGACGCCATGGAATAGGCGGGGCTAGGCAGTGGAAAAACACTGGACACATGTATACCAACGTTGTTTACTTGATCCGGCAGCGGATGTCAGCGCCATCTTGTAATGGCGAATGTGAGTGCGGCTCCTCACAGCCACCAATGCCCAGCTGATACTTTTCTTTTGATTTTTTTCTTTTTGGTTTTTCGAGACAGGGTTTCCCTGTGGCTTTGAAGGCTGTCCTGGAACTAGCTCTTGTAGACCAGGCTGGTCTCGAACTCATAGAGATCCGCCTGCCTTTGCCTCCCCAGTGCTGGGATTAAAGGCGTGCGCCACCAACACCCATGGATACTTTTCTTTTACAAATTATTTTATTTGTTTTGAGACAGGGTCTCATCCTGTAGACCAGACTGGCCTCAGGCCTTTTCACAATATTAAAGCATGCAGAGTTATAGCTGTTACACACCCCCTCTCTCTTTTCACACAAGTAGCCTTTGGGCTACGTCTTGGGATTCTTTGTACTCTAGTTATCAGGACCCTGGACATTCTCTCCTTGGTGATACAGTCGCTCTCTATGTAAGAACCAATTCAAAGGCTGGCCAGATGGCTCAGTGGACTGCCAAACCGGATGAATTCAACCCAAGTGAGGAAGGAGGAACAGGCTTTGGAAGGCTGCCCTCTGATTCCCACGGGTGTATCCTGGCTCATGTCCACCTCCTCACCTCAAAGAAATAAATAGAAGACCCAAAACAACAACAACAACAAAAGCAAAACAAAACAGTGCAACCTTATTCTTTAATTAGATCTTCCTGATGGACCTTTAGATGCTTCAGTCTGTGGCAGACATGTTAGACACAGTGGGAAGGAGCAGGCTCAGCAGCCTAGGGGTTAAAATGCAGTATGCCCTAAGCATGAGTGTTATACATTCATTTTTGAAAATGGGCAGGTCCCACAGCCTAGCCTGCCCACTCTGTTGTAATCCTGGCAAACCTGGCCCTGCCTCTCACCCACCTGCGAATGGCAGGTATATGTACCCTGCAGGTTTAAAAGAAAAAAGTCCACCCACTTCCGGCCCGCCTCCACCCCCCCACCCCTGAGCCCCGTTCCTCTATAGGGCAGACAGGGCTTTTCCTATCTTCTCCCCACCTGCCCCTCTTCGGTCCTGTCTCTGTGCCTCTTAACCTTATTTTCTTAACTCCCCCTCAATAAAACTTTCAATGTGAGTCGCGTCTACGGGTCTCTGTTTCCTCATCCGCCCACTGTCCATCACCCACCATGGGACCGGGACCTGCCACATGCGGTCCCAACCCGTTGCGTTTTATTCTTAACTCACTCTTCTCAAGGACTTTTGCTGTTCCCTCCAGCACCCCTGCAGTGGAAGTAGCAGGTACACTTACAGGACTTACAGTCAGAATGAACAGTCACTACACGTGGCAGTAGTCCACTCGCAGGACTGGAGTCAGAGTCCCAGCCCTCATCCAATCTCTGGGATCCTCGGGGGGTAGGGTGGGGGGGACGGGGACGGACAGGTGCTGACAGATAGATCAGCAAAGTGACAGGTGGGAGAAGTGGGTATCTGTTCTGAGGGTGGCAATCTCTCCCCCAGGGGTATGCTAGTGACCTTGTCCATTAGCCTTTTCTTGCTCCCTGCTCATTGGATTAGGAGATCCCTAAAATAGAGGTCATTTGTCTCTGAGGTTTTCAGGGCCTTGGGTTCATGCTCTCAATGGTGCCTGAACATTAATCATGTGCCAGATGCCTCACTAAGTGCTTTAGTGTACTTACTTCATCTTCCTAATGTCCTGTAGTGGAGCTGTTAGCATCCTTGGGCTTATTTTTAAAAAGCCACTTATCTTTTGCTTGATTGATCTTTGTCATGTCATTTGAGATTGTGTGTGTGTGTGTGTGTGTGTGTGTGTGTGTGTGTGTGTGTGTGTGTGTTGGCACTCAGGCATTTACACTGGCCTGCCCTCGGGAACTTAGCAGGACATATACTGCTGGAGCAGGAGCAGTCAAGCCTTGACTCAGTGACTACTGCTACCACTGAGTCGAGCACTCTCCTTATGTGTATGCCCTATATCCCCTTAGAAGAGGCAAGCCCTTCTCAACCCTCCCTCTCTCTCTTCCTTCCACTCTCAGAGTCTGCACCCCCCCCCCACCCATCCAATAACCTGCTCATGTGAACTCTGTTGCATGGTGCAGCTTTGTGGTGTCCCTTGGCTCCAACCTGCCAAGGTTACCTTTTGCCATTAAACTATTATAATGTGTCTTACTCTATAGTCCAGGTTGGCTTTGAACTCACAACTCTCTTGCCTCAGCTTTCTGTATGTTGAGATTACAGGTGTGAATCATGCTGGCTTCTTGTTAAGTTTTGAGATGAAGAGAATGCTTAGACAACTCATTTGGGCGACACAGCAACTAAGTGGTTGACTCTAGAACCTTCCCTTTTGCCACTCCCCCACGCCACCAAAGTGGCCTTCCTGTTTTTGCTTAGAAAGTAGGAGGGGAGAGCTATATCTGGCTTACTTCAATCCCTTGTAAAACAACAACCTGAAGGTCAGTAAAACTGTATTGTGTTTGTAAATTTTGTTACAACCTTGAGACAGTTACTTAATGTGTTTGTTTCTCACCAAAAACAAAAACAGGGGCATTTTACTGGGGGTTGTTGTGAAGGCAAAATGATGGGTTTGTATCAAACAATAAACCCTGAGATCGTGGGTGGGCAGCAAGCATTGTTAGCCAGGCAGTAAGTCTCTCTCTCTATGCTTGGTGGCTGTAGAGGCCAGAAATGAACATTGGAACCCCTGGGATCGTAGTTACAGATGGTTGTGAGCAGGCATGTGGGTGCTGGGAAGCAATCCAGGTCCTCTGCAGGAGCAGCACATGCTCGTAACTACTGGCTGTCTCTCCTGCCCCTGTCCTAGTTATTTTGAGACAGAACTCTACATAGCCTAGGCTGGCTCCTAACTCATGATCTCTTGCTTGATCCTCCCAAGTGCTGGAATTCTGAGCATGCGCAGAACATGACTCCCGTTCTGGCACTTTATTTTTATTGTGTGCCCATATTCTCTCTCTCTCTCTCTCTCTCTCTCTCTCTCTCTCTCTCTCTCTCTCTCTCTCTCTCTCTCTCTCTCTCTCTCTCTCTCTCTCTCTCCTTCTCTCTCTGTGCATTTGCCACAGCATGTGTGTGGAAAGCAGAGGATAACTGTGGAGTTGGTTCTCTCCTCTCCTACCTTTATGTGGTTCCAGAGGCAGAATTCAGGTTGTCAGCTTTTGGGGCAAGTGTTTTTATGAGGTGTCTTGCTCTTCTGAGTTTCAGTATTTCTGAAGTGATGAGGACGGTCTGTAGTATTCAGACTGTCCGTTTGTTTTCCTTGTCTTCCCATCCTTACGCAACGTGTTATTTTGAGAAAAGAAACTTTAGTGAATCAGAAAAGTGGATAGAGGCAACAGTGCCACCTTGTGGCAAGAGCTCAGCATTGCCATCCCGAAAGGCAGGACTCTGGACCACGTTCTTTTATGCCAGATGCTAGCTGAACCGTCCTCATGCATGGCCTAGTTTACTGAAGTCTCTGAGTACAAAGTAGGTGCTGCAACATCTCCTTTTTAGGGCTCTTCAGAGAGCCGAGGCCGAGAGATTAAGCAATTTCCTCACAGTCAAGGAACTCAGAACTGAACCTGCAGCAGCTTGCTCCAAAGTTCACAACTGTAATCATTTTTTTTTTATGTTACCTCTGTTTCAAGTGGGGCACAACTCTCATTTTTAGATTCTACTTGGACTTATGTAATTTTATTTTTTAGTAGGCAACATGCCCCAGGTGACAGGCAGAGAGCCGGGCTTGGATGTCAACTCCTTTCTGAGCCAGGAGACCTCAGTACTTCATGTCACTTTTCTGAGTTTTCAGGTGACAGAATAGTGTACTGACCTATTTGCCTTCTAGTATCTTCTAGTATCCTTATAGGATCAAGGAAGGGCTTGAAAAACCAAAAATTGGATTTAAATGAAATAGTCCATTTCTGAGGCCACAGCTGAATGGAGAAGTCACAAAACATGGTGCAGACATCTCATCACACAGCAGAGAGCTTGACCTCGGAGACAAAGTAAGCTGCCTAGATCCTGTCTTTCTGCCTCTTCTTAGCAACCACTAAAGCCACCACTATGCCTCACCCTCAAACTTCCTTCACACTAACCAGGTTCCACCTCTAATTGTTGATATGCATTTGGGAGCTAAGTTTCCAAAATCATCTGAGAGGAGTGTGTCCTTGAGAGTGAGGGGTTGATGGTGGATGCTCTTCTGTATGCTGTGAATATGTGTTCCTCTTATTGGTTGATGAATAAACCTGTTTCAGCCAATGGACAGGAAGGATTTAGCCAGGCAGGAAATCCAAACAAGAATAGATAAAGGTAGTAGGTGGAGTTAAGGAGATACCTTGTAGCTACCTGCAAGATAGGACACCTGGGAATTCTCCGGTAAGCCAAGACCACGTGGAGATACATAGGTTAATAGAAATGGGTTAAGAATTAAGAGAGAGCTAGTCAACAAGAAACCTGAGCCATAGGCCAAACAGTTTATAATTAATATAAGCCTCTGAGTGTTTATTTAGGACTGAACAGCTACAGGACTGGGTGGGACAGAAACTTCTGTACACAGTGTCCCATCCATCACATTGTGGCCACAGTCAGGAAGCTGAGAGACCTCTGGTGCTTGGCTAGCTTTCTCCTCTTTTCCATCAGACAGCTCTTCTTCATTTTCATCCAGATGTGGAATGGCTCCACCACCAGCGACAGTCAGGGCTGATCTTCATTCCTTATTAAACCTCTCTGGAAACACCTCACAGATATACCCAAAGGTGTGTCTCCTGATCTTAAATCCTGTCAAGTTGACAGCGAAGATGGGATCATCACACAATCATTAACAATCAACACAGAATGAAAGAACCAACTCTTGAAAGTTGTCCTCTGACCTCCCACCAACACACACACACACACACACACACACACACACACACACACACACACCTACTTCAAGGACCTGCAAGCAGCACTGATGAGTTTCAGACCTTAGACAGTTCAGCTGGAGGCTGCTTCCCACGAGCTTGGAAAGAGTTGGGGGAGGGGTGCTTCTAAGCCTGCGGATTCTTCCTCTCCTTTAGAGGCCTGGGTCAATGGGTGAGGGATACAAAGGCCTTCCAGGCTCCACTCTAAGCCAGAATCTATTGAGTGAGTCAGGTCTTAGGTGGGGCATAGATGCCTTGAGCTCTGGGCTGCCTCAAAACAGAATTCTTCTCTGATACCCTGGCTCACTGCTGTGTGAGTCCTGGGGATAAAATCCAGGCTTGGCAGCAAGAGCCCCAATCTGCCGAGCCTTCTCACCAGTCCCAATCTGCCCTTTTGTTAGATACAGGGGCCTATACATTATATCACAGAGACAGCCCAATGATCAAGCAATCATTACCATGATACAGATATTCTCAACCTGACCCCGCACTACAGGAAGTTTTTATATTACACTTTACACTCTCTCTCTCTCTCTCTCTCTCTCTCTCTCTCTCTCTCTGTGTGTGTGTGTGTGTGTGTGTGTGTGTGTGTGTGTGTGTCTCATGTACAGGTTCCCACAGAGGCCAGAAGAGGGCATCATACTCCCCAGAGCTGAAGTTATAACAGCAATGAACCACCTGATATAGATGAGCATTGGGAACAAAACTCAGGTCCTCAGGCAGAATATCAGTCACCCTTAACCCACTGAGCCATCTCTCCAGTCCCACCTCTCCTGGGCCCGGATTCTGCATGGGTTCTAGGGATTCAAACTGATGTAATCATGATGTAGTATAAGCACTTGTACCCACTGAGGCATCTTTCTGTCCCCATATACTTCCTTGCAGGATAGAAATGTTCTCACTTTACTTGAGGGGAAAACAGTCCTGGGATAGGCTTAGTCATACCCATCACTGTGTTGTTCCCCTTATTTTGTTGCCACAACTATGATCAAAGTTATCTCTGTTCTATGACAGAGATGAAATGGTCACAGTAAGAAACAAAATCTATACTGGCAGGGCAGCGGTGGCACACGCCTTTAATCCCAGCACTTGGGAGGCAGAGGCTGGCAGATCTCTGTGAGTTTGAGGCCAGCCTGGTCGACATATCTAATATTAGGGTAGCCAGGGTTGTTACACAGAGAAACCCTCTCTCGAAAAACCAAAAAAACCCAAATCTATATTGAAAATAGGTGAGGGGCTGAGAGGTGGGAACATTGGTGAGGGACTGAGAGGTGGCTGAGAGGAGGGGCTATAGTGATATATTATTTATGATTTAATAAGACTTGCCTGAGGGTTCAGAATGCAAAGCTAACCACAGGCCATAGAGGTCAGCCAGTGGTGATACATACCTTTATCCTAGTAGCCATACTAGCAAGCCATAGAGCCAGGCGGTGGTGGCACAAACGTTTAATCCTAGGACTCAAGGAGACAAACAGATGGATCTCTCTGAGTTCAAGGCCACACTGAGCTACACAAAATTGGTCAGATCTACAAGAGAAACAGCTGACACGAAGGTGATCTCAGCACTTGGGATCACATGCCTTTAATCCCAGCACTTGATGTATATAAGATAAGAGCAGATATTCAGTCTAGAGCATTTTGGTCTCCAGCCATGTTCAAGCAATTAGTCTCCAGTCACACTGAGGATTGCTTCATCGTGGGTAGAGGTAAGAATACTGGTTTGACTGCTTTCCTTATCTGACCATCAGCTTGAACTCTAATATTTATCTCTGGGTTTTTATTTTTCTTGTTACGCTGATGGCTCCCCCCCCCCCATGTGTATATGTGTATACACACATAGCCGGTGTGTGTATGCCAGGAGAGGCCTCTGTTTTGGGCCTTCCCCAGGAGTGCTATCCTCCTCAGGAGTCTTATGGACTTTCATCTTAAAATAACTTGAAGATAGGAGTCAGGTGGTGGTGGTGCACACCTTTAATCTCAGCACTTAGATCTCTGAGTTTGAGGCTGAAGGGACCTCAGCCCCCTGCTTTAGCAGCCATGACAGGCTATAGAAAAGACACATAGGCCTCTGACACAAGGAAACTCCAGATCCTCTGGCCTCCTGGAGCCTAGGGTCAAAACTGAACACAAAGAAACTCCAGACCCCCTCCCCCCAGGCTCCTAGATGCTTGGTTCCTGGGAACTGTTTGGCCACAAAAGAAACTCCAGGGGAGACCAAAACCTCCCCTGTAGTCTCTAGGTTACAGTTCTGAAACTATTGGTATCTATGTACAACAGGCCACCTGCAAGTAACAAGACAAAGCCATAGAAACCACAGAATGTTCCCTCTCAGCACTGACCAATGAAAATAATTGGTACACAGGTATTTCATGCCAAAATATGACTTTGAGAAATTCTCCTAATTGTTCCCCAAATGTCAACCAATCAGAAACCAACCTGTACCTACTATGTAATTCTGTAACTTTTGTCTTTAAAACCTAGCAGTAGACAGGGAACTTCACTCCCTCTGGAGGCTACTGTGAAAGCTTGCTAGACAAGGTCCCTGTCATGGTTGGATGAACAATAAAACCTTGCTTTTGCAGTTTGGTGGGTCTGTATCCCTGGTGGTATCTGGGGATCTTTGCAACTTGGGCACAACAGTGGCCAGCCTGGTCTACAGAGTGAGTTCCAGTGAAGGGACCAGCTCCCCATTTCGGCAGCCATAACAGCTGAACACACACTTGCCTGACCTTGTCTTGGTCACTAAGGTCAGATGCCTGTCCCTTTCGGCAGCCATGACAGTAACACGTGTTTTTCTGACCTTACCTTGGTCACTAGAGGTTAGGTGCCTGCCTTGTGACAAGGAACCAATAAGAAATTAGCTGGTGGTGGTATGCTTTACGGCTCTGGGTGTACTTTATGGACAAACGTACAGCAATGATGCACAGAGCATAGCAACCACCCTGGAAAGGCCTATGGGCCATAACAACCAGTTGGCCAATCAATACAGGGCAAACCCTCCAAGCCTGGAGGCACACCAATCCTGAGCCTGTGTGTAACCCTAGACACTCCCCTTTCGCTGTCCTACAAAAATCTCTCTGCAGCTGGTTCAAGCTGTCTTTGCTGGCCATGGCTTTCATCCATGGCAGGTGGATGAAAGACCCAAGCTAACATGGGGTTAGCTCGTTAAACAACAATAAAGCCTCATGCTGTTTGCATCAAGCTTTCGAATCTGCCTGGTGATTGGGGTGACCACGGTCCTGAACTGAGACCTCGGAGGCCTGAGTTTTCCGGGGGTCTAACACCAGGACAGCCAGGGCTGCACAGAGAAACCTTGTCTCAAAAAAAAAAAAGTTGCTAGGATGTGATTATAGTGACTCCAAACTGCTAATCCCAGTATAAGACTGTGTTACATAGGCCTTCACTTATCCCAGAAAAGGGCAGGCAGGGGAGAGGTCTTGACACAGGCGTCAGAAGGCAGAGAGAGCTGTCTCTGTTCTTTGTGCAGGAGTGTGTGGAGAGGAAGGGTAGCCCTGTCATGATGCTTGGAGAAAGAGATGAGAAAAAGCTCATGTGTAGGACAAATACCCATTTCTTACGTGTGTTTAGCTACAATCAGCAATGGGCTTAGAGATTCTTGTCTTGATTCTTTGAACTAGATATTGTATATATGGTATATACTTTGATACTATACTGTGAACTTACATTGTAGTTAAAGAATAGTCCAGAAGCAGTTCATCTCCAGGAGCCCATTTCAGAAACTCCTTTGTGTGGTGGGCTGTAACTCAGTGAATGTGTGTGTGCTTTACACACATGCAAAATGCCCTGGGTTTGATCCTCAGCACAAGTTTATGAAGAACATAAAACCTCCCTTTTGACTTGGCTCTGTCACCTCAGACCAAAAAGTTGCCCTCTCAAAAGCAACTAGGACTCTTGTGATTGTCTCAGCATCAGAGACAGACACCCATGAGCACAAAAATAAAGCCACATTCCTTTGGGTTAGTGTCACCACCTCCTGCCTTCCCTCCCTCTTCCTTCCTTACTCTTCTTCCTCTTCCTCCTCCTCTCTCGGCCTCCTCCTCGTGTGTGCCTTGGTGTGAACCCAGGGCTTTCTTTCATGTCCGTGCTCAGCTGGTTGAGTGAAAAGCTGATGAGCTTCTGGTTTCTCAGCCCAGGGTTTGCCACTACTTAGACACTATTTTTATTATTACTATTTTAGTCAACAAGTGGAAGTTATATGTTTATGGTGTAGATAATTGCTGCAGCCTTAAAGGCTTGGGTTCTTGAACCCTGACTAGGGACAGCATGGCAATGAAGAAAGGACAGACACACAGATACACATTCAGTGAAGCAGGGATCAGGTGGGTTCTGCTATCATATGGCCACAACCTGGTACTGAAGGGACCAGCTCCCCATTTCGGCAGCCATAACAGCCGAACATGTGCTTGTCTGACCTTGTCTTAGTCACTAAAGTCAGATGCCTGCCTCATGGCAAGGAACCAATCAGAAGTTAGCTGGTGGTGCTATGCTTTATGGCTCTGGGTGTGCTTTACAGACAAGTGCACAGCAATGATGCAAAGAGCATAGCAACCACTCTGGGAGGGCCTATGGGCCATAACAACCAGTTGACCATTCAACACAGGGCAAACCCTCCAAGCCTGGAGCCACACCAATCCTGAGCCTGTGCATACCCCTAGACACTCCCCTTACGCTGCCCTACAAGATCTCTACGCAGACGCTTCAAGCTGTCTTTTCTAGCCATCAGCCATGGTGGCTGGATGAAAGACCTGAGTTAACATGGGGTTAGCTCATTAAACAACAATAAAGCCTCATGCTGTTTGCATCAAGCTTTCGACTCTGCCTGGTGATTGGGGTGACGGAGGTCCTGGGCTGAGATCCTGGAGGCCTGAGCTTTCTGGGGTTCTTACAGTAACTCATTGTATTTAATATGTATGGCATAGGGGGAGGGGTGAACTAGTCTCCATAGGAGGTGTCCATAGGCAATCGGTCTCAGTCTGTAAATGTCTGGGTGGAGGAAACTGCAGTTGCTAGTCTTTCACATACTGATCAATCATTCACACTCAGACTCCCAAGGAAGGCTTTGCCATTCTTTCTGAGCCTGGTCCATATGGGTAATGGCTTTGCCAATTGCTCCATGAGTCCAAGGCCTTGGGAGTCCTGGACATAGCCATGCCCATGTCAAAATACATATTTACTTAGGATTTTACTCACTCAGAGCTTCCTCTGCTCCCCACATGGATGATGTTTTGATATATGCACATAGTATAGAACAACTATATCAGGCAAATTAATATGGTAAACACTTTACATTCTGATTTTGTGTGTGATGGGAACACTTAAAAATGACTCCCACAGCAACATTCAAGTATACTGTACATTGTTATTTACCACAATCACCTTGCTGTGACTCCAGAATTTATTCTTCCTATGTAACTGAAACATTATCCACCTTTACAAATACTTCCCCACTCTCACTGCCCTCCAGCCACCGACAACCAGAGTTCTACTCTCTGCCTTTATTTATTTATTTATTTATTTATTTTTCACATTTACATGGATATGTGTGTGCCTGTATGAGTGTATATACACTACATCCATGCAGGTATCCACCAAGGCCAAGGGATGCTGGATTCCCTGGTACTACAATTACAGGTGGTTGTAAGCCACCTGATGTGGGTGCTGGGAACCAAACTGAGGTCCTCTAGAAGAGCAGCAAGCCATCTCCCCAGCCCCTTATTTATTTATTTATTTATTTATTTATTTATTTATATTTTGAGATAGAGTTTTCACATGCTGGCAAGCT
The DNA here is from genome assembly GCF_003668045.3 of Cricetulus griseus. Taxonomy (NCBI): domain Eukaryota; kingdom Metazoa; phylum Chordata; class Mammalia; order Rodentia; family Cricetidae; genus Cricetulus; species Cricetulus griseus. Next base: position 162,568,206 of record NC_048596.1, read on the forward strand.
GACTTCAAACATTCTGTTGCTCTGTGTCTTGATTGGAGAGATGGAGACAGCTAATACACAGTTATTATCGAAAGATTTGTGTTAATGTCTGCTGTTTTGTTAATTTAGAAGTATTTAGTGTTTTCCTAATCCTCATTTGCTGAACTAATATATTTTCTTTTTCCTGGAGCCTCTTGAATGTGTTTATAGTTTTCTTCCTTCTGGATAATTCTTCTCAGTTTCTTCTGTGGAGCCAGGTTAGTGGCCATAAGTTCCTTAAGCCTGCTCTTGCTATGAAATGTTTCTCTTTCTCCATCAGTTCTGACAGTATTGCCTGATAGAGTGGTCTGCATCTGCAGCTCTCCTCTTGAAGCACCTAAGATACATGAGTCCAGGTGTGCTCCGACAGGAAAGCTGTGCTCCAACACACCAGTACATACCCTCTGCCTCTGTATGTGACTTGGTGTTTCTTTCTTGCAGCTTTTGTTCTGTGTTCGTTGTTTCTTGGGATACAAGTCCCTGCCACAAGCTCCTCTGAGGTTGTTTCTTTCACCTTGGTGAAGTAAGGTCTCTCCCGAAAAACTCTAAAGAAAAAGCAAAGGCTTGAGCTGGTAGATTCAGAAAAGTCTTGCCTGTATGAAGGGTCTTGCTTTTTTCCCAGATTGCCACCCAGGTTAAAAGTGTAAGTTGGCAAATTTATTCTATTTTGTTTATTTATGTACATATTTGTTACTATCATTATTGACCACATGGGAATTTCTTTGCACCTGGAACACTAAATCTGGGATAAAACCTCAGGGATGGCTCTGCTTCCGGCACAGATGTTTTCAGACGGAGGATCTGAGAGCAGTTATGACACAAGAAACAGAAGTATATGAAGCACAGAGACACCACTTGGTGGCAGGGAAAAATGGAGTGAAGTTAAGGAGGCTATAAGAAGGCAAGACCTAGCTGCCCAGGCCTCACCTGTACCCTCTTTCCCAGTGTTGGCTCATCCAGCCCCCTGGACAGAGATCAGCCCGGCTCCTGACAACCCATGCCTCACTCCTGGGCCACTGCCAAGGCTTAGACATGAAAAATGGACTTAAGTGTCAGAGTCCTGCAGAATTGATATAGAAATCATCAGCATCACGACTGTCTTAGTCACTGCTCTGTTGCTGTGAAGAGACACCCTAACCAAGGCATCTTATAAAAGGGAGCATTTAAAAGGGGGCTTGCTTACATTTTTGGAGGGTTAGTCCATGGCCATCATGGTGAGAGCGTGGTAGCAAGCAGGCAGGTGCTGGAGCAGTAGCTGAGCACTTACATCTGATTCACAGGCACGTGACAAAGAGAGGGAGGAAGACACACACAGAGAGAGAGAGAGAGAGAGAGAGAGAGAGAGAGAGAGAGAGAGAGAGACTGCTGTGGGCTTCTTATACCTCAAAGCCCACCCCCAGTGACACATTCCCTCCAACAAGGCCATACCTCCTAATCCTTCCGAAACAGTCCACCAATGGGGAACCAGACATTCAAATATACTAGCCTATAGGAGCCATTCTCATTCAAAGCACCACAAGGATGTGCAAAACCTAGTCAGCCTCTGCCTAGCACTAGCATCTCTCCCCTCCTCAGGCCCCATTCTGAGCCCCTACTTGTGTTGCCTTTTTGGCTATCCACATGGCTGCCAACATCACTGGAAGACTTGGGCTATTCACCTCCAGTTGGTCAGCAGATAGACATTATGGTGTCTGTGGTAGTTTAAATGCAATTGGCCCCCAAAAGTTCATAGGTGATGGCAGTTCTGGGAGGTGTGGCTTTGTTGGAGTAGGTATGGCCTTGTTGGAGGAAATATGTCACTATGGAGGTGGGCTTTGAGGTCTCATGTATGCTCAAGCCATATCCAGTTTCTCAGACAGTTATTCTTTTGTTTAAAAAGAAGAAAAGAGAAATATTGAGATGGACATATTGACTATAAGTTTATTATAAGGCAGAATGGGTAGACTAAGAAGAGGAACAGGGTAATGGCTGACCACCATGGCCGGTCGCCATAGAGAGACAGAGCGGGGAAACAGAGAGAGGGGACAGAGAGCAGGAACAGGGGGAGAGAGAGAGAGAGAGGGCAGGGGCCTATCTTTTAAAGGGGTCCTCTGCACCTGCGTACAGACTTCTTTCCCATGGAACCTTGGGCTGACCAGGGTATTGCCTGAGTGGATTCCACCAGGTAACAGGGGCAGGCCAGCATAATGCCTGAACCTTTCACAGACTACTTCCTGTTGCCTGCTGGTCAAGATGTAAGGTGCCTCAGCTCCTTCGCCAGCACCATGTCTGCCTGCACACTGCCATGTTCCACCATGACAATAATGGACTGAACCTCTGAACTGTAAGAGAGCCAGTCCCAATGAAATGTTTTCCTTTGTAAAAGTTGCCATGGTTGTGGTGACTCTCCACAGTAATAGAAACCCTAAGGAAGACAGTGTCCTTCAAGATACCCCTGGGTATGTTGTGGGGTACCACAACTCCTTGCCTGTAAGAGCCCAGTGGCTCCCCATGCTCGATATAGGTTCAGTTTGGCAAGTGTAGATCTGCATTGATTCCCTAGTCTGAGTGGAGGCCTTGCCCAACAACCACAGGGTGTATGCTTTGACCATTGTTCTCCTAGCAGGGTGCGGCCTGTTTGCACCCTTCACTCTTCCCCCACCTTCCCACCATGGAATGTGATAGGCCATAGAGGAAGTTGGAGTGGATAGGACCTTGTGAACCTGGGCTGTGGCTATGGCTCCTAAGGGGGCTTGTCAGTCCTTTCAAAGCCTAGTTTCCAGTGTCAGAGGACAGTGAGGAGCAGAGGAGAAGGCAGAAGGAACAAATTGGCTGGTGAGATGGGTATACTACTCACTGAGGAAGAAACAGAAGGAAAGGATTTCATGGCTCCTTTAAATTCAGACTCTGAAGGGTTAGAGACATGCATCTCATCACCTAAGGAAGCTTGCACATTGTTACTGGTGGGTATTGGAGATGGGAGGGCACCTTCTGGGATTTCCAGGGTCTTTTTCTTATTTATTCATTTTTGAGACTGGTCAGTCTTGATATGTAGCCCAGGCTGGCCTGGATTTCACTATGTGGATGAGACTGACCTTAAACTCACAGAAATCCACCTGCATTTCATCCTGCATCTTGGCACTTAAGGTATATACCACCATGCCTGGCCATTTTCAGGTTACTGTGTCCTCAAACAGAGAGTGAAAGCAGGGACACATGGGAAATGGGAGAAACAGAGACATTTATTAAGAAAAAGTTTGAGTTGGAGAGTTGGCTCAGTAGTTAAGAACACTTGCTGCTCTTGCAGAAAGATGGGGTTTGGTTCCCAGCACCCACTTCAGGTGATTAACAACTGCCTATAACTCCCGCTCCAGGGAATCTAACACCTTCTTCAAGCCTCTGAGGTTACCTGTAGCCCCTCCCCTGATGTGTGTGTGGTGTGTGTGTGTGTGTGTGTGTGTGTGTGTGTGTGTGTGTGAGTGTGTGTGTTTGCAGGAGGTCAAAAGAGAGCATCAGGTATCTTAGAACTAGAGTTACAGTGGTTGTGAGCTGCCTGATGTGGTGCTGGGAACTGAACTCAGGTTTTCTACAAGAGCAGACATTGTCTCTAACCACTGAGCAATCTCTCCAGCTCCAAAAGAGAACACTTATGAGCAAGGAAATGAGTCAGAGAGCTGGAAAAAGAGGCCTGAAACACAATGTACAACGACCCCTGTGCTGGGAAGTGTGACATTTGTACAGAGCACACTTTTTCTGCACCTCTTCAGTTCCATGTTGGTCCTGATGAAGAAGGGTATCTTTTTGTCTCTCTCTCTTTAACACGATAACCTTAATGTCTCTTTTCACCTTACTTTCTGTCTGTAAAACTACAGTGTGAGCATCTATGGCTACTGTTTTTCCCTGTTTTAGTGATTCAGTTTTTGTTGTTTGTTTTGTTTTTACCACTCAGTCTGTCCTCCCCAATCCTCCTTGTTGGCATTCAAGCATACCTGGCCGCTTTTTGGAGATCCGGAAGAGTGTGTCACCCCTGTGCACAAGCGCAGTATACAGGCAGTACCTTGGCCTGCTGCAAGGTCTCTTTAAAAGGTGGGATCCCACAGCCTCTCTCTCTCTCTCTCTCTCTCTCTCTCTCTCTCTCTCTCTCTCTGTAGCTCAGTCTCTCTCTGCCTCTATGTCTCTTTCTGTGTCTGTTTCTCTGTAACTCAGTCTCTCTCCCGCTCCTCTGCCACCGGGCTCCCCTCTCCCCTCCTTATTTCCCATTCCCTTCTCCCAATAAAGAAACCCTCCATGTGAGCCCTGTTGTATGGCGTGACTCCTTTCCGTCATTAAAAAAAATTGTAACATTGGTGCCAAGACTTTGTCAGGCTATCCTGGGAGTTCCTCCTGCCCACTAGCAATCGGAGGCACTTGAGGACCCTGGAACCCAGTCCAACAGCCTTGCTCCTCCAACTAATGAATCACTGGACCCCTCTTCCAACACCAGCATGTTTGGTGAACCCCCTTCTCTGGCCATGTTCCCTTGAGTGAGGATTCCTTTCTCAAGCATGGTTTCTTGCCTTTCCCCTGCCTGCAAGCCCTGGTATCTGTAAGGAAAAAGGGCCAGCCAAAGAAACACACTCTGAGCAGAGACAAAGAAACACACTGGCCCTGCAACCAGAATCAAAGAAATGTACCCTGACCTTGAAACCAGTGCCAAAGAAACACACTTTGTCCCTGGAATCAAAGTCAGTGAAAGAAATGCACTCTGGCCCTAAAACGAGAGCCAAAAGGCTAAAAAGGACCAGTGAAAGAAACATACTTTGGTCCTGAAACCAGAGCCAAATATGACCTTAAACCTGTGCAAAAACTAATAAATCCCTGAGCATGAGATCTAGCCACTCTGAGCGCAGGGATTGAAATCTGACCAATCCCGACCCTAGAAATCTCACTGGAAAAACTCCACCCTTAAGAATCTCTATGTAAACCCTGTGTCTGTTCAGCTTGTGGCTGTCCAACTGTCCTCTGCCACCCTGGCAGAGGGCAGCCACTCTCCTGGAATCTTTCCCTCCCAATTAATCTCTTGAATGAGGTTTGGGTGAAGACCTTTCTTTGCCACAATGGAGAAGAGGAGAGAAGTAACAACTTTCCACCAGAGCAGAGCAGAGCAGAGCAGAACTGAGCCAACAGAGCAGGGCTGTAACATTTTCGCAGGGGAAACCTTCCCCTAGCAAAAGCCTGAGTTGTTATATTACACTCTGGGGAACCAGAGCTAAACTGTAACAACTTCGCTGGTGAAGCCTTTTCCTGGAACAGGGTTCTAAACTGCTACACTTACTGTGACCTGTGGTATTCCTTGGCTCCTGAGTATCAGAATACCTCTCCATCCCAGCTGTAACATTCAGTATTCTGTGGCTCCTGAGTGCCAGAATCCCTGTCCATCTGATCCGATCTGTGGAAATGCTTACAGTATCAGGCAACCAAGTGTCTCTTGGGCTCAGAACCCCCAGGCCCTGTTCCTATGTGATGACGTGATGACATAGAGGACAGCTTATGCCCACTCAGTACCCCACAATCCCTGGCTTTTGCATGACCCCTGGCAGCCTATGCCTATAATCTGGTCCTCTCTGAATTCTGAGGATGCTAGTAATTGCAGATCTTTGGATCATATTCCCCTACCTCACTCGTGAAAACTGCATCTTCCACTGTAAACTCATCTGCCTTCACAGTCAGATCCGACCCCAAAACCTCTTAGCTATCAATCCAGTGACCACTTCCCAGAACCTCATATCCTGGTATTTTATGAGACCTTTGCAACATTCCACCAGTGATCCGATAGTTGGAAGGGGGTATCCTATTTTCAACCTTTACCTTATCTTTGCTCCAAGCCCTCTCTCTGTTCTTCCTCCCCATTCCTCTTAGTTTCTGCAGTAACAGCCTGCTTCTACCGCCAAAGCAGTCACATGTCGCCAGGTCCTGGTCCACCCTTTAAAGGTGCCCACCAGCCAGTTTTCATTCTCTTGCCTTTTACTTATTACTTTGCCTCTAATCTCCTCTTACACTGACCCTGTTGCCTGTGGCGTGTTTAGTGGAATGCCTCAGCGGGGCCCGCCACAGGCACCCACTTCATGCAGGGGCCCCACCTGCCCACTGTGCCCGCAATAGATCCACTGTCTCCCAATGCAGTAAATCTGCTTTCCCATTGACTGGCAGCTTTGCCTTTCATTCAGTACTGGCAATTGGGTCCTTGGTGGGGTTATCTGCCTCTGACCACTCCCCTGGATGTGAGATTGGCCTCTGTATTCCTTGAACCAGACAGTGGGGAACTGAGAAAAAATTCTCCACTTTCTTTCTTCTTGTGTCTGTCTTCTCTCCCTCTCTAAATGTCCCTTCTTGTTATGCTTCAACATGGGATTAAGAAATGGGGAAGCCAGCCGGGCGTTGGTGGCGCATGCCTATAATCCCAGTACTCGGGAGGCAGAGGCAGGCAGATCTCTGTGAGTTTGAGGCCAGCCTGGTCTCCAGAGCGAGTGCCAGGATAGGCTCCAAAGCTACACAGAGAAACCCTGTCTCAAAAAAAAAAAAAAAAAAAAAAAAAAAAAAAAAAAAAAAAAAAAGAAATGGGGAAGCCAGCTTCATCTTGCTCAACACCCACCAGTTTTCCCTTTCTTTTAATTCATTCAACTCCTGTTTAAGGTGTGTGTGTGTGTGTGTGTGTGTGTGTGTGTGTGTGTGTGTGTGTGTACATATGTGATTTAACTATATATGCATGAATGTAAGCTACATTTAACTTTGTGCGTATGTAACTTGGATTCAACTGTTTTTATATGTGTATGCAACTATTGTTTAGAAAGACATGTTTTAAACAGCCACCACATGGCTCTCCTCCATCTTGGTTGGTGACCTCATCATGATGCAGGCAGCCATGTGCCTGCCAGGCATCTTTTACTAAGGTTAAAGGGTAAACTTTTTTGTCCTAATGAACTCTCTGTTCATTGTATTTCCTTCTAGACTAAGGAAGCAACATGTTTCAAATATTTTAGATTGGTATGGACTTTTGTATGTGATAAAAATATATGGTTAGATTTGTCACAACAAACTATATATCTGGTCTAAAATATATTTTATATGGTGCTAAAATGTAAGGTTATAAAGATCTATTCAGATTAATAGAAGTTAACTTAGAGATTTACACCTAAGTACTTATGTCTTTGCGATACATTCAACTCCAAGCTTCTAGAGATTTTAAGTAAGTGGCAACATGTGTTTGATAAATATGATATTTAATAAATAAGATAATGGGTCCTTTTCCCAGAGTTGGGCATTTGGACAGAGGCCCCCATGACCTGTCAAGGGCAGTGCTGACCTCTGTGCTTCCCTCAGTTTCTGCTCATGGGCCACACCCCAACTCACAAGGCCCCTTTTCTCCTGTTCCCATTTGGCCCTGGGATCTTTCCTTTATCACTTTTCCTTGTCCTCTCAGAAGACAGTCTTAGTTTGGTACAAATTTGGTTCTGCTTTCTACAGATTAGGATTATGCTCTATGTCTCAGGAACACAGCTGAACACCAGAGACTGAGATTTTCCCATTTGATGATACCTAAACAGTTTGACCTTATATACACTCTTAAAGTTAAGTTTAAAACAAGTAACTAAAAGCATAGTTTGTCTATTCAGATATACCTATAAACAAACAGTCCTCAAATGCTCAGAGATCTGCAGAATATGGCATTTAAAATGTTCAATTAAAAAGCTTTTAATAATAGACATGCCAACTCCTGGCAGCACCCCTATCTCCTCCAAAGAAGATGGATGGGCACACAAGAACCTCCACCCAAACTAGCTTCAAAATTGGCAATGCCAGCCACTGAACAAAACCTGCCTTTTACCTCAACTGCTACAAAGACCCTCTTCAGACCGTGGAAAAAACAAGACACTGGGGAATCGACTGCCTGGAGTTGCCTAGACAAAGGTAAGCTGGTTCTCCCACAGGTCAATACTCCACAGAAAGTCTGTTGGATCTTCTGGGGCCTGGCAGGGCTAGACCTAACAGCAGAAGATGGATATTACCCTGAGGCCTCTGCCCTCAGTGACCATAGAGGACCCCAGGAGCTGTCTGGGCAGCTAGCAAGTAAGTCTCTCTCATTTTCAATCACTAACTCATGTAAAATTTATCCTGCTCAGAAATCTGATGCCATTTGATGACTAGGCTAGAGGTAGCTTTGTCAATTTAACAGTAGCAACCAAGCCTTCAGCTGCCTTCTCAGTTCTCTGTGTAAAATTAAGGTCACAGACCTCACTCTACTGGAGCTAATACTAAGCTACCAGACTCAAAAAAGATAAACTCACAAAACAGATTTCAGTATAACTTCTCACCATTCCTTTGTTTAAAGGAACTTGCTTTACAGTGACTTCTCTCAATGGTCAGCTACCTGCATCTCCTGGTGAAATAGACAGAAGGTGTTTTAAGATGTAAAGTTTATGTAAGGATCTCCGGGTGTTTTACAGTCTAAGAAAGTGACTTAAGGTATGTAAATGAAAGTTATGAAGGTCTGAGGATGAAAAGGCTTAAGTGCTGATAAAGAGAAAGTGATTTGAGATCTTCAAAGAATGAAACACATTCCAGATTTCTCCCTCTCATTATGCTATGGTTACATTAAGACTCCAGAAGTTCATAGTCTTAACATGAACTGATGAAATCCCGATAAGCCACTAACCTGGCAGAGTACTACCACTGTGTGAGAACACCACCTTTTCTGTAACGTGGATTTCAGGACAGATTATAAACAGTGAGAATGCTACTGTGTCCAAAACTTACCTTTGTCTACAGCTTATCTTTTCACAAACTCAAAGAATTCTTGTAAACTTCAGGGAGTCGACTTGGATTACCTTGAACAGATCAGATGTACCCCTCAATTAAGTATTGTCAATCAACATCCTAAACCTCCCCATCTTTCCCTGGTCTTGCTCTCCTGCCTCAAGTACCAGGATCTAAGATAAAAAAATTTCGCTAAGCTTAACCTTATCTTCTGCCCTGCCAGCATCTTGCCAGGTCCAAGCGGCACCAGACAGTTCCAAGAGCCTGGGCAGTAAAGTGGGACAGCCAACGACCCCAGGATGTGGCCAGCACCCCAGCTTTCTCAGGTCCCTCAAGATTCTGATGCCTCCAGATCAGCAGGAAGCAGTCTGGAGAACTTGGCATCCTCATTCCCCTAACCTACCACCCATAAGTCCTCACCTTTTTATAATAAACAAAAGGGAGGAATGTTGGCATTCAGACATACCTGGGCCTGGTAGAGTGTGTCACCCCTTTGGCATGCCCAGTATGCACACAGTACCTTGGCCTGCTGAGTGGTCTCTGTGCATATGTGCTGCACCCTTTCCTTTAAGAGGCGGGGCTCCCACCACCCGCTTTCTATCTCTCTGTCTCTCTTTGTCTATCTGTCTCTCTGTGTCTGCCTCTCTGTAACGTTGTTTCTCTCTCTTCTCCGCCCTTGGTCTCCCCCCTCACCTCCCTTTCCCATTCCCTTCCCCTAATAAAGAAACTTTCCACATGAGCCCTGTTGTACGGCATGACTCCTTCCAGCTGTTTTTTAAAATTAAAACACTCCTGCTCCTCACTAGGGCCCTTACAAGTTCCATAGCCCCCCGCTATATTAGAATAATGTAATTTAATAGATTTAGACAGAGTTAACTTGACACCAGCTGGTCTTCAGGAGATTCTGTTGATACTCAATAAGAACTATGAGTTGGAGACAAAGTCACAGTGAAGGTCACACCTGAAGTACTTTAAGGACAGGCTAAGTTCTGCTTCAGTAACAACCTGGAAATACTGGTGGATTGACACAGTAAGAGACTTTTTATTATTATTTTTATCCTTTTGTTTATGTTAAGTGAACAAAATGGGCTAGCAAAAGGCTCTTCTCAATGCAACTTCATGTTCTTCCAGCCACAGCTAGATCCTATGGCTCTCCTTGTGCCCAAGGAGAGGGAAACACTGGTGGAAATGTGTCCCAGGTTTGCCTCTCCTAACCAAACTGTACATTTCTGGGGACAAGGACTATGCCTTTTTTTAAAAAATGATTTATTTTTATTATTTTTAATTTTGTGTGCGTGTGTGCACATGGGTGTAGGTGTCAACAGAAGTCAGAGGCATTGTATCCCCTGGAAGTGGAGTTACAGATGGATGTGAGCTGCCTGACATGGGTGCTGGGAATTGAACTAAGTAAGTATTCTTAACTGCTGAGTCATCTCTCCAGTCCCCACAGAACTGTGATTTATTTATTTATTTATTTATTTATTTATTTATTTATTTATTTGCTTATTCTGTCAGAAATTTGAGTGAAAGACGGAAATAAGGTGAAGTTCGGTCAAGATTCCAGTAACCCCCAAATTCTGTCTACTCTCCTTTACTGGGATTCCCAGGGAAGAGAAGTGGCAAATGAAAAGCTGACAGTTGCTTCCAATTGCAGGCGACTGTTGCAGTCTGGGCCTGGGCAGGGTAGTGCCCTTACACACAGTTTTCCATAATAGTGCTAAAGAATATTGGTCCTGCTTTGCATGTGTGGGTCCTTAGTGTCAACACTGGACTCCCGTTAGCATTTCTAGTGATCAGGGAAACCAGATCAAAGTTACAGTGAGATATCACCTCACCTGGTAAGAATGGGTGACATCAGAAGACTGGAGATAGCAAGTGCTGTGGAGGATCTGCCAAAAAAGAGAATCTTTGCACTACTGGTGAGAATTGAAGTTAGTACAGCCATTATGAAAAAACACCCGCAGTTTCTCAAAACCTAGAACTAGCATGTGAGTCATTGACTCCATCAAAAGGGAAAGAAACACATATTCATTTGGCACAAAATGGCTAAGAAATGGAAACAACTCAAATGTCAGTCAGGTGCTGTGGGTCAAGAAGTGTGCCACATATACCGTGTCCTGCCATTTGTGGTGACACGGACTGAGCAGGGGATCATCACATTTAGTGAAGCTGCTTTGTGACGAAACACCACGACCAAAGCAACTTGGGGAGGAAAGGGTTTATTTGGCTTCCACAGCACTGTTCATCATCGAAGGAAGTCAGCACAGGAACTCAAACAGGGCAGGAACCTGAAGGCAGGATCTGGTGCAGAGGCCATGGAAGGGAGCTGCTTACTGGACCAACATGGCTTGCTCAGACTGCTGTCTTATAGCACCCAGGACTACTAGTCCAGGGATGGCCCCACCCACAATGGGCTGGGCTCTCCCCTGTAGTAGCATTTTGCCTTGCCAGTGAACTTGTGGTGGTGGCCACACCCTTGCATGGTTTCAGGTACATACATGACCCATTACGAGGTAGAGGAGAGGCTGGCTCGAGTTCTCTCCGGTTACGGAGAGCATCGGAAGGGCAGAGACCGCATCTTCTGGAGCAGGATGACCCATGCGGTCATTTACTCTCATCTGTGTAAGTGCTGCTCTAATAAATACCTATTTCTCATCTATCTTGGGTCTGGTGGACTCATTTAAACCCCACCTTCACTCCCCCATTGATCACTAATTGGGAAAATACTGCACACACTTGTCCATAGCTGGATCTTATGAAGGGTTTTTGTTGTTGGTCCCACCCCCCAAGACAGGAGATTTCTCTGTGTATCCCTGGCTGTCCTGGAACTCACTCTTTAGACCAGGCTGGAATTGAACTCACTGAGATCTGCCTCTCTCTGCTGTGTCCCCCCTGCCACCATTAAAGGCTTGTGCTAGCACCACCACTTGGCAAAAGATTATTTTATAAAGAAAAGAAGTTTACTTAGGTCACAGTTGTAGAGTTTGAGGTATTGTGCCATCATTAGCTGGACTCTGGTGAGGGTTTTATGGTGGAAGAAAAGGAGAGATCACATCCTAAAAATCAGGAAGCCGCTCCAGAGAGGCTGGAGCCCCACAATCTTGGGAAGGCATGTTGCACGTGACCTTGCAAAAGCACAGCCTCTTGAAGATCCAGGCGGAGTCCCTTCTCCATCCTTCAGTTTCCAGGCCACTTCCATGCCTTATCACCGAAGGATAGGTTTTTGGTGAGAAATATCAGCTTAATCACCCAAATCCTAGGCCTTTGAGGTCATGGCATCAACCAACCTTGTCTGAGACACTAGGGTAATACACCACAAGGGAGCCTTATCCGACCCCGGGTTCCCCTAAACCTTTGCCCGAAACCCAAAGAGGAAGGCACAGAAGAGACACCAGGCAATCTGTTTCTCCCTTCTCAGTTCACCTTCTCACCCATCTTCCTGTTCTCAACACTGGCTCCCTTTTTTTAACCCTGTTTTTAACTCAGATAAGGGCTGGCATAGGGTACTTACTCACTTGCTACCTAGCTCTGTGTGTACTTGGACCATTGTGTTCCCCCACTAGAGACCTGGAGTGTTCCACATGGGTCTATCTTTATATCTTCAGCAGCACTTTCCTTTCTTCAGCACTTAAACTTCCTTTTCTCATTAGCAGTGCCCTGGAGAGAGAGGAAGAGGTGGAGGCGCTAATTAAGGAGCCTGGATGAGTTTGCCCTGAATCTCCAACCTTTCCCAAACATCTGCCCCGCTGGCCAGAGGCAGCCAGAGCCTGCTGCTAGTCTTCTTGCTCTTTTGAGAAACCATCAGAAAGCATCTGCAAACATCCGTGATTGCCTTAAAATGGAGAGAAGCACATTTTCCAATTACAGCCTGGGTGATTGCTCCGGCTTTTAATTAATGAAGTGTGCATCTGTTTGCGGAGACCCTTTTTAATGTGCTTTTTGGAGTTCCTTAATTGGTTACAAGAAGCTGCAGGTGTTCTGGCAGGAGCACAGTGGACCTGGGACAGCTTCCAGAAGAAACTCTTCTTTAATGTAAATATTTAGTCATCTGATGATGAGGCTCGTTTTAGAGTTTTGTTCCTGTTTGGTGTGCAAGCAGTGGTGTTGGAAGATACATCCAGGCTTCATTCAGATTGTTGACAAAATAAATTGAAACGGAAGAGACCAATTTTCATTATGACAGACACTTATCTGCAGTTAGGCCATTACCAGAATGACAAGTTATTCTCATGTTGTCACTGTGAGCCTGCTGCGTGGGTTGTTTGGGGGCAGAAATTCGAGGGAAGGTGATGGGATGCTGCATGCTAATTGTGTAGCTGGGATTGCATTTGATACCTGTTATTCAGAGGGATGCTGAGGGGAGTGAGTGAGCTTTTGTCTTTCTGGAGAGTGGAGATTGCCCTGACAGTGTGGATGGGTAGGAAAGGTTTACCTTTCTGCATCGGGTCATGAAAAATTGGCATTGTTGCTTTTTCCTGGAGTCATTACCACCTCCGGATATGCTTGCCAGTGTTGCCTTGTGAAAGACGTTCCAGGCCAAGGTGAAGGTGTCTGTGATAATTGGATGTGTGAGTGTCAGAGGGTGAAGACAGAGAGGTGGGTGAAAGGAAAAGTAGGCTCAGGACCCCCAAGATCAAGTTCTCAGCACAAAGGAAATTTATCTGCCCCGGAGGGACAGAGATCAGGGACAAAGACAGCAGATAGAGGAAGAGGGAGAAGGGGAAAAGGGAAAGGTGGCAGGGGTATTTGTTTTGGAGGACAAAAGGTTGCCTATGGATAGAGAGGAGGCACAGGCAAATGGTGGTTTATAAAGGTACTATGGGAACGCCATATTAAGGTGAGGTATTTAATTTTAATTGGACATGTTATTTATGTGAGCCAAAGGGGGCTTTTGATTGCTGGACTTCAATATTTTGATAGATAGACTTTGGTAGTTAGCTTCAGGGGGAAGGAAGTGGCCACACAGGTGAATAGGCTAGCTTCAGGAATGTAATCCATCTGTTTTTAGCAAGGCAGGGGGAATTGGGAGAAGGGCAAGGCCTGCCAGAGCCACACACTTCAGTACACCAGTGTCCCTTCAGTGGTCACACTGTGCTCTGGGGGTCAAGTGCTCCACAGCCTGTTATGAGGGTGAGGTGTCATTGGAGCTGTCTCTCCCATTTATTTACATGTTGTCTTTGGCTACCATTATCACAATGGTAGCTATGAATGTGGCTAGCATCTGGTTCCACATAAAATGTGCCCCTGCCCTTGATTTAGGGTGGTGTATTGGACAAAGCTCTGAGGGAGTGGCTCTGGTGACTGCTGCCTTCTTTCTAAGTCTCTTTCCAGTTCTGTGGGTTGAAGCAAAGCTTTCTCCCCTCCATGTGTTTAGATGAGACATTGCGGCAGAAAATTTTCCTAATGAATTTTGTGTTTCCACTAAGAGTACATACTGTGTAATAGGGAAAATGAAGATAATTTTATTCTGTCTTGGATGTTTTCTATGCTAAGAGCAAAGATGGAGTCACTGAAACAGAACGTAGCTTGGATGCGACACTTCTGTTTGCCATTATTACTCAACACCAACATGCTTTGGCATCTGCAGGACCAATAGGCCTTTTCTTTTGGGAGAAGAGTGCTTGGCTGGGGAGGGTGGAAAGGGATGGCTAGGGCAGAGAAGGGGTGGGGCTAAGGAGGTGGAGGAGGAGGGGAAGAGCTGGGAAGGGCATTTACTGTGCCTTGCTGTTCTGACCACATCCTGATTCTGCCTGCAGGATAAGAGGAGGCTCTCTACCCTGTAAATAATTTTAAAATATTCATTCATTCATTTATTTATCGAGACAAGGTTTCTTTGTGTAGCTTTGTAGACCATGTTGGCCTCGAACTCACAGAATCTGCCTACCTCTGCCTCCCAAGTGCTGTGATTAAAGGTGTGCATCACCACCACCTGGCAAAATTTCTATTTATTAATTTTCCTTTAAATTTAATTGTATTTAGTGTGTGTGTGTGTGTGTGTGTGTGTGTGTGTGAGAGAGAGAGAGAGAGAGAGAGAGAGAGAGAGAGAGAGGAGAGAGAGAGAGAGAGAGAGAGAGAGAGAGAGAATGTGTGAGGATGCAGGCTCACATATGCCTGTGTGGAGGTGTATGTGGAAGTCAAAGGATAAATCTCTCCTTCCACAGTGGGTTCTGGGGCCTGAACTCAGATTGTTAGCCTTCACGACATCTTAATCTCCTTTCCTGTTGCTGTGGTAAGTCATTTTGTTAAATGGGGGGGGGGGAAGGGGAAAGGATTTCTTTGTCTCACAGTTTCTGGCTAGGAAGTCACATTGACAGGATTGTGGAGCTTGAGAGAACGGGTCACATTCCATCCACAGGTAAGAGCAGAGGGCAAGGAGTTAATGCATCCATGAATGTTAGTTCCCTGGCCTTATACAACCCATATTCCCCTGCCTAGGGAAAGACACCGCCCACAATGAACAAGTCTTACTCTGTCAATTACTGTACTCAGGATAAAACCCCACAGAGGATCTCCGTTGCCCCTCTTCCAAGTGAGTCTAGGCTGGGTCACATTGACAGTACTGGCCAGCAGGTGTGGCAGGTGCTCTTACCTCTGAGTTATCTCACTAGCCCTTATCTGTTTATTTTTTGAACCAGGGTCTCACACAGTCCAGGCTGGCCTCAACCCCACTTGGTAGCTGAGTCTAGCTTTGATTATCCTGTCTCCACTTTTTGATTGCTGGGATTGCAGTCATGAGCCACCATGCCCAACAGGTTCCATAACATTACTGTAAGGTTTCATAAGTCAGTGTATAGAATCTTCTGTATAGAAGATTTTTCTTTGGACTGCCAGCTCACAAAAAGTGTCACAGAGACTTATTAATTATGAAAGTTCAGCCTGTAGCTTAGGCTTGTTCTACTATCTCTTATAACTTAAATTAGCCCATTTATATTAATCTGTATTGTGCCTCGTGGCTTTTACCTCTCTTTTTATCTCGCACCTCCTGTTTCCTCTCCATGTCCTCTGGCACCTCTTCCTTGCCTAGATTCATCTCCTCTTCTCTTTCTTCCTGCCTAGCTATTGGCCATTCAGCTCTTTATTAAACTAATCAGAAGGTGCCTTGGCAAAGACACATCTTCACAGTGTACAAAAAGATTATTCTAAAACACTTCTGGGCTAGGATTAAGGTTTGAAAGGTGTGATGGTTTGAATAAGAATGCCCCCCCCACAAGTTCATTTTTGAATTCTTAGTCATCAGGAAGTGGCACTACTTGAGAAGGGGTGGCCTTGTTGGAAGAAGTGTGCCACTGGGAGTGAACTGTGGGGTCTCAAAAGCCCAAGCTAGACCCTGCTGCCTGTAGATCTAGATGCAAAACACTCAATTATTTCTCTAGCATCATGTGTGCCACCATGTTCCTCTCTATGATGACAATGACTAAACCTTTCATACTGTAAGCCAGCCCCAGTTAAATGCTTTCTTTTGTAAGAGTTGCTGTGGTCATGCTATCTCTTCACATCAGTAGAACACGGACCTAGGCAGAGAACAACACTGATTTTATCTAAGCATCCTGCACATGAACTAAAGTTCACAGCACAGTGCTGTAGGCAATTTCTTTCCTGCCTTGTCATGTGCCCACATAAGTAATGCAGCTGAGAAGTTGTGGCTAGCATTAAGTCTCTGACACAAACAATCCTAAGGGAAGAAGGAGGGTTTACTTCTGTTAAGAGTTTCAGAAGGTTGAGCCCATGGCTACAGGACTTGTGCAAAGGATCTTGGCTGTGGGAGCACTGCCTGTTACCACCATCCAGGAAACACTCAGCTGACTTTATCTTCACTTCCCTTTTATTCAGTCTGGGCTCTGGTGGGTAGGATGGTGCCATCCATATGCAGGGTAGATCCGTTTGCCCCAGTGAATTCTCTTTACAGGTACACCTAGAGATGTGCTCAGTAGTCTCCTAGGTAATTCTGAATCCAGCCATGTTGATGAAGATCAACCATCACAGTGGGTTATGGAAACTGTGTCAAATAGCTAGGTGACCTGGAATTACTCAGTTGCCTCCTCTTTGTTTCATCACCAAATGAGGGCATTGTTGTCTGGATGAAAAATGTCCTCTTTAGGTTCGTGTGTTTGAATATTTGGTCCCTAGCTACACAGCTGTTTGGAAGAGCTGAATGTTTGGGAGGTGGAAACTTACTGAAGGAAGTGAGTCACAGGGGTGGGTGGGGTGGAAGGCGGGGGCTTTAGGGCTTTATAACCTAGACCCACTTCCTGTTCTCTGTTTCCTGCTCCTGTTGCCACGCCCTTCCCACCATAATGGACTATAGGTCTCACAGAACTGTAAGCCAAAGTAACTCATCTCCCCCTTACATTGCTTCTGTTGGGATATTTTATCATGGCATTGTGAAGACATAGGGTTTGGGAAGGACATCCTTATTTCCTAAAATTCAGTACATAGGGTGGCAGAGCTAAAGTTACATCTGGAGCACTGTTTCCTTTCTGATTCTATCCAACCGATTATGACTTCCTTGCTGCAGGTCTTTAGGTGGCAAAGCAAGGTAGAGGTAGCTGAAAAAGGAGCTTTGCTGGGTAGCTTTGCACACAGACAAGGGGCCTCTGTAAACTACAGCAGACTGACATGCTGGCAGTACAATTGGGAGCTCATGGCTGTTGAGAGGAATGCTAGAGATTAGGAACCTACAGCCTCTGTAGCCAAGGATATGGTCAGTGTTCTGATCCTGAAATAGATATTTAATGGCTTCTTCAATACCCCACCTGAGCTCCAGCCCAGATCACTATCATTTGTTATGTGCACTAGAGGGCTATCCATTTTGTAGCCATGCTTGGGGTATGATTGTGGCTGGCAGTGTGAACTGGATTCTGTCCCTCTTGACCTAGGCACTCTGGAACTGTGGTAACTAGCAGCTGTGCCCCACCAAACCACTGATGACTGTTGACGCCATTACTGCTGCCTTTGTGTTTCGCTTGGTGTCACTTAGGGCCAGACCCATAGAGAGGGGAAGAGGAACCACACATCCCCTTTGTCTTTTGTGGTGGGAGTTGGCTTCTTGACTTTCTTTGGTTTGGGTTCTCCTCAAAGTGAAGAGCTATCTCCCTGCTGTGTAGCTCAACAAAAGATGGCACAAACACAGGTGTACCAAGGGTGTATAGGCTGCTCACTGCAGAGCTCTAGGGGATGTTATTCACACCAGAGTCTGCAGGGGTTGTGAACACAGCAGCTGCCTCTGGAGTAACAAACCCCTCCTATGCATTTGCCCTTTCTCTTCAGTGCCTGGCACCCCCCTCCCCTATTTTGCATCCTCAGTGTCTACTGGATCACACGTAGAAGCATACCAGCATTCTGGACACATCAAAGGATTTAACTGGTGCCTTCTTGCTGTGACTTCGATGGAGAGCACACCAGTTTTCATCGGAGTGTTTTCACAAATGCCAAGTGGCGAATTGATCATTTGCTCGTTTTAGAGTTTGTGTCCCTGTGGAGCTGGTCTCTTCTTCCATTTAAACCTTTACAAAACCCTCTTTCCTCTGCTCAGAAACCACGGCGTGGATCTTATGAAAGAAGTTAATTCTAAACTTGTAGTAGACATGCTTTTATTTAATGTTCAGTGTTCAGTGCCAAAGGAGAGCAATTACTAGCGATTTTTAATCAACAAAACTGTCTCCAACAGTTGTTAAGGGCTTGAAAATAGAGTTTAAAAGGAGATCCTTTTTCTTCCAATCACCTTACAAAATCCTATAGTCGGCTCTGCTTGGCTGAGCTGTTTATGTTCATTTTCCCAGGTTTAATAACAGGAAATTCTTTTTCCATTATTTTATCTAGAATCCTGTATTTTGACATAAAACCAAGACGCCTTTCCACTTTTTACATTTTAGTTCCCTTACTTCTCAAGGCAAAAGTAGTTCAATTAAATATCATTTGAGGGCTCCTTCGAGGCAGAGACCTTTGGAAATTGCTCTAACCCTTTAACATTTAGAAAGGCATATTTATAGAAGCAGGGTGTCTTGGCAGCATGTGCTCACTGCTCAGAGAGGGAAAGACTCCCTGCACTTCCCTCTGAAGAGTGAAGTCATTCCATTTCAAGGTTGGCTATTAGGTGTAATGGAGAAGCCGCCTAGACAGGGCCTCCAGTGTCACAGGCCCATCAGAATGGAGTCTTGTGGAGGCTGTAAATGGGCTTCAAGGAGAGAGGCTGCTTCTGTGCTCACTGGATTAAGGAAGCATCAGCTTAGATATTTGAGAGTGCTCAAGAAATCACAAGGCGAAATCTCCCTGTTAAGGAAGGAGTGCTGCCTCCATCCTCTTACTCACCTAATATCCATCTATCCGTCTGCCTGTTCTCCCACCCACCCATCCACCCACTCACCATAGATCCACAGTCCCACCCACCCTCCCACCAACCCCTCCATCCATCCCAGGATTTATTGAATGAGGTATATTATGCCCTTATGGCATTAGCTAGTTTTCTTTCTTTCTTTCTTTTTTTTTTTTAAGATTTATTTATTTATCATGTATACAGTTGCTCTGCCTACATGTATGCCTGCAGGCCAGAAGAGGGCACCAGATCTCATTATAGATGGTTGTGAGCCACCATGTGGTTGCTGGGAATTGAACTCAGGACCTCTGGAAGAGCAGCCAGTGCTCTTAACCCCTGAGCCATCTCTCCAGCCCAGGTTTTCTTATCATCTCCATACAGTGCTTGTGAGAAACAACAAGGGAGGATTGTGATACAGATTGTGATTTCAGATGTGTTAGTCTATCAAGGGGAGTGTGTGTGGCTAAGGAGAGCAGGTCAAAGCCTGCTATCATGGTAGACAGGAAGAAGACAGAAGGGGATGCCAGCACAGTGCTGGCTTTTTTCTTTCTCCCTTTAATTCCATCCCGGGCCCTCACATTGGTGGTTTGCTCCACATTCGGGGTGACTCTTTTCCCCTTCAGTTTATTTTTTCTGGAAACACCTTCACAGAAAAGCCCAGAAGTGGGCCTCACCAGTCTCCTAGGTGATGCTAAATCTACTCAAGTTAGCAAAGAAGACTAACGATGGGTGTTGGTGGCACACGCCTTTAATCCTATCACTTGGGAGGCAGAGGCAGGCGGATCTCTGTGAGTTCCAGGAAAACCAGGGCTACACAGAGAAACCCTGTCTCAAAAAACAAAACAAAACAAAAAACAACCCAAAGGGGGAAAAAGATGAACTAATCATCACATTGTGTAGCAGATGCTGTACATGCATTGTACAGAAACCAGAGAAACACAGAGGACCATAGAAAGAGTCATACACAGAAAGGGATACGTGAAGGGGAGATGGCAGGATGGCAAGATGGGATGTGAGTAGCAAGAGGAAATAGGTCAAATGTATTCCCACAGCAGTGTTTTATAGTCATTCCTACTCAACTTCCAACATCTTGATGTGGATTCTCTACTGGGAAAGGTTTCCACAGTCGGTGCACTCTCACCGGGGAGGGGGGCGTTCATACTCAAATTCAACAAATACACATCCCCAGAGATTGTGGCAGGCATCAGGTACACAGTACAAACAAACAAGACACGCTGCCCGACTTCATGGAGTCCATTGTCCTGTGGGCAAACGTGCATATTTTAATTGCAGTAAAAGCTACAAAGGAAAAGTAGCATTATGACTTACTGAGCACTCGCCAGCAGCACCCAGTGTTGTTCTAACTGTGGTAGTGTGGAGGAGGAGACCCAGAAATAAAGCAGCAAGCACAGAGACCCTTCCAGAATGGCCTGTTAGAGGATGTGTATGGAGAGGGTTATTTAGGTGAAAACTGAAGAAAGGCAGGTTCTAGGCAGAGGTGACTGTGTGTAAATCCTGTGGTGGGAAAGACTCACAAAGAAAGCTGAAGTAGGGGATAGGGCAGTAGAGGGTCTTATAGGCACCAGTGTGAGAGAGACACCTTCACTCTAGAAAGAGAGGGATGGCAGGACCATGTCTGTGAGGGCACAGCTCTAGGTGAAAACCCCAACAGAAATAATAATATGGGCTTTGGCTATCTTTATTTGTGCCTGATGGACTCTTCCATGGTGTCCCAGCTGGTCATGAGGTAACCCTCAATATACTAGGTTTTGCAGATTAGAATTTCATTGTTATCTTGAAATTCTTAAATTGAAAGATGAATATTGGATTAAAATAATATGCCCACAATTACAAATAATTTCAACAATCAAACAGACATTAGATACTTTTCTTCCCCATGTTAGTGTCTTTTTATACAGCCCAGGTTAGCCTCCAAGTCACAGTCCTGCCTCCCAGGGGCTGGATAACTGGTGTGTGCTACAACACTCTTTCCTGTGCTCGCTCCCCCTTTCTCTTGCTGGGGCTAGGACTCATCACTTGCATATACTGGGTGTATTAGGGTTCTCGAGAGGACCAGAACTCATGGCATGGATTATATATGTTAACCAAGCCAGGTTATGTTAAAATAGCAACAACAGCCGACTCTTACCCAAGAGGCTGAGAACCCATTAACTGTTCTGTCCTGAAGGCTGGTGCCTCAGTGGTGGAGTTGTCCCATGATGCCTGTCACTCACTGGGGAGGCCAACAACCCACAGGGCTGGGTGCCTTAGCAATCCCAATCTGTTGTTGTAAACCTGGAAGTTTCCTGGAGAGCCAACGGTCCCTAGTCCACGATGGAAACCTGGAAACAGTGACTCTGATATCAGTGATGGAACCAACAATAGTAATGGCAAGAGTAAGTCACCTCCGTGGCGAGAGGGGAGGCCAAGCAGACAAAGGGCCAGCACAGTTCCTCTGCCATGCCTTTCTTATCTGGACTGTATCAGGAAGGTGCCACTCACAATGGAGGAGGTTCTTCCCATCAACTAAAGCAATCAGGACAGTTCTGCGGGTGGGTCTCTGTTCAGGTGACTCTAGTTCATGAAAAGTTGACATTAAGACCAATCATGACACAGGGCTATTTGCCACTAAGCTGTCTTTCCAGCCCCTTAGATTGATTAATGATAATTTCAGCAATTTTGGGACTGGAGTAAAAATATTAAAACACTTTTATTACTACCTGTGTATACAAGTTTTCTTTTCTTTCTGAGGATGGTAACCAGGTCTGAAGAGGTCATGGTGGCCATGTCAAGTGTGTAAGATAATACAAAAAGTTATGTTTGCCAAACAAGCTAATGTTATTCAATTTAAAAATCAGAAAGTGCAACTAGAGCGATGTCTCCGAGATTGAGAGCACTTGTTGCTTTTGCAGAAGACCTGAGTTGGGGAACCAGCACCCACATGGTGACTCACAACCATCAGCAACTCCAGCTCTAAGGGAGCTAGTGTCCTCTTCTGGAATCTGTGGGCACATGTGTATGGTACACACACACACACACACACACACACACACACACACACACACACACACACAGGTGTACACACATGAGCTTACACACAGATGTTTAAATGAAGTGCTACTGTTTGAATAGGGCTTGTCTTCTGATGCTCTCATTGAAATATGAAATCATGACAGCAGAGTTGGATAGAGGTGAGTCTTTCATGAAGTGGTTAGTTTACTATAAGGGATTAATGGTTTTCTCACACTTTATACTGGCTAGTTTTGTAAGTCAACTTGACACAGGCTAGAGTCATCAGAGAGGAAGGAGCTTCAATTGTGAAAATGCCTCCATGAGATACAGCTGTAAGGCATTTTCTCAATTAGTGATTAATCAGGGAGTGCCCATCCCATGGTGGGAGGTGCCATCCCAAGGCTGGTGGTCCTGTGTTCTATTAGAAAGCAGGCTGAGCAAGCCATGAGGATTAAGCCAGTAAGCAGTGCCCCTCCATGGCTTCTGCATCAGTTCCTGCCTCCAGGTTTTTGTCCTGTTTGAATTCCTGTCCAGACTTCCTTCAGTGATGAACATCAATGTGGAAGTGTAAGACAAATAATCCCCTTCCTCCCCAATGTGCTTTTTGGTCATGGTGTTTCATTGCAGCAATGGAAACCCTAACTAAGACAGACTGACTTGGTTAATTGTGGTCTAAGTGAAAGCTCACACTCAATGATGCAGGTGTGTCACGAGACTGGGTGTTACAAAGCAAGCTGCTACTCCTGACTTTAGCTCTCGTGTATGCACCCTCTTGCTTTTCTTTTGGGTTTTTAGAGAGGGTCTGTCTCTCTGTGGCCAAGGCTGGTCCGGAACTCACAAGTCTCTTGCTTCAGCTTCCTGAGGGCAGGGAGACAGGCCCGTCCCACTGCATTTACTCATTTACTATTATCATTTTTCCAGTTTCTGCTGTGTCACATGGGATACAGAACATGGTCTTCACCAGGAGCTGGCAAGTGCCGACAACATCCTCAGACTCCATAGGCTCCAGAATTGTGAGCCTAGGTAACTTTCCTTCATAAGATGCTCTCAGGCATTCCATTACAGCAGCAGGAGATGGACTCCATGGAGAGAGATGTGATTCAGTAAGTGACATGGCTGCTGCAGCTTTACATTGTACTTTATTTTTTATTTTATTTTATTTTATCTCATTGATTTTTCAAGACAGGGTTTCTAGCCCTGGCTGTCCTGGAACTCACTCTGTAGACAAGACTGGCCTTGGATCCACAGAAATCTGCCTGCCTCTGCCTCTCCAGTGCTGGGATTAAAGATGTGTGCCTCCATTGCCCAGCTACATTGTACTTTATATAATGCAAAATATTAAAAAGAAACTTGTCACCAAGTCTTATATGGAAACTCCAGGCTATTGCCACATGGTAGGATATGTGACTCAACATTTTCTCCAGGTGCCATGATGGGAAAGAATGGGACAGTGACCTCCTAGACCTGTACCGATGTCAATATGACTAAAGAGCTAGGCGTGGTGGCACAGAACCACCAGCACTCCAGAGAAGGCAGGAAGGTTGGGAGTTCTAGGCCAGCCTGTCTATACAGCAAGGCCCCATCTCAAACAAACAAACAAACAAACAAACAAATAAGTAACCAACCAACCAAACAGCATAAGGTATTGTTTACCTGATGCAGCCTCACGAGGCCTCTTTGGGGTTTAGTATTCTTTAAGTACGGTGCTCTGAACCCTTGCCCTTGAATGAAGAGTCATGAGGGACAAGGTTATGTTGCATCACAAAAGATCCAAGTCTTTTTTATCTTCTATGATGTCCCATGGTGTTTGGGGTTGGAGACTGCCCACTGTGTAAGGTTTGTCACTACAATTCAATGCTCCCACTCCTGCTCAAGTATAGGCTGGAGCTATTTGAGAACTCTCACCCAGTCACAGGGGTGGGAGACAGAACACACAATCCCAGTGTGAGTATCTGGGCAGCAGACAGCCAGAGTTACTTGGTAAACAAGCACCATTTGCTCCTGCAGATGCTACTCTGAGCAACTCTGTTGTTGATGGCTACTCTCAGCTTTGTCTGCTGTCTTCCAGGTGTCCATATCCACAGTTGTCTAGAGGCTGAGTCCCTGGGCCATGATTTTATTCTTTTTTTAAGGCAGGGTTTTGTTATAAAGCCTAGGATGGCTTCACTAACTACTCTTCTGCTTTAATAATCCCCTGTATCTGCTTCCTAAGTGCTGGGATCCCAAGAGTGGGCCCAGTTAGTTCATTTTAAGGAATGGAGTGGACCTCTTAATTGCACATGAAGAAACTCATTGCAGTGGGATTTACAATGGACTTTGTAAATCCTCAGGACCAGGTTTAAGATCAGGGTGTGACAATGTGTAAGGGATGGGGTTGAGGGTGGTCTGTCCCTGTCAGAGTGGATATTGTAGAGTCGCAGATAGGCCAATCTGTGTCCCAGTATTCTTCCATGGGCTTCTAGCTTTCCCTTTCCCTTCATCCCCTATCTGTTTTTGCCAGCTCCAACTCCATATTGAGATCTTTACTGCTCAGGGATCATTAAAAGGGAAGCCACACTGTGTGGCTCTACTTGCCTGGAGTAACTGAAGGGACCTGTCAAATCCCAGAATACACTCCACCCCAGTAAAGCTGCTTTGCATTTCCAGAGGCCTGCTGCGTGTCTGGGCTCCCGACAGTAGGGGGCATCATTTCCCTTTTGTAATTCTTCAGAGACCACAGCCAGTTCCTCCACAGACCTCACTATACTTTCCCCTTTTTGTTTATGATGTTCATCCTGAGGTTAGGGTTGGTCTGTGCTATGCAATAATACATTTAACCTTTGACACTGTGCACCATCACGTAATCGATCATTTCCAAAGGCCAGGCAGCCTCCATCAGTACGAGACAAATGGAGATGAGCTGACCCTTGCTTCTAGTGATCTGTTGAGAGCAAAGCACAGATCCAACTGGGGTGTTTTATGAACTCCACTATCTTTCTCATCTTTATTTAAAAGCAATTTTTTTCACAAAGTGATTTGTTATTAACATTTGTTAATGTTTTCTAACCAAATCGGATCCTGGTGAGGATAATTTCCCTTAGACTGCACATTACTGTCGAGTTGGTAAATAAACTTGAGGCATTTCTGCACTGGGCATAAAAATAAAGATGAAACCTCTGAATTTGAAACAAAATAGTAGCACAGAATGAGGGGCTCTTCATGGTGCATGCTGTGTTGTTCCTCTGACTTCAATATAGCTGCTGTTTGCATTATAAAACAATTATCCAATGTGTTCTAGTGCAAACCTAAGAGTCATTTCTTTGTGTGAAAGAGACATAAACGGTCTACAGTTGTTTACTGAAATCTTTCTATGTGTCACATACTCTACTATCGCATGACAACCTTCTGTTCTGTAATCTTTAGAGTCTTCTTAAAAATACCAGCTTTACTAGAACCCTCTTCCAGAAACAGATGGAAGCAGATGCAGAAATCCACAACTAACCAATGGGCCAAGCTCCTGGAATACAATTGAAGTGAGGGAGGAGCAATAACATGAACAAAGGAGTGAAGACCATGATGGGGAAACCCACAGAATCATCTGACCCGAGCTAGTGAGAGATCACTGACTCAGGTCTGACAAATGGGGAACTAGACAGAACTAGACTCCCTTAATATAGGTGACAGTGGTGTGACTGGGACAATATATGGGTCCAAGATCTGACACTAATGCACAAACTGACTTAGTGGAGCCCATTCTATATGCAGAGATACTTTGCTCAGCCTAGATGCAGGGGTGTGGGGGTGGAGAGGTGACTTGGTCCTGCCTCAAGGAGATGATGAGACAGACTTAGTAGACTTCCTAGGGGAGGCCTTACCCTCTCTGAGGAGCAGATGGGAGGTAGTGGGAGGGGGGGGGATGGAGAGGAGAGGAGGGAGGGGGAACTGCAATTGGAATGTAAAAGATAAATTAATTAAAAAAGAAAAAACACTAGCCTTGATATCAAAAGAGGTCAGATTGGGGAAGACAAGAGAACAGAGCAAATTGAAGGGTAGAGATGAGATATGAAGCCAGGTTCTAAGACACAAAAGGCTTCTTTGAGCCCCAACTACTCAAGGACGTCTTTGTTTGCTTTTATGTGAGGTGTGCATTTGCATTTGTATGTATGTGCACATGCATTTGGGTGCATGTAAAGTCCTGAAGTTGACACAGGATGTCTCCCTCAGTCACTCTCCACTTTGCTTATTGAGGCAGGGCCTATTGCTGAAGCCTGTTGCTTGTCTGGCTAGCCAGCTCTCTCCAGGGATTCCCTGTCTGTGCTGTCTGAGTTCTAGACTCTGCCTCCATGTTTTCCAGGCTTCTCTGTGAGTCCTGGGGTCCAAACTCTGGCCCTCATGCTGTAGAGCAAGGACTTTTTCTGCTCTCCAGTTCACAGTATCTTGCCTTCCCATCTTCTATTGTTTCCCCCTTTTCCAGTTTGAGACTAGATATATGAACTTTCTGATTCCTCAATGTGAGTGTGGACTTTACTTTGGCCTGAGACTTACAGAGCAACCCTGGAGAAGTCTAGTTAACAGCTTGCTCCCCATAAGAGGGAAACAATATGTACTGAGTATATTTTTAATCTTCTAAATGATGTAGCAGTCATTTGAATCCTTCAGGGATTTAGTTTCTTCTGTCCCTGGGGCATTCTTCCTTAAACAATAAAGCTGCTGATTGAAAGCAAGCCTTGGTCTGGCAAGGCCTGGGGTCAGTGAAGAGCCCTAGGTAACAGGGTCTTAGCCCCAGGATGAGTGGTCTGTCTTAGTTACGGCTTTGGCTGGACCACCATGGTTTTCAGAAGTCTGCATCAGGCTCCACAAATTAATGACAGTATGAGCCTTGCTGCAGGGCCACCCAGCTGTGTGCATTGTTCTGGTTTCTGGTCAGGCTGATGCCTTCTCTTTACTAACCCCTGTTTCTCTGTATAGCATCCAAAGGGGCCGGAGGACTTCCCAGTGCTCCAGGCCAGGACTTTCTAACCCCTTAGAGCAGACATATGGCTGTCCTACCTAGGAATCTCTCTGAAATCTGTCCTCTAGGTTTTGTATCCAGCTGTGGCTCTGGGAGAATGCAAGATGCCATCTCTTTAAGGAACTCCAGGACATAGAATTTTATAAATATTACAGTTCTGGCTGTTTATTTAAAATTGTTCAATGTTTGTCTTTATTTACAGCAATTTAAAGAGTGTGTGCTGTAAATGAGAACCATTTCCCCCTTCCTTTCTTGGATAAAGTCACTGATGCTCCTTAGGGCATAAGTCTCAGAAACATTTTGATAACAGAATTGGAAAGTCTTATGAGAGTAGCAGTTTGAATGAGAACAATCCCCATGGGCTTGGGTATTTGGACCCTTGGTCTCCACTTGGTGGCGCTGTTTGAGGAGGCTTAGGAGGTGCAGGAAGTGCACCACTGAAGGAAAGCTTTGAGATTAAAAGTCTTGCCATTCCCAGTTTGATTTTTCTGCTTTGTGCTTATGGTTCAAAATGTGAGCTCCCAGCCTCCCATCCTGCTGCCCTGCTACTGCTTGTTGCCATGCCTCTCTTTTGCTGATACGGACTCTGTCTGGAACCATACGCCAAAATAAATCCTCTCTACCTTAAGTTGCTCTTGGCTATGGTGTTTCATCACAGCAATAGCAAGGCAGTACTTCCTTGCAGTAGCTTTTAGCAAAAGTGAGATGAGTCTTAGCGAAGCTGAGGGATATGCTGAGTACTCAAATAATACTCAGAATGGCCAGGCAAAGAACCTTCCAGAAAGAGAGAGCCAGGCAAAATCCACACGACGCTTAAGAAAAGGAGGCAGCATGCATGGTCTTGTTAGTGATATTTGGGAGACCTTCTCTCTGATCTTGAAAGAACTTCAGGCACAGCTCCTGCATCTGAAGTCTTTCTGCACACGCTTCCAGGTGCAGCTAACTGCTACCCTTCCATGTTTTCAGACACTAGGTCCATAAGGACCACATTGAAGGATCCAGCTCATTCTGATGTTACCATTCCTAGACTAGCTGGGGCTCCACAGAGGGACACTATCATGTGTGCAGACAGATTTCATTGCTCATGTCACTAGGGAAGCCGAGTTCAGGGTTTTGAGAGGCGTGAACTGGTGGCTGGGGACATAAGCAGGAGGTGCTCTCTGAGTCCAAATGTCTTATGGAAGCTATTCTGTGTCTAGTCAGGTCTTCACCTGACCGGAGCAGGCCCACCCACATTGGGGAGGATGATCTACTTTATTCAAAGTCTGCTGATGTAAATGCTAATCTCAAAAACAATCAAAACCAAAACCACAAAAAACCAACAGTTCCTTTATAGGATGATTCAGAATAATGTTTCATCAAATACAACAGCACCATGGCATAACCAAATTAACTCAAAGTTAGCTGTGTTGTTCCCATCCCTGCGTCAGGCTTGCTGCTATACTGAGGAACCCTGAGTGGATGAACACTGTTTTATTTCTCTCTCAGAGATGAACATCAAATTCTCAGTAAATGCATGTGATCTGCACAAAATAAGACCCCAGAGTGCTTTCAAAACAGTATCCCGTCTTACTCCTACCATATGTCTCTGGGCTAGGCATGCTCACTTCCATTTCCATGAAAGGAAACAGAGATGTTGGGGAACAGACCCCACGATGGTGAACTCAGGAAGTGGCAGAACTCAGCCAACTCCAGTTCCTACAGGCGTGTCTTCTGCACTTGTATAAGTCAGTTTTCTGTCCTGTTACAGAAGGCCTGAGACAAGTCAGCTCAATGAGGAAAGGCATATTAGCTTGCAATCTCAGAGATTTCAGTTCCTGGCTGATCGCCTTTGCTGTTCCTGAGTTTGTGGGAGGCAGAGAGAGCATTGTGGTGGGGGCAAATCTGTTTACCTTACTTTAACTTGGTGGGAGGAGAGACAGAGATAGACACGGGCAGAAAGACAGACAGACAGACAGACAGACAGACAGACAGACAGACAGACAGACAAAGAGAAACCCAGAGAGAGACAGACAGACCACCCTGGGTCCTTTTATCTCCTTTGTGTACTCCACAAATCCCATTCCCTTATCCTAGGCCGCACATCCCAATGGGTCCACCACCTCCCTGCAGTAAAAAAGGCTGGTAACCAAGACTCTACTTCTATGGCCTTAGGGGGACATTTAAGACTCAAACCAAAACACTGTCTTTTTATTTGATAAAAATGTCTTGGAAGGTGCTTTAAACAACAAAAAGTTTTATGTGTATGTATGTGTTCCCAAATGTATATTTGTGTACCAAGTGCATGCAGGTGCCTATGAAGACCAGAATAGAGTGTTGGATCCACTGGAACCAGTTATGGGAGGTTGTGAGCAACCATGTGGGTGCTTTGGTCTTCTGCAAAAGCAGCAAGTGCTTTTAACTGCTAAGCCATCTTTCCAGCACTCTTCTAATGTGTTTTTTTTAATTTAGCATAATTTCTTTATTGAATCTTTGGGAATTTCACATTATGCACCCTAATTCGGCTCATCCCCACTCCTCCCAGCCCTCCAAACCCTCCCCTCATCCCTGCAGCAGCCCCAGGAAAAGAAAATTAAAAAAAAATCAAACCAAACCAAACCAAAGCAAGCAAGCAAGCAAGCAAACCAAAACAAAAGAAACCAAAACAAAACACGACAAAAACAAGAACAAAACAAACAAACAAAAAATCTCTTCTCTCCTCCATCTTTCCGCCCTTTTCAACAGCTCTTCATCCATGCTGGTGGCATTGCAAGTTGAGGTGTAATTTATTTATTCTTGAATTTTATGTATATGAGTGTTCTATTTGCATGTATGCTCACATGACAGAAGAGGGCATCAGACAGAAGAGGGGACAGTAGCCCATTACATATGGTTGTGAGCCACCATGTGTGTGCTGGGAATTGAACTCAGTACCTCTGGATGAGCAGCCAGTGCTCTTTATTTTTAATTTGAAGCCATCATTTTTTTTTTTTTTTGGTTTTTCGAGACAGGGTTTCCCTGTGGCTTTGGAAGCTGTCCTGGAACTAGCTCTTGTTGACCAGGCTGGTCTCGAACTCACAGAGATCCACCTGCCTCTGCCTCCCAAGTGCTGGGATTAAAGGCGTGCGCCACCACCGCCTGGCTGAAGCCATCATTTTATTTGATAAATTAATACAAATTTAAAAAGTTGAAAAAAATCCTTCTTT
This sequence comes from Cricetulus griseus, assembly GCF_003668045.3. Lineage (NCBI taxonomy): Eukaryota > Metazoa > Chordata > Mammalia > Rodentia > Cricetidae > Cricetulus > Cricetulus griseus. Next base: position 162,598,495 of record NC_048596.1, read on the forward strand.
TGAAACATAGGATTTGAACAATTAGTATGCAATCATAATGAAAAGTATGCTTAAACTAACAAAAGATTTACAGTGCCTTTAAATTCTTTTATTTCCAAATTTTTTGCTCATGTTTTATTAATTTTTTACATTCCAATCCCAGTTTCCCCTTCTTCCTTTCCTCCCAAACCCTCCACTCCCTCCCCCATCTGCTCCATGGAGAGAGTAAGGCTTCCCCTAGGAAGTCTACTAAGTCTGTCCCATCATCTGGTTGAGACACAGCCAGTGCTCTTAACCGCTGAGCCATCTCTCTACCTCCTGTCCAATCAGCTTTACTTGCAGATGTTCATTGCAATGAGTCATTGGTCTGGTTCAGGGCCTCTGGTTTCTGGTACACCAGCATCACTGGATCCTCACCAAAACTCTTCTCAGCTATCTTGTGGCCACCCCAAGTCATGGAGATCCTGCAGGTATCATTCCACAGGACAAGTCCCTTCATGAGCTCCAGCAGGTCCTAGATGGGATAGATGCTAGGGTGGGCAAACCCCAGGCTCAGCTGTGGGCCTGGGTAGTAGTTGAGCTGGTCAGTCTGGGCCACTGGGGCTGCCTCCTTCAGACAAGGGGTGGAGCCAGCTCCCCTATGCACAAGCCATCAGGGTCAGTTCTCATTTGCCCATGGTTGGGGGTGGTGCCATCTCTCCTGAGTGCAGGGGCCCAGCTCTCCCATGAGTGTTGGGGCCAACTCTATTGCTGCAATGTCCAGTGAGGGGCAGGACCAGCTATCCTGGGGCCAGTGAAGGGCAGGGCAAGCTCAGCATGGCACTTTGATTTCACCACACATGTTTCCTATGTCCCCTGAGGTGACATGGGCCACAGACATCAATACGGACGCCAGCTGCAACAGGACTGTGGTATGTGCCACTTAGGTCTGTATGGTCCTAGATACATTATGGCCCTTGGGCACCAACATGGTCCCAACTGTGTGATCAGACTCCAGGTAACCACACCACCCTTAGTTGCAATAGGAGCCACAGACGTTGACTCAGACCTTGGCTGCTGTAGGACCATGGGCCCAGACATGGCACTTGGCAGCAGCTTGAGCCTGGATGACACCATGGACCTGGATGGCAGCACAAACCAGCCAGATCAGCATGGTTCCAGTGGTGGCATGGCTCTTGGATACCTACATGGCCACCAGTGGCAGTCCTGACACTGGGCATCCTTGTGGCCTTTAGTGGCAACATGGACCATGAGCATGGAGGAAGAAAAAGGCCAAGGCAGTAGTCCTCAGACAGCCTGGACTAGCACTTTGATCATCAGCATCAATCACTGTCAACTGTAGCATCAGCTACCCAGACTTATCCAGGTGAGGGGTCACCTGGAGCTTCCTTAGCTTCTTGTCTTTTATTTATTTTAAATTCTTATCAGCAAAACCACATGGAAGAAAATTGTCTAATAACTTTCAGGTCTTATCTACTTAATGGGTGCTCTTTGCAGTGTTTCTTTCTCCCATACAACTCTGCCTGCAAAATCTACCAGGGGGAAGGTGGCCTTTCTTTGCATCAGCCTTGGGGATGGGGATGTCTTCAGAGTCTCCACATACTGTTCCAATAACCATCTTTTTACATTGCTCCTCATTGTTTTATGTCCTAAATCTTACCTGTCTGCTCTCACACTCTGCAGTATCACTGTAGGTCTCCTTTTCTAATTTGCTCTTCTGTTGCTGTGGTAAACAAGCAACTTGGTGAAAGAAAAGGTTTATATCATCTTACAGGTTACATTTCATCACCAAGGAAAGGTAGGATAGGTGCCCAAGGAAGGAACTTGAGGCTTATTGACTTGTTCCTCCTGGCTTGCTCAACTAGCTTTCTCTTGCCTAGGGATGGGCTGGGCCTTTCTATATTAATTAGCAGTTAAGAAAATGCCTCATAGACATGATACAGGCCAATCTGATTTGTGCAGTTCCTCAACTGATGTTCCTCCTTTCCAAGTGACTGTAGCTTATATGGATTTGACATTAAAAACTAACCAGCTCTCCCTCCCACTGGAGTGCAAGCTCTGCAAGCACAGGTGTCCTTGTTTGGCTTGGTCAATGTGCCTATCAACACTGTAATACTGAATTTTCCACCCATGCAATTAAGAGAGCCTAGGAATGGTTGAAGTTAATTAGATATCCTGCCACCCATAGCATAGTACCTGCTACTCCTGTCCCTGCCAGAATAGCTTCATTGATAGGTACCTTGCTGACTTCCTAAACAGGGGTTCTGATATGGGGCTCACACCCCTACTGGGAAGCAGAACATTCCATTGAGGTTGTTCAGCCCACCAAGGCATGTATTCTGAATCTTCCAGGCCTTTCCAGAGACAACTGTGATGTCTCCTTGCTATTTCCTACTCTTTTTTAAAATTTAAATTCTTTAATTACTACTCATATTTACATATCCATCCCCCATTCCCTTGCCCTTCTATCCTTCCATGTTCCCCCCCAACCCCCCAACCCATCCTCAAACTCCTCCCCAGAGATAGTGAGGCCCTCCACCAGGGACCTTCAAAGTCTGTCATATCTTTGGGGGAGGGCCTAGGCCCTCCTTGCTGTATCTGGGCTGCAATAGTATCATAGGGATTGGGCTCCCAAAGTCCATTTGTGTTCTAGGGTTAAAGACTGGCTCCACTGTTAGAGGTTCCATAGACTGTCTTGGCCTCCTAGCTGGCACCCACATTCAGAGGGCTTGGTTCGGGCCAATGCTGTTTTCCCAGCTTCATGACTAGGGTCTCCATGCTCTCACTAGGTCAGGTCAACTGTTTCTGGGATTTCTGCAGCATCGTCTTGGCTCCTTTGCTCATCCCTCCTCCATCTCCACAATTGGATTCCAGGGGTATGGTTCAGTGCTTAGCTGAGGGTGCCTGTTTCTTCTTTGAACAACTACTGGATGAAGGCTCTAGGAATGGTAACCAAGGTTACACCAATCTCATTATAGGGGAAGGGCATCAATGCCATTTTCTCCACCACTGCTTGGATTCTTAGTTGGGGTCATCCCTGTGAATCCCCTAACATTTCCTCTGTGCCAGGCTTCTCTCTATACCTAAAGTGACTCCCTCTATCAAAGCATCTCCTTTCTTGCCCTCCTCTATTCCTTCCCTCTCTCAGACCTCTTGTTCTCCTCTCCTCTCCCCTCCTTCCCTTCCCACCTCTTACCTCGCAACCCACACCCCATGATTCTACTTTGTTCAGGGGTTCTTGTCCCCCTCTCTTTCTTCGAGGTACTATGCAAACTTCTCTTGGGGTCCTCCTTGTTTCCTGCCTCCTCTGGATTGTAGGCTGGTAATCTACAGCCTACTATAGAGTAAATATGAGTAAATATGTAGGCTGGTACTCTATGTCTAAAAATAATATATGAGTGAGTACATACCAAGTTTATTTTTTTGTGACTGGGTTCTCTCACTCAGGATGGTTTCTTCTAGTTCTATCCATTTGCCTGTGAATTTCAAGATTCCATTGTTTTTTTTTTTTTCTGCTATTACTCCATTGTGTAAATGTACCACATTTTCTCTATCCATTCTTCAGTTGAGGGGCATCTAGGTTGCTTCATGTTCTGGCTATTACAAATAATGCTGCTATGAACATAGTTGAACATATGTCCTTATTGTATGAATGTGCATTCTTTGGGTATATGCCCAAGAGAGGGATTGCTGGATCTTGAGGTAGACTGATTCCCATTTTCCTGAGAAACTGCCATACTGATTTCCAAAGTGGTTGTATAAGTTTGCACTCCCACCAGCAATGGAGGAGTGTTCCTCTTTCTCCACATCCTCTCCAGCATAGACTGTCATTGTTGTTATTGATTTTAGCCATTCTGATAGGAGTAAGATGGTATCTGAGAGTGGTTTTGAGCTGCATTTCCCTGATATTGAGCACTTTCTCAAGTGTCTTTTAGCCATTTTAGATTCCTCTGTTGAGAATTCTCTATTTAGTTCTGCACCCCACTTTTGAATTGCATTGTTTAGTGTTTTGGTGGCTAGCTTCTTGAGTTCATTGTATATTTTTGTGATCAGCCCTCTGTCAGATATGGGGTTGGTGAAGATCTTTTCCTATTCTGTGGGCTAGCATTTTGTCTTGCTGTGTCCTTTGCCTTACAGAAGCTTCTCACTTTCAGGAGGTCCCATTTGTTAATTGTCGATCTCAATGTTTGTGCTACTGGTGTTATGTTCAGAAAGCAGTCTCCTGTACCAATTTGTTCGAGGGTACCACCTACCTTCTCTTCTAGGAGGTTCAGTGTGGCTGAATTTATGTTGAGGTCCTTGATCCATTGGGATTTAAGTTTTGTGCATGGCAATAGATATGGATCTATCTGCAATCTTCTACAGTATTGCCAACAACATTTGTTGAAGATGCTTTCTTTTTTCCCCTGTATAACTTTAGCTTCTTTGTCAAAAATCAGGTGCTCATAGGTGTATGGGTTAATATCAGGGTTTTCAATTTGATTCTATTGGTCAACCTGTCTATTTTTTGTGCCAATACCGAGCTGTTTTCAGGACTATGGCTCTAAAATAGAGCTTGAAGTCAGGGATGGTGATGCCTCTGGAAGTTCCTTTATTGTACAGGGTTGTTTTGGCTATCCTGGGTTTTTTGTTTTTCCATATGAAGTTGAGTACTGTTCTTCCTTCCTTCCTTCCCTTCTTCCTTCCTTCCTTCCTTCCTGCTTTCCTTCCTTCCTTCCTTTCTTTCTTTCTTTTTTTTTGCAAGGAAAATGCCATTTATTTCAAAGGGGTGGAGACTTATATATCAAACAGCACCCACAGTGGAATTTTACTCAAGTCAGAGGTTCATGCAGTTCCTGGAACTTACAAGAATCCTTAGAGTTTGTGGAAACAAATTTTAGACACATCAGCAACATGTTATGTTAGAAGCAACTTGGCTGAAAGCATTAACACTTTAAAATTGTCAGACTTTTTTTTAAGACAATAATAGCACCTTAATCTTGACCTGGTAATTATGATCGTATAGTGGTATTGTAGAACTTTAAGCTGGCCAGACTACAGGTCATCAAAAGCATCAGAGTTCTTGAGAAGGATAAGATTTTACCTGAGTTAATGATTAAAGAATAACAGAGACTTGCTAGCAGGCTGCATGGACAGCCACCCCCAAGGTCCTCCATCCATGGTTGTGGAATGCAGGACACCAGCCTTCTTGCTAACAGCATGTGACCTGTGGATTAGGGACTGTTGGAAGGCTCGCCTACCATTGACCCAAGCAACATGGGGAAAGGCTATTCCATTGTCCTCTTGTCCATGGTCCAAAGAGTCCTTTGCAGCAGTTGAGGTGAAGGGCAGGGTTGCTCAGTGGCCAGTGTTGCCACTTTTGTGGCTGGAGTTTCTTCAGTGCCCACCAGTCTTCTTGGAGGAAATGGGGTGGGGCCAGCAGCTGGCCTCTCTGTTATAAAAAGTTTTTTACTTGGGAGGCAGAGGCAGGTGGATCTCTGTGAGTTTGAGATCAGCCTGGTATACAAGATCTAGTTCCAGAACAGCCTCCAAAGCCACAGAGAAACCCGGATTGCAGTGAACTGGCAGATGAGTGAATTCCAGAGATCCTTAGTTTGAAAATGGGTGAGTTGAAGTTTACAGAGTTCTGGCGTCTCAGGTGGCACAGGCAGGAGGAAAGGCTGGGAAAAACCCAGAGATGGAAAGTGGGTTGTCCATTCGGATTCTAGGATCCCCGAAATTTCCCATACCCCTGGTGGGAGAGGTTCCAGGGAGAGCCTAAATCATGTTGGGCGTCAAAATGTTATTCTTTTGCTTAAATTAGAAAAAGGTTCAAGAGAGAAATGGACTGTAGAGCAGAGAGTAAGAGAGAAGAGAGAGAAGAGGGCAGAGTTAGTGGTTGACCGCCAGAAACAGAGACAGAGAGAGTGAGTACTCTTCTTTCAAGGTCTGTGAAGAATTGTGTTGGGATTTTGATGGGAATTGTTAAAGCAATAAGACAACACAAGGAGATCAAGGAGATACAAATTGGAAAGGAAGAAGTCAAACTTTCACTATTTGCAGATGATATGATAGTTTACATAAGTGACCCAAAACACTCTACTAGAGAACTCCTACAGCTGATAAACACCTTCAGCAAAGGGGCAGGATACAAGATTAACTCAAAAAAAATCAGTAGCCCTACTATATACAGATGATAAATGCACTGAGAAAGAAGTCAGAGAAACATCCCCGTTTACAATACCAACTAACAACATAAAATATCTTGGGATAACACTAACCAAAAGCGAGAAAGACCTGTATAGTAAGAACTTTGAGTCTTTAAAGAAAGAAATTAAAGAATATACCAGAAAATGGAAAGATCTCCCATGCTCTTGGATAGGTAGGATCAACAGTAAAAATGGCAATCTTGCCAAAAGCAATCTACAGATTCAATGCAATCCCCATCAAAAATACCAACACTATTTCTTACTCTTGCTCATATCTAGACTCTAAGTACCTCCAAGCCACTGTCTTTCAGAGTCCCACATCCTCAGGGGAAAGAATGCCTGTGGGTTATCCTGTCATGACTCACTTGAAACTCTCAGCACTTGGGTTTAGAGCCCCAGCCTGCCCCCCCCATGGTCTATACCCACAGTTATAAACACTTATCTGGCAGCATGGTAGAATGGGTAAGAACTGGAATTTGAAGTTAGTTAGTGTGGATTGAGGTCTGGATCTGTGACTGTGACTTGGGGTGACTGACTGAGACTCAGTTTCCTCATCTGTGAAGTGGATGTATACCAGCACTTCCTAGAGATGAGGAATGGAGGAGGGTACCTGGGCAAGTCTGATAGCCAGAGGGTCAAGAAGCATTGCTCCAAGCTGCTGTCCTATCATGTTGCCTGTTAAACATGGTGACCTAGGAACAGGCTTGCTGCTTGTGAATGGTGGAAGGTGGTGACAGAGAAAGGAACACTATGACTATAATAAATGACTCAGTGCGGCTGTAGAGGATGCCATGCCTTATGCTACATTTGGAACCTTGGGCTCCAGGGAGAAGGGAGACTGCTAAGCTTCCCGCTTGGTTTAAGAGACACTTGTAATAATTGTAGAGAGGTTTCTGCCAAGGCTGAGTAAAGTGAAAACACATTCACAAGCTCTTCATCACGTAAATCAGCATGGAAACAATGAGGTCTCCAAATTTATTAGACTGTTTAAACTTGAGGGAAAAACTGGTGAGAGCTTACCTGGCCTCCCATGAGCCTGCAGGGCTCCACATCCAGCCCGGTGGCAGGCCACTCTTCTTGGTTGAGTGAATGAATGTATCTGAAACCTGGCATTGGAGAAGTGTGACTTCCCTGTTTTCTTGGTGGCCACAGCTGGGACCAATAGTGGGACAAGTCAAGAGACACCAGGGAGACAGCTGGTGACAGAGCAGGTTGGGATATGAGAACAGTGCTCTTGGCCAAGCACAGAGTGTTGAGGGAGAAGCACCGAGTGGCTGGAGCGAAAGTACTGAGAGCCCAGAACAGGGAGATCTGCTGAGATGGAAGCACCCAGCTTTTCTTCTGAGCATGTGGGAAATAGACACTGCCTGGACCTTCCAGAATCATCTCCAAGTGCAGGAAACCATCTCACTCCCTCTCCCTTTGGGGGATACACACACACACACACACACACACACACACACACACACACACACACACACACACACACACACATGCACGCACGCACACTCACGTGCACAAACGCATCTGTGGTGCTTGGGATGAAACCTAGAGCTTGAGCATGCTAGACAAAGATTGCTCCTGAGCTGTGTTCCCAGCCCTTTTTGCCCTCTCCTGAAAACTGCATTTCCCTGGTATCTCATGTGACTGACTTGCTTTGTTGGGAGTCCAGATCTCACTCTTTGAGAGATGTAGGGGAGTGCTCAGTCTCCTCAAATACTTCACTGGCCTCACTGCAGTCTTTCGTTTGTTTTTGGGACAGGGACATTATGTAGCCCAAGCTGGCCTTATAACTCTGGGATGCTCCTGCCTCAGCCTCCTGAGTGCTGGGGTTATAGACATGTACCACGGTGACTGGTTTGAGATATTTATTTCTAAAACTACTTTAATGAAAGCCTGATATGAAGCCTGAGGTGGCCTCACTAGTGAAGAAGCTGCAACTGTAGAGACAAATTAAGGTATTCTGGAAACTCAGTGTAGGTATGCACACATGTACAAATGCACACGTGCATTCATGTGTATTTTGGGGAAAGGATCTTGTCACATAGTCCAGATGGCCTCTAACTCCACGAGCTTCCAGGGACCCTGCTTCTGCCTCCCTCTCTCGATAGAAGCCCTGGCCTTGTGCTTCTACAAGTGCCCACTACGTCAGCTTTATGTGGGTTGAACTCGGGGCTTCATGCTTGTGAGGAAGCACTTAGCCAACATAGCCACTGCTCTCTCTAGCCCTGTGAGTTGATATTGGACATCAGTGAAGCCTTAGTGTCTTGCCCTACATGCACTGTGGTGATAAGAAACTGTGGGCTGGGAAATTTATTAAGGAAGAACTTTTTCTTTTAAAAAATTAATTTTTAAAAATTTCAAATATGTGTATTATATTTTTCTTTGAGACAGGGTCACACTATGCAGCCCTGGCTGGCCTGGAACTCACAGAGATCCTCCTGTCTGTGTCTCCTAAATGCTGGAATTAAAGGGAAGTTTCAGCATACATAATTTCTCTATCCTTCTCTGCTCCCTCCAGCTCCACCCCCTGTTCCTTCTCAAATTCACAGCCATTTTTCTGGAATTACTATTGTTAGACTGGGGTGGTTTGAGTAAAATGTCCCCCACAGATTCAGGCATTTGAATATTTGGTCCCCTGTTGGTAGTACTGTTTGGGGAGACTCAGGAGTTGGTCGTTTTGGATGCATGCTTTGAGAGCTAAGACTTATGCTGTTTTGCATTTTCTTTCTGCCTGGTGCTCGAGGTTTAAGATGTGAGCCCTAGCTTCCTGCTTTTGTCACCACACTTTTGTTCTGCTATAGTGGACCTATAAATAAAATAACATTTATTCTGGAAATTGCCTGGTCATGGTGTTTTTATCACAGCAACAGAAAAGTAACTAATACACACATACATGCATATGTAAATGGGTAAATATGTAAATACAACTCACTGAGTTCATTTAGAGATTGTATGAAGTTATAGCCACAAAAATATCAATAGTGTGGTTGCCTGAATAAGAATGGGACAATGACAACACCAGTCCCCAGGCACAGTCCCCCTAAATAGTCAGCTCTAAAGACATACACATGAGAACTTGATTTCTTATAATTCTAGAGGCCAGGGAATCTGAGATCAGGAAGCCAGGGGGTGGTCTGACAATGGCCACTGCTTCCAAGTTGGTGTTTGAATGCTGTGGGCCATAGAGTGGGGACACTGGGTGCAGAGACAGAGGGCAGAGGGACAACAGGGAAAGGATTCCCTCCTTCAAGCTCTTTATTTGTTTTTATTTATTTTGAGCCCCTGTTTCCCTGTGTGGCCCAGATTGGCTTTGAACTTGCCACTTTCTTCTTCAGCTTCCAAAGTGCCGGGATTATGAGTATGAGTCAGCAGGCCCAGAAAAGGGAACTTTTTAATTTATTAAAACTACTGGCAAAGTGGGAGGTATCCTACTTAGTCCTTCATGAAATCTTGACAAAGTGTAAGATTATGTAAACAAAGCAATGTACACAGCATTTGAGAGTTTGCTGGGCACTGTGTACTTCTATAGTCCTAGCACTTGGAAGACTGTAGCAGGAGGAGAGAGAGTTTGAGGCCAGCCTGGGCTACTTAGTGAGACCCTGTCTCAAAAGAAAAAAGTGGTCAGGAAGTGAAAGATTAGGAGAGGTGCCTCTGTTCTGATAGCCCCCTCCCCCCATGTAATGGATTCAGATGGAGCCCAGAACGTACTGCCTGCAGTGAACAAACACGAACGGTGTATGCATGAGCAGGATCACTGAGAAAAGATGAAAACCTCTGTCATAGCTGCAAGGAGAGTGTTCTATTTACATCACCAAGCGGAGGGACATTAAACCTAACAGGCTAAAAAGTGAAGTGTGAGCCCAGCTCGGCCGCCTAGACAGCTGCTGACAATTTCACACCGCAGGTCACAGGAGAGGTTGCAGCTCTACTTCTCAATGTACTTGGGAGGAGTTTTCCTGGCAAGGACAAGGGGGGGGTTTCCTCATTTCCTTTCACCCCAGACAGCAATTCTTTAATAACTGTGCTGTGATTGATTTGACAACTCTCCTATTTGTTTTGTTTTGCTTTTTTTTTTTTAGTTTATTTTTTACATTCCAATCTCAGTTCCCCCTCCCTCCTTCCCTCCCACTGCCCCCACCACCTCCCATCTGCTTCTCAGAGAGGGTAAGGCCTCCCCTAGGAAGTCTACTAAGTCTGTCTCATCATCTCCTTGAGGCAGGACCAAGTCACCTCTCCACCCCCACACCCCTGTGTCTAGGCTGAGCAAATATCTCTGCATATAGAATGGGCTCCACTAAGTCAGTTTGTGCATACAGGCCCATTGCCAGTGGCCTCATATAATGTCCAAGTCACACCATTGTCACCTATATTTAGGGAGTCTAGTTCGGTCTTATGCAGGTTCCCCATTTGTCAGACCTGAGTCAGTGATCTCTCACTAGCTTGGGTCAGCTGATTCTGTGGGTTTCCCCATCATGGTCTTGACTCCTTAGTTCATATTATCGCTCCTCCCTCACTTCCAATTGGATTCCAGGAGCTTGGCCCAATGGTTAGTTGTGGATTTCTGCATCTGCTTCCATCTGTTTCTGAAAGAGGGTTCAAGCTTCTCTGGGGTTGTGGATTGTATCTGGGTATGCCTTATGTCTGGTATCCACTTAAGTGTAAGTACATACTATAATTGTCCCTCCCCTCCTCCCTCCCTCCCTCCCTCCCTCCCTCCCTTCCTTCCTTCCTTCCTTGATTGTGCTAGGGATGGAATCTAGAGCCTTGGGCACACCAAACAGGTATCCTGCTATAGAGCCACACCTACAATCCTGCCCCTGTTCATTTGATTTTAACTTTTCAGGACAAGGTCTCACTATGGAATGTTGAGTGGCCTGGAACTGGTTGTGTTGACCAGGTTAAACTGAAACTCATAGAAATCCACCAGCATTTGTCTCCTGATATTTCTTTTGGGACAGGTTTTGCTTTATACTCTATACAGACTGGCTTCATACTTACTATGTAGTCCTGACTGTCCATGAATGGATGATCTTCCTGCCTCAGCATGTGCCACTATACCTGGCTTGATGTTCACTTTTGATTTTTTTATTAAGTAAATGTTTTGAGCATTTTTGGGACTCTTGATGAGGTAGTTTGAATGTAAGTGGCCCCCATAAGCTCACAGGAAGTGGCACTATTAGGAGGTGTGGCTTTGTTGGAGTGTGTATGGCTTTATTAGAGGAAGTGTGTCACTGTGGGGGCCGATTTTGAGGTTTCCTATGCTCAGGATACTTCTCAATGTCTCAGCTGATGTCCTGTTGCCTGCAAGATGTAGGACTCTCAGCTCTTTCTCTAGTACCATGTCTGCTTGCATGCCACCATGCTCCCCAACATGATGATAATGGACTGAACCTCTGAACTGTAAACTGCCACCTCAATTAAATGTTTTCCTTATAAGAGTTGCTGTGGTCATGGTGTCTCTTCACAGCAATAGAAACCCTAAGACATCTGCTATATGCTATATGTTGGCAGTGAAAAGTTGTGTCAGTTATCAGTGCCTGTCTGACAAGGCTGGTATCTGATGCTTCTGAGAGCATCAGTGTAAGGACAGAAGAGCAGCCGAAACCACAGGTCAGTGGCCACCTGAGCTGGCATGTTCTTTGAACTTCTTTACCACACTCAGGAAGGGAAAGAGTCTTGCTTGAGCTCATGCTGATCATATAAACTCAAGCTGGGACGAATCTTTGGACTTCTGAGTCACTGCCTTGGCAGCATAGCTCAGTGGTTAGAGACACGGCTGTTGTGAAATATTTGTTTACATTGTAAAGATGTATCTTTGCCAAGGCACCTTCTGATTGGTTTAATAAAGAGCTGAATGGCTAATAGCCAGGCAAGAAGAGGGTAGGCAGGACTCCAGGGACAGAGAGGACTCTGGGAAAGAGAAAGGTGATAATGGGAGGAGACGCAGAACAAGCAGGATGTGTAGGAGGGGAGAGGTAACAACCACAGGCTATGTGGCAAAATGTAGATTAATATAAATGGGTTAATTTAAGTTATAAGAGCTAGTTAGGAACAAGCCTAAGCTATAGGCCCAGCTTTCATAATTAATAAGAAGTTTCCATGTCATTATTTGGGAGCTGGCTGGTAGGACAGAAAAAGACTGTTACACACAGCCTCTAAATTCAAATTGCCTGGGCAAAATCCCTTGCATCCTTGGTAGCTGAGTACGTGGGTGCATGCTAGATCCTCAAGCTCAAATTTCTTATGTGTTCCCACGTAGTTGTGAGGAACAAAGTTGACAGTGTGATGTGATCTAGCCAAGTACAGGCTTATTAGCCTCTTGTTAGAGGTATCTATCATTATTAATAGCATCAACTTTTCTGCTCTCTGAGTTGATTGGAATGAAAATGAACATTATGGGAGAAAGTTTCTAGTTCAATCGGACTTTGATGGCTGACAGGATCTAACATTTCAGAGGGTCCAGATACTCTTCTTGTCATAGGTGTCATTTGTCAGCCTCCAGATTCTGAGAAGATGCTCCTAAAAGACCAGATGCAGAGCAAGCAACTCACTCATTCCTTCTTTGTCTCCTAGGAGCTTGGGCTGTTCTCACTGACTAGAGAATACCGTGCCTGGTGAGGTCTGTTTGTCTCTGGCAGTTCAGGGCTTGCTCCCAGCTGGTATCGTCTACTTCACTCACCACTCTTTGTCAGCACATATCTATGAAGGGAGCAGTATCTACCTGTGGGTGTGAGGACTCAGTGTGCACAAACAGCTGAGCATGCTTTCATGATGCTTCATTTAAGCAGAAGTGCATCTTTCAGCCATCACAACACCACATGGTTTTTACATCGCAGCACCAGGCAGCAAGTATTTTACTCATGTATTTGAGCCTTGGCTATGGACTGGCTGAACTAGCTGACTTCTGTGGGGTGGTAGATTGATATTAGGTCTGGTCCATGTGACTTTCATTCTTTTTGACCCAGGGACCAGCTAGCCATTTTCTCATGGTGATGGCAGAAACACAATGTGCCTAAGTACTAGATTCAGAACTGGTACATTGCCACTTCCATCCACATTGCAATGGCCTAAATAAGTAATGGCCTGAGTTCAAAGCCAGAAGAAGACCTTGGAATCACACAGCAAAAGGAGAAGAAACAGAAATGTAAGGAATTGGGGCTAATAGTTCAGTCTGCCACAAAGGGAGTCAGCCATCCATCCAACAGTCCCATAAACATACAATTACAAGCTACAACACATTGAAGGGAAGTCCCTGAGCACAAAAGACACCTGGATACAGCATTAGGGATGGTTTTCCCAAAGAAATGATGTCAAGGGTAAGACTTGAAGGATCACAGGGCAGGGAGAGACACCAAGGGACAGGAACCTCATGTGTAAAGTCTCCAGGTCAAGAGAAAACCATGCAGTTGCAGGACTGAGCCAGGGGCTTGGGGAGAAGCTGGAAATCCAGCAGGGACAAGGTCACCTATGCCCCCGAAGCTCTGCCAAGAGCAGTTTATGTCTTGCAAATGAAGAGCATTGGCTTGTTGTCAAGGTTATGATTTTGCTGGAAACATACTTGCCCACCTCCTCACACAATCTTATTCATCCCTCAGGCTGTATCAAGGAGATTTTGAAACATCTTAGCTGCCCGGGTATATGGATCGATGCTTGTGTCACTCCCATATGTTGACATAGTAACCCCTAATGTGATGGAGTTGGGGGTGGAACTTTAGGTGGTTACCATGTTATCAAGGGTAGGGCCTCAGGAATGGGATGAGTTTCCTTGTGAAAGAGACCCTAGACCTGGCATGGTGATGCAGACTTGCTCTCTCAGCACTCAGGAGGCAGAGGCAGCAGATCTGTGTGAGTTCAAGGGCATCCTGGTCTATATAGTGAGTGCCAAGCCAGCCAGGGATACAGACCCAGGACAGAAAGAGAGAGAGAGAGAGAGAGAGAGAGAGAGAGAGAGAGAGAGAGAGGAGAGAGAGAGAGAGAGAGAGAGAGAGAGAGAGAGAGAGAGAGAGAGAGAGAGAGACCCTAGAGGGGCCTCACTTGATTCCTGGAGGCACCTTGATTTGGGGGTTTTAGCCTCTAGAATGGTGATAAACAAGTCTGTTATTACAAGTCCCTGGCTCTTTGTTATAGCAGCCTGAGCACAGACACTTGGCTGGTTGGTTGCTCCCTGTTCCGGGCATAAACATCTTTTTGTGAACACATTTGGTTCAGTTTTCAGTGGCTTCTCTGCACTGCAGGACTGTGGCCTTTAGAAAGGCAGAGACTATTCTGTTTTTTTTTCCCTCTGCTTCTCTGTGTTTATTGACAGACCTTGGCCCAGATCAGTTGCCAGGAAATGTCTATTGTCTTGGCGATCAAATAAGCTCATGGATGCAGGGATACTTTGTCAAACGTGGGATGCCACCATGCTGGTATCACCCACATCATCTCGATGCTGTCATCGTTTCTGCTGGTGGGAGGAGCAATCTTAGGTACAAGACAGGGAGCTGAAACAGTGGGTGATGGAGGTGGCCAGGACAGTGAAACAAATGGATAACTCAAGGTTGATGTGAACCCAGAAAGACTGGTGGGTGGAGACAAATCACTCTGGGGTGCTAACTCCATTCTGCAGAGCTACTGGCGTCTGTCCACCACATCTACTGGACGAATGGCTCTCAGTGACCACTAGGTTCAGAAGAGGCTGAGAACTCAGATTTTACCAGTGAAATGGACATCTAAAATGTAGGCAACTTAATACAAAATTAAAGAAAAATGCTGTGAAGGTGAATTGAGACATAGCCTGTGGACTTCTTGGCCTGTAGCCCTGAGTTTATGACCTATGAGCTAACAGTGTGTATCTGGGAGCTGTACAAAACTAGGTCCAAGGCCCAGTTTTTTCTCTCCCACTTTGCTTTGTCAGGAAGATGACCTCAATGCTCTGATCTTGTCCCCTCTTTCATGGGATCAAGGCAATAATAGAACACACGGCATGGAGCTGTGGTCGGAGTATTTAGCACAGAGGCCTTGCTTCTCATTGCTGCCATTGTTTACCCCTTAAAGGCAGCTTGGAACTTGGGTCTATGGTTAGAAATAGTCTGGAGACACTAGGGAAAAGCAACTCAATGAGGCTGTGGGCACATTGGTTCAGAATCCTCTGAGAGTTTTGGTGATGAGAATGAATGCAATCTTTAATGATCATCTTTGAGACCCAGGGGGGAAACAGAGAAGTTCCCAAGCAGGTGGGTAAAGTACCTGCCTTGACCTAAAAGATCTAAGTAGTTACTGAACAAGTACTCAGGTCATCATTCATTCATTCACTTATTCATTCACCCTTGACAGGTGCTGCCTGATTAATAAAGTGCTCGGGGGCCCAAAGGAAGAAGCAATAGCTTTTCCATAAAGAGCTTGGTATTTTAAATACAAGACAGGACCAGGGCAAAAGGACAGTGGGAAGCAGGTTGTATCCATGTTCCTTACAGATGTGTGATGGTGAGCAAGTTACCAGAACTTTCTCCAAATCGTATTTCCTCATCTGCAGAATGGGGAGCATTGAAACACTGCTTCTTAGGGTTGCCATGATGAATTACTAGGTTAACACCCGAGGGTCAGGTTCTGTGTGGTTGGGAGAGGGGTTGAGGGAAGAGTTGGAGTCTTGTCTGGGTTCCCTAGAAGCAAATTCTGGGATCTGCTGAGTGATTTTGTGACATCACAAATTGTTGTGACTGTGAGGGAAAACAAGATGCCAGACATGTACAGCTGCTGCCTCTTCTTCTTCTTCTTCTTCTTCTTCTTCTTCTTCTTCTTCTTCTTCTTCTTCTTCTTCTTCTTCTTCTTCTTCTTCCTTCTTCTTCTTCTCCTTCTTCTTGCCCTAGCTTGAGGAACATACCAGTAGGTCAAGGGAAGTCCTGTAAAGAGCTGTCAGATCCAGGCATGCACACCTGAAATCCCAGCACTCAGAAGGACTTCTTTGTCAAGGTCACATAGTGAATCTGATGCCAGCCTGGTCTATGTAGCAAGAGCCTGTTTTATGAAACTAAAACCAAGACTCAAACCCAAACCAAGAGTGGCTGCAGATACGGTCATTGGGAACTGAAACCCACCCATGCTGGGGCTGGGGCTGGGGTATCAGAAATAATGACTGGAAAGGAGCCTGCTTAGTGCTATCCTTGGCTGGTCAGCAGCCAACATGGCTCCAAGCCAAGAAGGGTATTTGAAACCAGTGTAGTGATTCAGATGTGGGAAGAACAACAAAATGTCAGATGAGTTACCAGTGTGATTGTAATTCTGACATGTGCTTCTTCAAGCATCGTAATGATTGCTGCAGCATAGGCTAAGGCTTTCCGTGTATGCACTGTTGCAGGCTTAGCTGGACCCCTCCCCCCTTCTCTCCACAAACACATGCTAGGTTCTAGACATCAGTGTGACCATAGTGAACAGTTATTTATGGTGTGAATGTGACATGTGCCTCCCAGCCTTGATTCTCAAGTGGTGGCACTGCTTGGGAGGTCCTGGAAACTTCAAGAGGTAGGGCTTCGAGGGAGGAAGTGGATCACTGGATGTTATGCCTTGGAAGATTATATCTGGTCCCAGGTTCTCCCAACCCCTCTGCTTCCAGTATGTCATAAAATGGGTAGCTTCTGTCACATGTTCCTGTCACCATGATTTTCTGTCTTACTCTGGGCCCAGAATCAATAGAGGCAAGGACTGTGGATTGAGGTTTCTGAACCCATAAGTCCAAATAAATCACTTCTCTCTGAACTTATTTATGCCAAATACTTTGTTGGAATGACAAAAGTCTTTTTGACACAGGATCTTCAGGAGAATGACTAAAGTTAAACAAGGTCTCTTATTATGAGGATTAATGACTTCATAATAAGAGACACCCCCCAAGAACTGACTTTCTGTCTCCTGTATGAGGACATGGTGAGGAGGTGATCATCTTCTAGTCAGGTAGAGAGCCATCAACAGGACATGGACATTTCTGACCCTTGGATCTTGGACATGTCAGCCTTCAAAGCTATGTTAAAAAAGTCAGGGACTGGAGAGAAGGCTCAGGGGTAAGAGCACTGTAATTCTGGCAGAAGACTCTGGTTTGGTTCCCAGGACCCACATGGTGACTTATGCCTATCAGTAAGGCCAGTTTCACAGGATCTGATGCATTCCTTTGACCTCCCTGGGCACCAGGCATGCATGTGGTGTACATATATAAATGCAGGCTAAAGGACTGTGCATATAAAATAAAATAAAATAAAATAAAATAAATGTTTAAAAACTTTTCTCTCTGTTGTTTAAGTTGTTCATGCTCTGCTATGATGGCAGCCTGGGCTGACTAAGATACTGCCTATGTCAGGCACTGTACAACCACTGTGTACACAATCTCTCTTCAACCTGACAACCAGAAGACAATTCTATTCACTTCTGTCTTAATTACTTCCTTCATTGCTGTGACAAAATATCCGAGCAAAGCACCTTAGAGAGAAAGGGCTTATTTTGGTTCACAGTTCAAGGGTGCAGCCCATTGTGGGGAAATCATGGAAGCAGGAGCTTGAGGCAGTTGGACACATTATATCTGCAGTCAAGAAGCAGAGACACCCCCCCCATAGAATGGGGGCATCCACAATTAAGGTAGGTTTTCTCAACTCAGTTAACTCCTAGATAATGTACACAACCCCTCACAGGCTTTCCCAGAAGCTAACGTAAGCTAAGGTGACCCCTTACAAATGTGCCTGGAGGCTAGTCTCCTAGGAGATCTAGATTCTGTGGCCTTGACAATGCTATCCCCATTTACAATGTGAAAGTATAATGACAGCTTCTGTGTTCTACATGTCTGCCGTCTGTCTGTGCTATGTTTACCACTTCATGCTTACTTGTCTATTAAATGCTTTAAACATATCTAGATGAAATTATTGTTATTTCCATTGACAGAAGAGGGCACCAACTTTTGTAAAAAAAAAAAAAAAAGACCATTTATTCCCCCAAACCACAGGACTGGGGTAGAGCTGGGATTTAAACTCAGGGTGCTCAAACCCCTGTGTTTAAGTGGACAAGACAGACTGGACAGGCATCAGGGGTCTATCTGCTTTGCTCTCTCAGCCACCACCCCAGCCTACTTCTTCATGGCTTCTCCCCTCCTAAAAAGGGAAGATGCTCCTCTGTCATTCTTCCTGCTCCAGGGAGTCATGGGAACCTCTCAAAACAGACAAAGGTCATGATGAAACTGCTTTCTCTACCATGTGCCCTTGAACATCACACAGGATACACACACTTGCTTTCCTAGCTACTTCCTGTGTACCATTACTAGGCTGCATTTGCTTCTGGAAACTGCTGTCTGTGAAGGAGAGCTGCCTCAGCCAAGGCTTTGTCCCTTCCAGCCATGAAAAGATGTCATTAACCCGTCTTCTATGTTTATAGTGTCTTAGAGAGCAAATCCGTTCCTCACATGCTCTTGCTTCCTGTCTCCTAAAAAGAAAAGATTTTCCTCTTCAGCATTCAAATTAGATGAACATGTTAAGTGTGGAGCAGAAAATGATTAGAGCAGGCCACAGCCAGACTTCCAGCTCACAATCTCATTAGCTCGGAGAGGCCCCTCAGAGTCTGCACAGGAGAACACCTGAGGCCTGGAGAGTCATCTAAAATGAGAAGACAGACCATCAAAGGAGAGGGAGAAGCTCATGCCCATGTGTTGGGGGTGGGGGAGAGGACGAGTCTTTGAGGAGGTGGCTGGGACCTGTCTTCCCATGTCTTGTGTATGTTTCTATAATCAATTTCACGCTACCTCCAGTCAGAAAGCTAAAAATGTAATCATACGGTTCTCAGCAAACACAGCCTGGGTGGCTGTCTCCCTGTAGCTTGGTACAGAGAACACCTCCTAGTGGCTTGCAGAGAGAGGGAGATTGGTTTTCTTTAGAGCTACAGCAAGCCCCAGGTAGCCAGCTTCTTCTCGCTTCCATAATAGGGCAGAATGGGGAAAAACAGACCAAAAATAGCCCAGGATTGTATTGGGGAGGTCTCTTGAATTCAGAGTCATGGTGGCTGGTTAGAGAGGACAGGGCGGGGAGGGCAGTGCTTATAAAGTATTCACAGCTACTGCTCTGGCTGCAAGACCAGCAGGGCATGAAGCCTGCCCTTGAGGACTTCACAACTGTGTCATTCATGGCACTCATGCATTCATTCAACAAATACTGATTGAACAGCTGCTATGATGCAGGCATTGTATTGAGCACCAGGATGCGGAAGTGAACCAGCCAAATAAGTTCCTGCTCCCATGGAAGGAAGACAGCACATGGGAGCCAGAGACAGCCCATGGGAAAAAAATGACAAGCTAATGTGAAAAGTGAGAAATATACCACATGGAGAATGGGGTTTTGCCCCCCTCTCTCTCTTTGTGTGTGTGTGTGTGTGTGTGTGTGTGTGTGTGTGTGTGTGTGTGTGTGATTGCAGGTGTGCACATATAAAGGCCAGAGGATAATCTCAGTTGTCAGTCTTCGTCTTCTGCCTTGTTTGAGACAGATGGTCTCTTGATTTTTTTTTTTTTTTTATTGCATATGTCAAGCTAGTTGACACAAACGCTTCTGGGGATTCTTCTGCCTCCACCTCCCATCTTCCTGTAGGAGGACCAGGATTACAGAGTATACACTATTTAGTATACTCTATTATATCTGGCTTTTATGTGGGTCTGGGAATTCAAACTTAGGTCCTCACATTTTTGTGACCCTCGGAGTCATCTCCCCAACTCAAGAATAGAGACTTTTGTGTGACTGCCAGTATAGCCAGTGTGCTAGGTGTGTCTCTCTCTAGGACTGGGGACTTTATCAGGGGCTCTGTGGAGTTGGAGGTGCTGGTTCCCAGAGTTGGGTACTGCCAGTTGGGAGCACAGAAAGAGTTATAGCATCTTAGGTTGTGGCTGACACCTGCTCGCTCACATCTCCTGGTGGGACAAAGAACTGCTATTGGACAATGTGGGCATGGAGAGTGCATTTGCCATTGAGGTCATTGTGATGACATTTCTTGCCTGATTTTGTCAGTAAATGCTACTCTTTTGGCTCAAGAAAGGCATGGCATCTGTAGCTAGTTCTCAGGCGAGACTTCATCTTAAATGCTAGTGTGTTTGTTGAGGATGAGGGACTCTAGAATGGTGGAGAAGGTGCCTGAGGTGTCAGTCTAATCTAGGGGATATGTAGTGTGGGGAGGGGGTCTTCTCACTTATTTTCCTCTTATAAATTTCCCAGGAAAAGCTCGGACAGGTCCCAGAGTTGTTCATGGGATGGGACAAATGAAAGAATCGGCCTGGATAACTCCAGGGTGGATGTGACACACATGTGATGTACCCTTCAAGATGTCCATCTGGACTCACACACTCCCCCAGTTTCTGTGTATCAGTGCTAGGCCATACCAACCTCTAGAAACTGTTCTCAGTGTGAAGAGATATGCCCCAGCCAAGGCCTCACTCTGTCGACATGGTCAGCTTGCATCTTGCGTGTGTGTGTGTGTGTGTGTGTGTGTGTGTGTGTGTGTGTGTGTGTGTGAGAGAGAGAGAGAGAGAGAGAGAGAGAGAGAGAGAGAGAGAGAGAGAGAGAAGAGAGAGAGAGAGAGAGAGAGAGAGGGGCAGAAAGACAGACAGACAGACAGACAGACAGACAGACAGACAGACACAGAGAGAGAATACACAAGGCCACCTGTGTGGTAGAGTCTCAGCTGAGTCCTTCCTCTGCTTGGATCTGCTTCCTTTGTTGCCGATAAATGATGATCTCAAGGCAGACAGTGAGTGCTCCTTGCAGACAGGCCCCTCTCAGAGCTGGTCCTGGGGCTCAGTTGCTATGATTTAAGTGTGTTTTCTAAAGCCATGAATTGAACATTTCTGGGGAAGGGGAGATGACTCAGCACCAGTTGCTCTTCCAGAGGACTCAGGTTCAATTCCCAGAAGCCACATGGTGGCTTAGAATTGTTTATAACTCTGCTTCCAGGAGATCCAGTGCTCTTGTCTGGCCTCTGTGGGCACCGACTCATGTATGTAGTACACAAACACACAAGCAAGTGAAACATATATACCAGGAAAAACACTCATATAAGAAAATACAAAAGTAACTTTTAGAAATAAAGAAAATTTGATTGACAAAGAGAAAATTTCATTGCCAAACTACAGTGTTGGAATGTAGGGCCTTTGAGAGTTTTGAGTGCTCTGAGATCAGTGTTTTATTTCAGGAATGGGTTTGCTAGAAAACAAATTTTGGTGTCTCTCCTCCCTCTGCCTCCATGTGATGCCTTCTGCCAGGCTGTGACAGATCAAGGAGGCTTCCATCTCAAGGCCTCCATCTTGGACTCCCCAGACTCCAGAGCTGTAAGGCAAATACATTTCTGTTCGTTATAAAGTCCTTATTTGGTATGTGGGGGCAAGGTCACAAAAGAGAAAATGACAATGACCAGAGTGAATGTGATGGTTAGGTTTTGTCATCTTGACACAAGCTAAAGCCACTTAGGAAGAAGAAAATTCACTTGAGGAATTGCCTCCCTCCCTCAGCTTGTGGGTATGTTTGTGGGAGATTTTCTTGATTAATAACTGGTGTGGGAAGGCCCAGCCCATTGAGGGCAGTGCCACTGGGCTGCCCACTGGGCCTGGGGTCCCGGGTTGCACAAGAAACCAGGCTAGGAAAGCCATGATGAGCAAGCCAGTGAGCAGCATCCTCCGTGGCCTCTGCTTCTGTTCCTGCCTCCAGATTCCTGCTTTGGCTCCCCTCAATGGGAATTGTGACTCTGGGATATGTAAACCAAATAAAACCTTTCCTCACTAAGTTACTTTTGGTCATGGTGCTTACCACAGCAACAGAAAGCAAAACTACCGCAGCCAGTGAGTGGCTGACTGAAGGAAATGACTTCCCATGGAGGTGCCATGTAAGGCTATACTGCAAGGTGATATCTGAGCTACAACCTGAATGAGGGGAAGAGCCCAGCTCACAAAATGTCCCGAGGGAAAATGAGTATAAAGTCAGAGTGAGAGGAATGATATGGACTAGAAGGAAGGCCCGTAGGGCTTGAGGGTAGGGTAAAAGGAGAGGAGGGTGGTGAGCAGTTCTGGTAGAGCATTTAGATTTCATTCTGAAGGCAATGAGAAGTTTCTGGAGGGATCTCACACAGGGGAAGATCTCCCTGGCTACTGTAGATTCATTTCATCAGCAAGATAAGACAAGTTGGCACAGAAAGTCAGAAAATAACCCCACTGCTCCCTGATTCGATATCTATTTAGGGTACTGCACCAAGATCTCATAGTCACTGAACTTTCACTAAGCAAATTGAATAGTTGAACATCTAGTGTATAGCAGGGACTGTACCAGGCTCAGAGATACAGCAAATAAGAAGAGAAACATCGTCAGGAACTGTCAGAGTACCCATTCACAATAGGCAAATTTCAAATGACTCAATTGGGTGGCATAGGCTTGAATGAAGCAGGGCACAGATACTATAAGGAAGGACAGCGCTTCTTGGAGAAGGCAGCACTAGATGAGGCATGGCGAGGTGAAGAGCACGGGGACATGTCATGTCAGCAGTGTCTACCTACCGACCACTCACTGCATGCCGGGTGCCATGCTGAGAACTCAGCATGTTTGAGTTCATGCTATCTCCAGAGACACCACAGAAGAGGAGAGTTTTTCTCACATTTTCCAAATGGAGAAACCGAGGTGAATAGAAATAATTATGTTCAAGGTCACAAGAGGTGGGTCTGGATTTCCTTCCATATCTGACTCAGAAACGGAATCCTGTGCCCACAGCTCCTGTGGCTGTGGAGTAGGAGAGAGCACCAACAACCAAACACAGTGGATGGATAAGAAGGGTCCTTCATTATCCAACTCAGAGCCTCACCTGTTGCCAGGATGAGTTCTGCAGCAAGATTTTTGGTGTCATCTATGGTGTAGACAGCAGCTCTGGATTCATCCCTGGCTTCCCAGCCTATGACCCTTCCCTCCCTCTGCCTCTTTCTCTTTTCCTTCTCTCCTTTTCTCTTCCTCCTTTCCTCCCTCCTTCATCCTCCCTTTTATCCTTCCTTCTTTTCTTCCTTTCTTATGGAAATGGGGTCACATTATGCAGCCCATGCTGGCCTGGGACCCCCTTAGATCTCTGTTCCCATTGCTCCCAACAGGGGCTGGAGCCTAGGGCAGACAGGTGGGTACTCCTTGCAGCCAGGTTTCTTTCAGAGCTGGCCCTGGGGTGCAGTTTCTAGGGTGTGCTCTTGAACTTGAAATCTTCATGACCCAGCCTCCCGTGCTGGGATTACAGGTATATGTCACTGTGCCCAGCTTCTGCTCACACCTCTGTCTTCATCAGCTCTGTCCTTCCTTGGCTAGCACCTGTTAATTTCACCACTGTCAGAATCCTCATCTTATAAAAAATTTATTTTTAAGTTTATTTTTACTCTGTCTGTCTCCCTCCCCGTGTGTGTGTGTGTGTGTGTGTGTGTGTGTGTGTGTGTGTGTGTGTGTGTGTGTGTGGTATGACAATGTATATGGAGGTCAGAGGACAACTTCTTGAAGTCAGATCTTTCCTTCCACTGTGGGTTCTAGGGATGGATGGTTAGATAGTCAGGCTTGTGTTGCAAGCACTTTCACCCTTGGAGCCATCTCACCAGCCCAGATTCCTTGTCTTTTTGAGATGTGGTTTAAATATATTTCCTCACTTTCTAGTTAGGCAAATGATTTCTGGTCAAGAGTGTGAGTGGAAGTGGTGGGAGGCTGTCTTGAGTAACCTTGCTTGTTCACCTGACACAGCCTAGAAAGAAACACCTAACCACAAAAGCTTCTCTTGAGAAGTTACTTAGCTTGGCCGGTGGACATGTGTGGCCCCTACACTTCACATTGGCAACACAGTGGAGATAACCCTGAAGGAGTAGGAGTGGCAGAGCCAACTCCGAGGTTATGAAAGCATTGCTTTGCCCCTTGCTCATTGCTGCAGCAATGCTGGAGAGCTCACCCTGAAGATAAAGACAGGGAAGAGCTGGTGGGCTGACCAACCATACAACTACCCAGGCCCAGAACCAGGGCTTTGAGTTGGCCCACCCCAACATCCATCCCATCTATGAGGAACATGTGAAGGGGCCGGTCCTGCAGACTCAAAGCTGCAGGATCTCTACAACAACACAGGCCAACAACAGGTTACCCAAGAGGAGTCCCAGTGAGGTCCCAGCATCCATAGTGTAGCAGAAACCAGAGGCCTCAAATCAGACCAATGACTCTTCACAACGAGCACTTGGAACTAAAGATATATGGATAAAAGGGTTTACAGTGTGACTCACTGTGTCATATTACAGCCTCTATAACAAGATTTTTCATTTTCATTCTTAAATTTTATTTTATTTATGATGCATGATGGATGAAAGACACAAAGAATAAGTAAAAAGAAACTTAAAAAACAACAAAAAACAAAACAGAACAATGCCTCAGGAAGAAAACAACACACAAGTTCCTGAAACTTAAGCCACACAAGCCAATCCTTCCCCAAGGTTATAGAAGCATGGGCAGCTGAGGAGAGGAGACTCTCAGGCATGTTGAGCTTCCTGCATATTGTTCAGAGAGCTCCAGGACTGCACTTTATGAGTCATAACCCATGGTAGGGTGGGCTTTCCAGCCATGCAGCTGTCTTTGAGCTGTCCATGTTCCCATAAAGAATCCCTTGCATATACTCCTGGATGTATGTCTGATAAAGTCTTTGGTTCACCAAGTTGGACTTAGGTGGAATCCTTACCTTGGTTGGTCATTCAGGCCCTATCTAGGGTGGGTTTGTTCCTATCTTCCTAGAAAAGTCTCACACAACAAACTTATAAAGAAAAGTCAAACTGAGTGAATAAAACTTCATTTTTGTAATCATTTTACTGGTAATACAGTAACTTGTAAAAATAGCTTTTTTAAAAAAAGGAGAGAGAGAGAGAGAGAGAGAGAGAGAGAGAGAGAGAGAGAGAGAGAGAGACAAAAGAAAACTATGTTGTGATGCACACAATCCCAGCCCATGGGAGATGGAGGCACTGGGATCCGTAGTAATTGAAGGACATCCTCACCCACATTACTAGATGGTGCCATCCTGGGCTGCATGAAACCCTGTCTCAAAAGGAGGCCAGGGAAGAGGAGGGATGGGAAGACATACAGGAGAAGGAATGAGAAGAGTGACTAGACATGTCAGAGAGAAATGTCAACAAAGAGAGAGTATAAAAGAAAGGACACAATATGTATCCTGCAGTTTGGAGAACATCCGGTTCTCCTAGCGCAGCTTCCTCACATCCAATTGCATATTAAAAGATGCCTGTTTTCTGGTCAGGGACTGAGGAACACGGCACACCCACATCTTTTCTCTTAAGGTCCTGAGATGGATGTGGTTCAGCAGCCTTAGATCCCCATGTAAAACGTGGGAATCGCCCCCAGTCAAACTCTTGGGAAAATAGTATTTCCGTTTGCAGGTAAAAAGGAAAAAGAGAGATAAAGGTTACATCAGCAGGGACAACCTTGGCTCCCACAATTTTGTATTTAGATTGTGGTGGCTGAGAGCTAATTAGGCCTGGTTGTCTGTCTTCCCACTGAACACCACTCACCTTCTTTGCCTTGACTAATTACCTTGAAAAGGGGTTCTAAAGGAAACGGGAAGGTTCTTGGGACTGGTGGCAGTGGTTGGCAGATATGGCCCCTCAGAACACCTTCTCTTTGGCTATTTAGAAGGCAGCATGATTTTCAGGACAACGGACAACACCAGACAGAATGGGAATGTCACAGAAGAGGCCCTGGAGGTGGCGTCAATCCACAAGCGCTAGGAACTGTGGATACTTGGGCTATTGGTCTGTAGCCTGCTACCTTATTTAATTATGCAATGATCAGCAACCTTTACATTTTAATTAGTGAGTCACTGTAATGAAGCCATCCAGCTTCCACCCAGAGCAGGTCTCATGATTCTTTCTTCGAGCTGGAAGGGTCTTCAACACTAATTGGCTGTTTGGCGGCTTGGTCTTGACAGTGTGAGGTAGGCAGTGATCCCCTTGCATTTCTGCTAATGCGTTCTCTGGTCTCTCTGCCTACCTCCTCTTTGATTTGCCTAATTAGCACTAATAATTTAAAAGCTGCACAGCCCTCTTCTGATCCTGCTGTCGAAGGCAGACAGAGCCATTCCATTAGCAGATATTAAATAGCACTAATCTGTGGTGACACGGTTGGAGCTGGCTTACACACAGCTCTGGCCTGGGACCTGGAGCTGCTACACACACACACACACACACACACACACTGCATTCACTTTATTCCTAGAGAAAAGTCATTCCAGGCAGTGGCAACTTAAACATCGTGTCTTTATAACTGTTTTGAGGTCCCCTTTATTGTAGCCTGGCATTGAAAATCACATGATTTATTCCACATTGCAGGATTTTAATGATTAATTCATGAATGTATATGTAAGGATGCCAAGTTCTCTAAAATAATGAAAGCCTTCCCCCCCAAAATTGTTTGTTTTCATTTTGAATCAAAGCAATCTGTCTTGAACATTTCTCTCTCCCCGCTTTCACTTTCTGTTCACCCTGAATGGGGGGGGTGCTCATTTCACCAGGGTCTTGATAACATTTTGACAAGGAATAGAATTCATTTACATTCATCAAAATAAATAGATAAGCCTTCTGTCCTCCTCCTGCTTAGCCGACAATAGCAGCTCTCTCACCTCCAACAGACATCAGTAGACTTGAGGTCATGCACAGTGAGCCCAGGCATTCTGAAATTTCTGTTGAAATTCAACATGGGGCAAAGATGGACCGCTTCTGGTGAGCCCCTCCCAGGTTCTGGGAAAGTGGACACACAACTCTGTGTGACTTAGGCTCCTCAGCCACAAGCTACTTCCTTATTTAAAGACAGTGGGATGCCACGGTTGAGAACACTGGTTCTGTAATTGGATTGATGGAGTTCTAATCTTAGCTTCATTATTTTCCCACCAAGTGTGTGGCTTTAGGCACGCTATTTATAATGGCACTAGATCCAGCCTAGAGTTTCTGTGAAGATTCAAAGAGGTGATGCATATGACACATGGGGTATGGGATGTTTACGGCACTCAGTACATGATAAACTCTTAAAAAGGTCACAAGAGTGGTGGTGGTGACAAAGAAGGTCTGCCCCTTCTCTTAGGCCAGGGTTTCTGTACAAGACTCTAGGTGGAGGGGTCACAATGAACTAAAGCATTCAGGGTCTGTGGGGTTACTGTTGTTTTCTTTTGTGTCCTTTGTTTTTAATTTCACTAGACTGAGCATGGTGGTGCCCACCTGCACCTGAGCTCTTGGGAAGTTGGAGCAGCATAGTCCACACAACATAGAGAGACCCTGTCTTGATTGTTGGAAAAGTAACAGCCACAATCATTGAGTTTAAAGTCTGTGAAAGGAGAGACATCGAAAAGTCCACTGTTCCCTATTTGATCTCTGGTCCCCTTGCTGCTCCTCGAGTTGGTCCTTATCTTGTTCTTTCTTCCAGAGAATTAAAACTCAAGACACAGGGCCAGACTCCCTCTCTTACTCTTTTTCTTTCAAAAAAAAAAAAAAAACAATGGTGCCAAATGTTCTACTTTGTTTTTATACTAAATGAGGTTTGGGAACATCCTATGTCATTGGATTTGAGGACAGACTTCTGTGGTTTCTCGTTTCTAAGAACATTTTTTAATGATTTATTTATTCTCATTTTATGTGTTTTGGTGTTTTGCCTGCATGTATGTCTGTGAGGGCATCAGTCCCCTGTGAGCTGCCTGGTGGGTGCTGGGAATTGAACCTGCCTCCTCTGCAAGAGCAGCCCAGTGCTCTTAACCATCGAGACATCTCTCCAGCCCCTGGATTTTTGCTTTTAAACAGAGTAATACAGTCTTGAAACAGATTTGAGCCCATTGATCTCTTTTGTAAGCGATGCAACAAGCAGAGAAATAGCATATTCCTGGTATCCATTTAATGGCAGAGCCCATTCCTCATCGGAGGACTGCCACAGACCCACTTTGTAGCCACAGGATTATGTAGCTGAAATCTCACTCCTTCTTAGAATTCAGTGTGACTAGGATGTCTACTCAATCCGGGGTTCCAAAACATATGGCTACCATGATTGGTTTAGGGAGGGTCAGGTGATTAAGTTCTGGCCAAAGAGAATCAAAACCCAGACTTCTGAAACAGAGTCTCCCTCTTGGTTCAGTATGTAGCGGGTGGGCTGAGGGGAGAAGGCTGATGATGGTCAGAGGAAGACCAAGTGGGGTGGAAGACGGAGGTCTGTTCTGCAGCGCTGGCTGCAGAACTATGAAGGAGCCATTTGTTTCAGAGGAGATATGGTAGGGCTTGCTGCGTTCTGATGGGAAGGCAGGAAGTGTGATGAAGAATCTGGGCATGACTCAGGGCCTGTTGTGTGGAGGAATGAAGCCAAGGGTGAGCATACACACTGGGAGGTGAAGTCGCCTCAGTGAGTGTTGGGAGCCAAATCTCAGGGCTTGGCATGAGATCCCAGGCCATTCTTGGCAGGCCACATAGTTAACCTTTACATAGCAGCTCCTTAGAACCTCAGCTCAAGAAAAGAAACAACCTGACCCAGTCCTCCACCCACAGGCTCAGTCACCTAAGCAACCCTTCCTGGACCTCTTACTCATAAACTCTTTACCCTGCCAACATCCTCTTTGTGGCTTCCTAATATCCTGCCTATACTAATACCTGGTACACAAACAACCCATTCTGCCCCTCCCCATATCCTGATTATATAAGCTAGCCTGAGAAAAGTAAAGTTTGCCACTTGATCAGAATCCTGTCTTGTGGTCGGTCTTTTCTGTGTCTCTTGTCCCCATTCCCTATCCTTGACTCTCTTGCCCCAGGTTGACATCCTGCAGGTCGGGACAAGTGAGTACAATAGTTGGCTATTTGCACATCCTTCTGTTCTTTGTGTCACAGGAGTCCATGTCCCCTAGATTCCCTTTATCTTGAATCCAGGGAGACAAAAGCCAGAAGACTGGAGTATGGAGAGGCATAGAGATATTAGTGAGTTCTCCTTCCAGCTCTCTGTTGCTAGCAGCAGGTCTGCAGCCCTGAGTCCACCTGCAGCCACAGTCTTTCTTCCCATAGACTCAGTTTCTGCCCTGTCTATATGTAGAGGCTTCTGGACAGCTTTGGCTGACAGGGCCTGGTGGCACCACCCCCTCCTGCTGTCTCATTGTGGAGGATCTTTGTGTTCCATCACACAAGTAACAACTGCTCACAGTAAATTCTCTCTCTTTGAAGAACCTAACATGGGTGAGTCATAGCTTTAGTGGGAGAAAGAGAAGGGGGAGAAGAGATGAAATCACTCGGTGTACAGATCGTAAGCAGTCATGGAAACACAGGCCTGGGGCTTGGTCATAATGTGTAAGATGCTGATGGAAGAATGTGTTTAAAGGGGAATGAACGTGAATACAGGACCCAAAGGCAGTGGTAGGTAACTGAGGAAGCTGAGGAAGAGTAAAGACCACCATCCAAGGTGGCCAAGAGGTCACAGCTAGGAGAGATAGGGGAACTCCTCAAATGCACTCTCGTTGGAGCTAGAAAAGAATTTTAAGGCATCAGAGGAAGAGCCATCAGGTTTATGTACAACTAGGAGTAAAGAAGGATGGGGTCAGCTGGGTACCCTGCTTCTAGATTAGGTGACTTTAATGTAGTGTAGCACTATGAGTCAAAAACCCAAGAAGTGTGGTGGGACTGGGAATGAGCAGCTGACACTGGGGCCAGGACTACTCTTTTTGTTACAATAGTGACTTTAGGAAACGTTTTGTGTACTAACTTGGAATGATGTGTCTTGGATATTCATTTTTAAATCAACTTAGTTATGAGTCATTTCTCTGTCTTTGAAAGAAATGTGGGGAGGTCTTTATAGTCTGGTTCATTGTCTGTAACTAAAACCCAACTCTAGACATTGATAGATACTATAGTCTGCTATATCCAGCTGCTATAGCTTTATACTTTAGGGTGGGTGATCTCTAGAGAATAGAAGTCCAGTGGCTTCTCTTAAAAGGTCCTGACTTTCGGTCCTAGCCTGAAGGCACACATTGGGCCTCTGGCATCTCTGGCCTCATTGGTATCTATACTCATTTGCATATCCATGGTTAAAAAAACAACCTAAGAAAAGTGAACATGTTTATTATGCACAGCCCTGGAGGTTAGGGAGTCCAAGATCAGTGCGCCATTGGATCCAGTATCTCACTGAAGGTTGTTCTCTGCTTCCAAGATGATGCCTTTGTTCCCCATGGAGCAAAAATAAAAGGAAAACCACTCAAATCACTTAAACTATTTCAACTACCCAAAAGCTCTGACTTGTACTTGATGGTGCTTGGGATCAAATCCACAGCCTTATATATGTTACACATATGTTTCAGGACATGACAATCATTCACTTAGCACTACTGTGCTGTGGATTACATTTCAACATGAGTTTTTGGAGAAACAAGAACATCAAAACCATAGTAGCAACAAAAAAGGAAGCTGCACTTAATCTAGTATCATGTAGCCATCAGATCTCTCTCTCTCTCTCTCTCTCTCTCTCTCTCTCTCTCTTTTTGCACTTTAGTTCCTTGAGGGCTGGGTTGCTCGTGTCCAAGTAGCACATTGCAAGGCCTAGTAAAGGGCTCACTAAGTGACAAGTGAATTTATGGACAGGAGCTGAGGAGCAGGTGACCATTCCGACAGCCTGCAGATGACTGAGGACTCCATGGAAACCTCAAAAATAAAGTGACATCATTTTTGAATAGTAAAGCTCACCCGTTGAGTCACAGCAGACCAAGGGGGTGAGATGATGGCTGACACCCCCTTGCTGCTGCTGAGTCAACTAGAACAGAAAACTCAGTGTTCTTTGAGTTAACAGTAAGGTGTATATCGCTCCACATACCATAAGACCAGAACTTGGAGCTCAGGCTGTCTGTCACCATGAAGGCCAGTGAGCAGAGACTGGAATTGCATCTTTAGGTTGAGTTTAATTCAGAGAGTTGGTGATGTTAGAAAGCAGCAGCTCAACATCTAAAACGACCATCTCATGTCTCATCTCCAGACAGCAGACTACATATGGAGAACTAGGGAACAAGTCAGCAAGTCGCTTAAGAGCTCAATCTCACCCCTTTGGTTGGATGGTCAGTCACACGTCTGAGACTTGTGATGACTAAGATGACTATGGCTCTTGTTGTCATCCCATGCATTCTTCTCTGTTCTCTGGATGTCTGGGTTCAGGCACTTGTTGAAAGGCCGAGTCTAGCTAGCATCTGCTGGTAACAACCCGGCACTTCTCCTTGAGCATCTGGGCTGGAGGAAGGCACTGAATTCAGAACAATTAAAGCATAAACAGTAGATACAGCTAAGCTATTAATAACATGTATGTGCAGATTCCATTTGGCAATATGGTGTGTGAGTGTGTCTTTATAAGAGTGAGCGTGTCACTCTTATCTGTTCCTTCTTTCCCTGGTGGAATTAGAAGTTCAAGGGCAAGTTAGGCTTCATAATGGGCCATAGTCCTGTGTAGCTGCATACATTTCTTGCAGGTTTCTTGGTCTTCTCCTCCTTCCCATAATCCCTTCCCTTGTACACACACATAGGCACCCCCCCCATACTTAATCCGTGATCATCATGGCAGGGAGTATGGCAGCAGGCAGGCAGGCATGGTACTGGGAAAGTAGCTAAGGGCTTACATCCCAATCCACAGGCAGCAGGCAGAGCAAGACAGGGCCAGCCAATAGCTTTTGAAGCTTCAAAGTCCACTCTCAGTGACTCACCTCCTCTAACAGTTCACCTTCCCAAACAGTTCACCAACTGGGAACCAAGCATTCAACTGTGTTCGCCCGTAGGGGCCATTCTCATTTAAACCATCACACACACGAACATACACAGACACAAAAACATATACACACATATGCATATGCACATACACCTAGTTTCATGTGCACAGACACACATTGGCACACACACAGATACCACACACACACACACACACACACACACACACACACACACACACACCCCAGGATGAGAAAACTTACCTGAGAACTCCAGGCTGAAAAATCAGCTGTGCAAATGGTAGTCTCAAGTGAGCACATTCTCTTCTCATACATTTTGCTTTTGAGACAGGATCTTATGTAGTACAGGCTGGTCTCAAGCTCCATATGTGTACAGCCCAGGCTGGTCTTGAACTCTTGATGCTCCCACCTGCACCTCCTGAGCTGGGATCCCAGGCATGCACCACCACACTTGGCCTTCGTTTAACTCCTTTGGGTAGAGGTGCACCTACCCTCATGCACTTCTCTGCTAGGGTTCTTTGTGCTGAGGTCTGTGGGAGACCTGAGGTGTTTGAGTCTGCCTGGAACAGAACACGATGTATGGGAGAATACCTGGTACATAGGGCCCTGAGCCTGCCCCAGGGCCCACTTCTAAGCTGGGAATATCATATAAATGCCACTCCTAAATGCCAAAAAAGGACATTTTTTCTTTCACTCAGAATCCAGGAAAATGTGGACATGTCAATGCACTGGTTTGATCACATAGCATTTTCTGTGTGGCCACTGTGGTTCTAGCCACCAGGGACACACTCTGTCTCTATAAAAGCAGCTTTTAGAGAGTTGTAGTCAGCCTGAGATGGCGACACACTCAGGTGGCAGAGTCAGGAGGATCAAACTCTAGACCAGCTGGGGCTACAGAGTGAGACCTTATTTCAAAAGTCCAAAAAAAAAAAAAGGAAGGAAGGAAGGAAGGAAGGAAGGAAGGAAGGAAGGAAGGAAGGAAGGAAGGAGAGGTGAAAAAATCCTAGCCCCATCTTTGGATGCTCTATATCTTCCTGTCCCACTTAGAAAAGGCCAACCCATTACATTCTGGGGCTGGCTCGGCACACTTACTATGCTCTCCTTCCCTGCTCCTAGACTGGCCACAGTGATCCCTGCGTTTGAGTTAACATAGCAGCTGTCTCTCTACTTCAAGCCTGCTCCTGTCCCAGGTCTTTGGTACATGCTGGTGTCACCATGAGTGTTCTTCTCTGGCCCAGAGCTTCCTCAGCCTGCCTTCCTATTCAGATCTTCTCACACTTGTGCCATTAATGACACCTTCCTTGGCAGGTGTCATTCCTGTAATCTCATCACTCAGGAGGCTGAGGCAGGAGGATAACAAGTTTCGGGCCTGTCGGAGTTACAAAGTGAGGTATGACATTGTTAAGTGTATACAATTCTAAGAGCTGCCATGCAGATCTCACCCATTCACAACCGGAACGATATTCTGTACGAACACAATCAAACATCCTTCTCTGGCCAGGACTCAGCCAGTTGCATTTGTGATCTGCAAGTTTTCTGTGGCTTCTTCATATTGTCTTGATATTTTTATTTCTCCTTTGTTTCCCACTTTTTTCTTTTGCTTTTTGAGACAGGGTCTCACTCTGTAGCCTTGGCTGGCCTGGAACCAGCTAGCCTTGGACTCACCTCTACCTCCCAAGTGCTGGGATTAAAGGTGTGTACCACCATGCCCAACTTGTTTATCACTTTTCTTAATTAAGCTTCAACCCTTCCACACAGAAGGCTTGTAGCCTGTGGACTGTGACACTGGCAGTGTCTGGCATGAAGTAGGATCTCTGTAAGTATCTTCTGAATGAAGAGCAAACCATGCCAGCCTTCTCCAAGTTACAGAGCTGTCTGCATGAACCACAGCACAGCCTCAAAATCCACATTCTGGAATTAGAAAACCTGTGAAATTGGAGGTAGTTCTAAGTCAGAGGACACATGGCAGTTTTGTCCAAGTTATGGGGGACATAAGTGGAAAATGTCAGGAGGGTAGACACTTACCAGAAATGGCTGTAACTCTGGAGTCCCTTTGCCACATCTCTGTCCCTGAGCTGTGACAGCACTCACTGCCTACAATGCTGGCCCTTTGTAGAGCCTGCCAGGGACTTTCCTCTTGTTACATTAAGTGTCTCCGTTAATGGCATCATTTAAACTGTTTAATTCTTCACAATGCCTTTGTAAGGTAGGTAGGTAGGTGAAATCAATCTCACTTTGTGGAGTAAGAAACTGAAACCCAGTGAGAGTAAGTGTCTTGCCTGAGTCTCACATTGAAAAAGGGACAGGGGCAACTCTTACCTGTGGTATTTCCACTGAGCCCAAAGTGGCAGGGATCATGGTCATCACAGTGTCTCTCCAGGACCCAGGTGAGCAGAACAGTTAGTCTTTATTTCTTCTCAGACTAACCTTGGAGAGCAGAGCGCTCTGGAGACCCTAGGCTATGTCATGTGGGTCACAACAAGAGCTTTGGCTGGCTCTGAGCAACCTTGGGCATTTTTCTTCCTTAAGTCTTCTCAACTGTAAAATGAAGGGTTTGGATAATGGCCTAGGAATCTCCCCAGCTTTGATGTAGGAGCCTGTGATGTCAAAGCAAGAGAGATTGTATCATTGCGAATTGAAAAATAATGATCTTTTATGCCTCGCCTGTAACTTTCTTTCTCTCAGGCTACCTATTATATGGTGTCAACGTTGCCTCATATATCAGACACAATGGTAATAAGTATGTAATTTGTAGCTGTGATTTCCATTTTATGGCAATGTCTGATTTACACGAGGTGTTTTTTTTTAAAGTGTGTCACTTACAATGCACACACCTGCCAAGATCCTGATCTCTCATAGTGACTTTGCAGTGAGGTCAGAGAAAGTGCCCAAGATGAGGTAAATAAACAGTAGGCATGTATCCAGCATCAAGTGTCCTTCTCATTGCAGAAGGCTGCTGCGTCCTCATAGGATCTTCTGGGTAGGTGGATCAGGATTATGGACTCCAATTGTAAACTGGCAGCTCTGTCTGCAGACAGGAGAGCTGTACACGCCAGGGGAAATGGGTATTCTGACCAGTCCATGGAAACAGCTTAGCTGAGAATCAATTGGAAAAATGGCCAGTTTATTGTGTTTGATCATTTTGATAAAAGTTTTGAGCCAGGGCTGTGCATGGTGGCTCATACCGGCTATCTAAGAACTTGGAAGGTTGGGGAAGCAAAATTGTGAGTTTGAGGCCAGCTTGCTTGGGGACAAGATTCTGTCTCATTAAACAAATGGAGTCTGGAGAGATAGCTCAGCAGTTAATAGCACCAGCTGCTCTTTCAGGGGACTTGGGTTCAATTTCCAGCACCCACATGGTGACTAACAAACATCTGTAACTCCAGTTCCAGGGGATCCAATTCCCTCTTCTAAATGAACTGCACAGTGGTACATAGACATAAATTCGGGTAAAACACCCATGCACATAAAATATAACAAAACCAATCAAAAATATAAGATAAATACTCAAAGGCAGAGGAGGTAGAGGCAGGGTTAAGCTTCAGAGCCACCTAGGGGGAAAATTACTAACCTAATGTATTTGCCTATTTATAGGACTTTTGGAAAACTGGCGATTTTGCAAGTTCGACTTTGATGAAGTGAATTTTAGCAGATTGGTCTGTTCTGTAGGGCTAGTTCAGATCTGAAAGCTTTGAGCATTTGTATTCTGCAGGATGAGGGGTCTAATTGTCCCTCTGTAGCTGGACAGGACACCTTGGACTATTCCTCTAAACCTCAGGGGGAAAAAGAGTAGAGGGAGATGGGTGGTGCTGTCTAACCCTTCCTCCACACCTTGAGTGAAGAGGCTCCTGAAGAATCTTGTTCCTTAATTCCAGGGGGAATTTGTGGCCTTTGAAGCAGATCCAAGCTCCTGGAAACTTGATCCTCTTGCAAGCCTTGGAAGCCTTTTACAGCAGGCCCTCTAATGTCTGTAAGGTGATTAGACTGCCCTCCAAGCGAATGCAATAATGACAGCCATACCCAGAGGCCAGGAAGGGCTGGGAAGCAAAGCTGCCTTTGGACTACTCATTTGCTGCTTCAGCTTCTCTTGGACAGATTCCAAAGCCCAGTTAAACAACTTGATGCGTTCTCTGGCTGCCCCCCAGGGCAGACAATGGCTGTGAGAGGTGAACTTCTGCCCTAGGGATTTTGGCTGCTTGCTCAAAATCCTCCCAAAGGTCAGTTACCAGGCTCGGCTTTCTTCCTGAACCTTGGCTGGCTCAGTGCAGCTTATCAGCAGAGCAGACTGGCCTGTGAAGCTTGTGTTGATCTGCAATGCTTAGGAGCTACTCATTGTGATAGCTCAGGGTCAGTGCCATGACAGTCTTGTCAGACACGCTTTAACAAAATAAGCATTTGAAAGTGGATGTTGGTTTTGATTTTTCAGCAATGCTAGAGATGGAACCCAGGGCCCTGCACATGTCAGGCAAGTGCTTCACCACTGAGATGCCTCCCTGCTCTAGAGTTCAGCTTGCCAGGGTTGGGGCGGGGGACAGATGGTGTCAGCAAGATTCCTGATTTTCTTTTTTCTAATCTGGACTTCTTAGTCAGAGTCAAAGTCTTTCTTTGCCAAGTTACAGGACTAGAGAGGACAAAGATTTCTCACTCCTGCAACGTGGCGGCACGGCCCACCATGTTCTTAAACATGCCAGGAATGTCTTCTTGTCTGTTAGCTTCTCTGAACTTCTCTTCAATACCCAGCTCAAATAGCTCTTTCTAAGCAACACCTCCCACTTCCACCAGGCTCTCATTACCTAGGGTTTGTAACTGTTTGCATATTTCAGCCATTCTCTACCACTGTAACATCTGCAAGGAAAGGCCTCTGTTCCCATTTATTTATTTACTTGTTTAGAGGTAGTTTTACACAGTGGTTAAGACACAGAGTTCAGAGATAATTTGGGATTAAAGAAGCATCACTCAGTTGTCTGTGTCACATACAAAAATGCCTTCATCTCTTTAAAACGTGTCTTTCTTGTCTATAAGGATGGACATAGTGATAAGTATTCACTACCTAGGCTTGCTAAGACAAACACACATTTAATTTATTGAGTACTTACTCTTTTTTAAAAGAGATTATGCTGATAAAAGAATTGCTATGATTATTTATTCAGGAGTTATTTATTACTGTTGGTGTCTGATACTATCCTAGATAATGTCTGCAATATATAGTTTGGTGCAGCTAGATCTCAGGAGTTATTTCAAATCTATCAGTTAGATAAACAGGATTATGCTGTGTAACAAATACCTCCTTATCTATTAAATCTCAGTGGTTTAATTTTTAAATGTATTTCTTGTTCCTCTTATTGTGCTTAGTGTGGGTAGTTGAGACTTCAGCTCATAGGATCAGTATCTGGCTGACTCTGGTGCCATCTCAATGGCTCTTCAGCAGAGGGAAGGGAAACCCTGGTTCAAAGTCAGTGGCAGCAGCTAGCCACAGGCATCTGGGTCGGAATTAAGTTTTCAGTCTTGGTCTTTTTTCCTTTCTCACTTCTGCACTCAATTATATTTGAGCAGATGAGAGATCCTGCCAGCCTAAGACAACAGCAGAAAGGAATATATTTATGGAAAGCACTCTACGTTCTAATTAAGTTTCTGCTGCCCCAAGCTTTGGGCCCAGGTGCTGATTTGCACTTTTGAAAAATCAAAATCAAAACTCAAAGTTAAGAAAGCTTGCGAAACACTTCCGTGTTGTCCTTCATGGCTGGTATGTAAATAAAGACACCTCTTTTATTCCTTCCACTGCAAACACCTTTGCTTTTGTTGCCTGATGGTTTGGACAGGTTTCTGTTTAAAGACAATTAAAAGAGCTTCAAAATGCAGAAGCCAATGAGGCAGCTAAGGAGAAGGCACACTCGATGGGTTAAGTGGGGCAGATCTTAACCAAGCAGTTAAGGGCCCCTAGGAAACTTTAGGCTCAGCCATGTGCTCCAAAAGATGGGTCACCACAGTCCCTGCTCCCTTGCTCTCCCAAGTAAGGCGAGGGCATATTCATTGTGTTTTTCTGTTTAACTTCAAACTCAGCACTTAAAGCAATAAACTTTGCTGTTGCCAGCTTCCTGGTGTCAGGAAGCCAGCAGACCACCATGTGTTACTGTGAAGGTTAAGCATGGGGACGGCTGCCCTGCGCTGCCACACCTGGCCTGTGGGGGCGCACTCCATCAATGTAGCTGCTACAGTTGTGAGTTCCGGGTGCTGACATTGGCTAGAACAAATCCCCTCTCACCAAACTTGCTTCTTAACCAAGAACTGAAGGATGAGCTAATATGCAATGTTAGTAGTTCCTTCACTTTAGGTGAGTTCTGAGGAGATAAAGTGTAACTTTTACCTTGTTCTATAGCATGCTGCACAAGGGACTGGGGAGACAAAATGACTGGTTGGCTGTGTGATTTTAGGAATTGGTCTCTCTGTTCTTGCTCTTTGTTCCAGGTGAGGACAACTCCTTGGCTTGACACCTTACAGGTGTGTCTTACGGTCAAATGAAACAGGGATGCACAATACAGTTGAGGCAAAGCCTCGGAGGCAGAAACCTGAGGAGGCATGGACCCTGGAGGCTGTGACAAAAGCCTCCAGGGTCTTTCCCTCTGTGATAAATAATATCCTGGGGCCTCTGAGCACACAGGGCAGAGGTCTATCCTAATTAACTTCCAGAGAAAAATGGCTGTTTGCAGGTGGTGAGGACCTTGTCAAACACGCCCTCTAATGGATTTCTTGGAGGAAGAGGAACAGAGTGACAAAGCAACCTGCACTGCCTTTCACCTTGGGACAGAGCTGCTGGCAATTGTTGCCTGCCTAGCAAAGAGCAGAAACTAGGGCCAACGACAAGCATGCAGGGCAGAGGAGGAAGGGCTTCCAGGGAACCTTTCCTTTTCTTGTTTCTTCTTCAGATTCTATTGTTCTCTGGGTGGCTCAGACCAGCTCCCATGCTGGTGGCTTTAAGCTTTTGTCCTGTGGGAGCCACTGACACTCTTCTGAACCAGTGAGTGGGGCCTGTCCTTGCTGCTTGAACTACTGGCCAGCCTTTCATTGTCCCCGGCCCTGTGTGGGTTGAATTCTGGCCTATAATGCATGAGAAGCTGACTCACCCCTTGCTTCATGTGAGTGTCTGTGCTGTCCTAAAGGGAACACTCTGGTCCCCACTGTGATGGACGGTCACATCTGTCACCCGCTTCCTACCTCAGACTTCAAGAGGAACAGGTGCAAGACTGAGAATAATACCAGCCCAGTCCCTTGAGGCTGAGATTTCAGTCCCTTTCGAACTGGTTTTGGGAGATTTGTTTACTTATTATTGTTTTTAGTTAGCATCCAGAATGATGGGCTTTCTGGGAAATTTTCACCACAATCATCATTGTACTTTGTTCATATGGATCCTCCCAATACTCCTTGCTCTGCTGCCTGCCCTGCCCCAAGCCCTCCTCTCCTGGCTATCTTTGTCTTTCCACATAGTTTAAGGGTAGAGTTTAATCAGTTTTAGTCATCTTCCTATCCCTATGGTGTGCTGTGCAATATTACTGTACACTGTGTGAAGATGCATCACTGTGGTTGGTTTAATAAAAAGCTGAACAGCCAATAGCTAGGCAGGAGGTATAGCAGGGACAGAGAGAGCTCTGGGGAGAAGAAAGGCAGAGTCGCCAGGCAGACACAGAGGAAGCAGGATGGGCAGTATAGAGTAAAGGTAACCGAGCCATATGAAGAATGTAGATTAAATAATATGGGTTAATTAAAGTTACAAGCACTAGTTAGGAACAAGCCTAAGCTAGGGCAGAACATTAATAATTAATATAGTCTCTGTGTGTGTGTCTTTTTGAGCTGGTGACCCAAAGAAAAATCTGCCTACTATTCTGTGTTTCTCCATCTGACCCAAAGAGTAGTTTGCTACTCAGCCAAAGCATCGTCTCCTCCCAGCCACTTTCATAAACCTCTCAATGTCCTATGTCTTCCCTGTGACAGGTGTAGACACACACACACACACACACACACACACACACACACACACACAGAGACACACACACACACACACACACACACACACACACACACACACACACACACACACACTCAATGTGTGGGAACTAAAAGTGAGTGGCCTGCTCTTCTCATGAGGCTACAGCCCAACATCACAATGAGGACATGCTCTCTGTAACATTTTGAAAGAGTTAAGAAAAATTTGCTCTTGAGGAAGCTAGAGGACACGGCACATGCACCACTTTAGAGCTTTGCCAGTACAGTTCTTGCCAGAGTCAGGAGACTGTGGGGTCTGACTCCCTCGGTAGCTCCTGGTCTCAGCTTCCTCAGCAGTAAGTGAGGGAGGAGGATGAGAAAAATCTCTGTTTCTTTTCCCTCCGGCAGTTTTCAGTTTTACAGGTACCTCATGACAGCCCCTGGGGCTGACCTACTTGGTCTGTTAACTAGATAAATTACATCCTCCATGGAGACTTGAGAACCAGGGTTAGAAGGCTGCCTTGGACACCTGCTTCAGCTGTCTTCCTCGAGGGGCCCTGGAGGCTTGCTCTCTCCCTTTGGCCCACATGGTTTGGGTCAGAGCCATCTCTCCTAAGCTCTAGGTTGGATAAGCGATAATATTAGGTATAATCCAACATATTTTTGTTGCATTTGTGGACTGGCTCACGAGATGTTATATTAGTTCCCTTCGGGTTCCTGAAGGCTAGATATCCACAATACCGGTGCGGGGGGAGGGAGGGATATAGTAGCAGGAGTTCAAAGCTGAGAGGTTACATATTAGCTGCACACAGGAAGCCAAGAGCACAAGAAGGAAGTAGGGAAAGGCTATAAATCCCCCAGTCCTACCCCTAGAGATATACTTCCTCCAGCAAGGCTGCACCTCTATAGGTTTCATAACTTCTTCAAATAGCACCCTCAACTGGGGACCAAGTATTCAAACACATGAGTCTATAGGGGACATTTCTTTCTTTTTAAAATATTTTTAATTGAATTTATTTCTTTTACATCCCAACCCCATACACTCCCTATCCTCTCCCACATCCCCTCTGATGCCCTCAATCCACTCCTCCCCCATTTCTGTTCAAAAAGGGTCAGGTCTCCCATGAATATCAACAAAACATGGCCTACCAAGCCATGGTATGACTAAGTACCTCCCCTTGTATTAAGTCTGGGTAAGGCAACCCAGTATGAGAAATAGGTTCCCAAAGCCAGCTAAAGAAAGAGTTAGAGACAAGGCCAGACAGTGGTGGCAATGCCTTTAATCCTGACACTTTGGAGGCAGAGGCAGGCAGATCTCTCTGATTTCAAGGCTGGCCTAGTATACAAAGTGAGTTCCAGAGCAGCCAGGACTGTTGTTACATAGAGAAACCCCATCTCGAGAAAACAAAACAAAACAAAACAAAACAAAGAAAAAGTTAGAACAGCCCCTGCTCCCACTGTTAGGAGTCCTACAAGAAGACCAAGCTAACATAACTGTCATATATATGTAGGGTCAGTTCCATGCTGGCTCTGTGAGCCCCTATGAGCCCAAATTAGTTGATTCTGTGGGTTTTCTTGTGTGGGGAACATTTCTTACTTAACACACAACAATTGGTGCATGACATGAGTCAGTTAATGAGAATCCATCTATCTAAGAACTCTGTGCTTGGAATAACAGGTATGTACCACCATGCCCAGTTCTTTGGAGATTGTATAGAACTCTATAGACTTGAATTCATATCCTATGACCTAGTGGTATCTAAGTGGCAAATAAATGCCCCCCTTGTTCTTCAGATAGCCAAGTGAAAGCTGAAGCTGGCTGCCTCCTACTGCCTACCATGGCTTCTTTTATTGTACATGGATGCCTTGCCCAGTGGTCCTGTCTCCTTTTAGACATTTACAGGTGGTCTCACGGGTCTCATCCCTGAGCAATTTGTCAGGGTGTAGCTGACTTACTGGGAGGGAGATCATAATGTCCATAATGATGCCAGCAGCTGGTCCAGCCTAGCAGCGCTGAATTTCTTGGAGTTCAATTTTACCCACAGGTGAATGGAGCCCACAGCAAATGGGATCTCTGGCCTTTTGCTCCCTCTTCATGCATTTTCTGAAAATTTTTGGAATACACTGAGGTGGTAAATGGTAATGTTAAGACAGAAGGTTTACTCTGGAAATGAGAATTAGTTTGCTTTGAACAAGCTGAAATTTGTCCATCCATCCACCCATCCATCCATCCACACATGTATACACTAACCCATCTATGTCCATCCACTCATCCTCCACCCATCCATTCACTCACTATCTGCCCATCCATCTCCCATCATCTTGCTAACTGTTTAAACATACTATTCAAGCCTAAGATGAAAATTGAAATAGGATTCTCACTTATAAAATAAGTACAATAATAGCACCTACCACACAGGGTAAAGTCACAGTAGCAATTGCAATAAGTACTTGTGATAGTTTGATTTGCCAACTTAGCAAAACCATAGACATGTTTGGGAAGGAGAACCTCAATTGAGAAGATGGCTCCATCAGATTGCCAGTAGGCCATTTTCTTAATTAGTGGTGAGATGAGAAGAACCAGCCTGTTGGGGGCAGGGTCACCCCTGGGTAGGTAGACATGGCATGTATAAGAAAGCAGACCTAGCAAGCCACAAGAAGTAAGCCAGTAAGCAGTATTTCTCCATGCCCTCTGCTTCAGTCTTGCCTCCAGGTTCCTGCTCTGACTTCCCTTCATGATGGACTACAATGGTAAGCTGAAATAAATACCCCTACCTCCCACACAAGTTGCTTTTTGTCATGGTGTTTTATTTTAGCAACAGAAAACAAACCAAGACACTGTTGTGGTGGTTCATTATCCCACTATTTTGGCACTCTGATGGAAGCCCCTACACAGAAAAACTGTCTCTAAGAGATTCCACAACCCAAAAGAGAGAAGCCAGTGAGCCCTAGACTCATTAGAGTTGGAGGAGATGGCAGACATTCTGGAACCTTCCTACTCAGTTCCTCCCTGGTGGGAAGGACTCTGTAGGGACTCCAAGTCAGGAGTCTTGTGAGGGTGACATGCCATTTTATCAAGGCTGTCCCTTCTTGGTGCTTGTAATGGGAACCTGGAAACTTTGTGCTGAGGAGGAGTCAAACCCTTTCACTAGTGAGGACACTGCTTAGCTAAGGGAACTGCAGGCTCCTCTGGGGCCATTGCTGTAAAGGGCATTCTTAGCCCTGGAAGTAGCTGCAGAACTTTGGGGTCATACAACAAAGGGGAGACTGGGGCCAGTTCTTGTCTAGAGTGGAAAATGGGATCAGCCTGTGCTAGCTGTGAGAAGTGGCACAGAGGTTGTGAAATAGGCACCTTAACTATTTGGTGTGGCAGGACTATGTTTCCTAAGGGCTCAAGGGGTGCCATAGAGGCCAAGTGGGCCTGGGGGTCTGCAGTTCTGTTCACCTATACAGAAGATGTCCTGGCAGCTGAGGGGCATGGCAACCAGAGTCTTGTGCAGGGGGCCAAGACAGGGGCTCTGGGGTAGGTGATTGGACAAGATTGTTGCAGAGTCCCACCAGGTCAAGGAACAGCTAGTATCTCCCTGAATTACTCCATAAAACCCTAGAGAAAGCCAGTGATGAGAGGCCTCTGGAGAAGTGTATGGAATAGAGAGGGATTACAGTACCCCTGCCTGACTGTGGGGGCTTGAAATGTCCTCAACAGACTTAAGGTTTGAACTGTTGTTCCCTGGGTGGCAGCACCATTTTATCATTTTATCAGATTATGGACCCCTTAGCCAGAAGGACCTGACTGGTGGAAGCAGGCAGGACTTTGAAGTTGACTGTGGAACCTTGGCTTTGCATGCTTCAGGGTTGGTAGTGATGTCATAAAGG
This sequence comes from Cricetulus griseus, assembly GCF_003668045.3. Lineage (NCBI taxonomy): Eukaryota > Metazoa > Chordata > Mammalia > Rodentia > Cricetidae > Cricetulus > Cricetulus griseus. Next base: position 162,642,261 of record NC_048596.1, read on the forward strand.
AGCTGCTAACACTCACTCTTGCTGTTGTGAATGCTGCTGTGCCTCTCCTATAACATCTCTGGGTGATTCATAGAGATCAAAATCAGCACACTGGAGATAATTGCCAATTGTCATTCATTTCTGCATCACTCACAGTAGTTAAGAAATGCAACCGGTTTAGACAACACCAACTGAAAAATAAAACATGGATACAAACATGTCCACACAAACATACATATACAATGTACACAATGATGTTTTGTTCAGCAAGATTGTGCCTTGTAAATATGACAAGGAAGCTACACCCATGACATCTCAACAATATGGCTGTCAAAACAAGGCCTGAACAATGACAAAAGCCAGTTGACAGACAACACGGATGGGAGAAATCTCACAGAGTTCCACTCCTAGATGAAGAAATAAAGTCAACTGATAACTGCTGAGAGAGAGAGAGGAGAGAGAGAGAGAGAGAGAGAGAGAGAGAGAGAGAGAGAGAGAGAGGGAGATGATGATGATGATGAAGAAGAAGAAGAAGAAAAGAAGAAGAAGAATAAAAGAAGAAGAAGAAGAAGAAGAAGAAGAAGAAGAAGAAGAAGAAGAAGAAGAAGAAGAAGAAGAAGAAGAAGAAGAATTAGCAAATTAGTGTTCCTTAGGAATGAGTCTCCTAAGTGGTTTTCCAATACCAAGTAGTCAGCTCTTAAAGGATATATACATAAACAACAGTGAACAGATTCAATGGGGTTGTATTTACATATTTATTTATACACACATATATAACAATAATAATTAAAAAAGAGATCATGAATTTGAGAGAGAGCGTGTGTGGGGAGGAATGGAGGGAGGAAAGCAAGGGGGAAATGATATAATTATGTTTCAATTTAAAAAGAAGCAGCCAGCAGTAGCGGGGAGAGGAGCATGAGAAGGGATATACCCAAGTGCATTGTATACATATGTGAAAGTGTCATAATGGAGCCCATCACTTTATGTAAGGAATATATCTAATAAAATCTGTAAGACTTTCCACAAGAGGTGATCCAGGGATCTCAAGAAGGCTGAAGAAGTTAGCCTCCTGGCAGTCACAGGTAAGAAGCCAATCAAAGGGCTTATGGGGCAGGGTGCTGTCTGGGTCCACACTGCTCAATCAGGCACCAAGGTCAAGGTAGCTATTCATTCTCCAACTCCCTCTGTCACTGAGTTGACCACCTTATCCCACTTGTATTGCATTTCATAGGTGAACTGCACAGGAAACTGACCCTTAATAGATTCTGAGATGTCAGCCAATCTCAGGTCTGAAAACTTAACCGTGCTTTGAAAAGCTAGATGAGGCTGGGCATGGTGGCACACACCTTCAATCCCAGCATTCAAGGGGCAGAGGCAGGAAGATCTCTGTGAGTTTGAGGCCAGCCTCATCTATGTAGTAGTCCCAGGTCATCCAGGGATACATAGTTTTAACCCTATATTAAAACCAACCAACCAACCAACCAACCAACCAACCAGGCAACCAACCAGGCAACCAACCATCTAAACATTCAAATAAACTAAAACTCAAATAATGAGAACCCCAAAATCAGAAATCTTCCTTAGATGTCTGAGTTAGACTTACAGTACCAACAACATGCAGGGGCTGACTCTTGGGCTAAAAAAGGAAGGCACACATGAAAACAGCACAGCACATCCTTACCTCACTAGGTGGTCAACACCACCTGGCCAGGCTGGTATCTCTGTGGAAGAGTTAGCCAGAAACTTCTGTAAGCCTTCTCTCTGCTCAGACCAACGAGTACCTGAGCAGGTGGCTGATATTCAGTGAAGTATGGTATCTTTACAAGCTGTAGAAGTGACTTTATTTACACTTTAGACATAAGAGAAACAAAATATGAAAATGAAAACAGCATCAGTTGACCCAGGCATTCTTGCCAGGCAGATGTGCAACCAGAAAACCAGAGAAATATGACGTAAAAAAGAACTTTTGAGCTGGGCAATGGTGTCCCACACCTTTAATCCCAGCTCTTGGATGGCAGAGGCAGGGGAATCTCTGTGAGTTCCAGGCCAGTCTGGTCTACAGAGCAAGTTCCAGGATAGCTAGGGCTGTTACACAGAGAAACCCTGCCTCAAAAAACTAAAACAACAACAACAACAAAAACAAACAAAAATCTTTTGAAGGAAACAAATTCTGAAGAGGAAGCATACACATTTAACACCAGTCCTAATTCTTTGACTCACTAACTTGAAGTGACTGCCTCCAGAAAGAGGTGACAGTCCTATCTGTGGCTTCCTGTCAAATTTCAGAATTTTAGATTATTGGAAAGCCCCAAGACTTTTGTTTTTTAAAAGCTCATCAGAAAGATTTTTAAAAGAAAGAATAACATAATAGATACTGATAGTCTAAGCTCCAGTTACCCAGAAACCAGGCCCTGAGACACAGACTTGTCATTGAAGCTTGCAGGAATTCGATCCCACAGAGATGGGTTTCAGGAGGGCAGTCAAGCCAGGCTATTGAACTGCTAGCTGCGGCAGCTGCTTTACTGTGCTTGGGGTTCTGAGGCACTCTAAGGGGTGTCTGCACGAAAGACCAAAGGCAGAAGCATGAGCCCACTAGCTTCCTTGCCTCCGGCTGGATCAAGATGGTCTCAGGGGAATTAACTCTGCTGTATTTCTGGGTCACATGTGCTAAGGGAAGGGTAGATTTGAGTGGCTGCCCCAAGCTTCAACATTAGAGACACCCTGGGCAGAAAATGAGAATATACCATGAAGAACCAAGGTGAGACACATGGTCTGACAGCTCTTATACAGAGGGGGCCAACCCAGGAGACACACCCCTGCAGTGCTGACTTGGAGGTAGAGGTGAGGTGGAGGACAATCTATGCTCACTGTACTGTGGGTGTGGGGTCTAGGGTTGGCAGGTTCACAAGATGCATTTCCCTTCACAGATGTCCACGCTTCCTATAATATGAGAGTATTGTCGCTCTCCCCCGCCCCATCTTGTGTTGAACCCAACACCTTGCACATGCCAGACCAGTCACTGGGCTGCATCCCAAGCCCTGGAAATATCTTGTCTATATTAAAAGATTGTTTTCATAAAAATTAAACCACAGTGACCTCAGAGAGTTATGTGTTGAAATTTAAATTTGCACCCAGATAAGAATGATAGATGTATCTATTCCCTCCCAAAGCAGGCTTCGAAAAAGAGGAAGAAAGATGTGTGCAATTGTCAGAGTCTAATGTGATTGGGAATCACATTCTCCAGCCTTTAGATTTTTTTCATTATTGGCTTTGCTTTGCATAGTGCCTATCATCTTTGAGGCTGTCCTAGAGTGTCCCCACCCCCCGCCAGCATGGCTTTTTCCCTAGTCATTCTCCATTGGCTTTTGCCAGGCGGAATCTGATATGAGAAGAGAACTCAGCAAATATTCAAGTAAATATTTATGGAATGATATGAATAAATAGAGTTAAAAATAGAACATTTTCTTATTCTACCCTCGGAGTAGATGCACAAACAAAGCAGGATGGATTTTGCACAGATTGAATGTCACCCTTCTGACCTCACCAATCAAGTTCAGCACCAGCCTCTGTGTTTTTCAGGACCACCCCAGGCATTCAGCTGTGGTAGCCTTTATTCTTGGTTTTATTAATGCCAAGCTTGCTAGAGTGTGGGCTTCTCAAGGGCAGGGCCACTTCTTATTAATCTTTCTGGGTCGCTAGGGAAAGCTCTATGCCCAGACACATTGAATCAATTAGACTCCACTGTAGCCTCTGCCATGACATCCTCAGTCATGACACCACAGTGAAGAAAAATCAGCTGAAGAGTGAGATAGCTAAGAGGACACTTTCAGCATCTGATATGCCCTGAGCGGCTGTGGGTGAGTCAAGGAAGTCATCCTTGCCTCAGTTTCTCTAAGTCAAACCTGAGAGCTGAACTAAGTTTTAAGTGGGTCACCACTCTGCCTTCTGTGTCTTGACATTTCTAGTGGGTAGAGATACATTTTTCATAGCTGGACCACACATGGGTTTAGGATTCTTCACTTACTTTAGTCAGGTCCTACTAATCCATTGGAAGGATTTCTAAAAGCATTCATCTGCAGTGTCATGACTTTCTCAAAACCCTTGGAAGTACTCGGATTGCAGCCCAAATGGTGAGGTGAGATCACTTGAAGAACTTGGAATGTTTACCTTAATGAATGTGAGCCGTGCCACAGCAACAAGGTCAACCAGGAAGTGTAGCAAGGAGAAGAAAGGTGCCCAGTGCCAGAGCATAACAAGTGGAAAAGCACAGGTGAGCTGATGCCCAGAGAAAGAGGGCACTGAAGGGCCAGTGCAGTAGTTGCCTGGTGATTGTTCAGTCAAATGAGAGGATGGGAGACCCTATCTTGGGTATGAATGAGGTAGAAAGTTGGAACTGAACACTGCTTGAGACAACCTTTTTGAAGAAGATCTATACAACAGCAAGGAAATAGAACTTGCCTACTTTCCATCAATACCTCCATCAACAGAGGAATGAATGGATAATGAAAGTATGCTAATGCACATAATTGACTTTTATTCAGCCATAAACAAAAACAAAATTAAGAACTTTGCAGGAAAGTGGGCATGGTGGTACATACCTTTGACTGCAGCAGTTGGGAGGCAGAAGCCAGTAGATTTCTATGAGTTCAAGGAGATATACAGTAAGAGTCTATCTTAAAACAAACAAAACAAAACGAAACAAAAAAACCAGATTCAAAAACCTCTGTAGGAAAATGAATGGAACTTGAAAATAGTATAATCTGAATGAACCTTGGCACAGAAAGACAAATGCTTCATGTTCTCTTTCATTTGCAGCACCTAGCTTTTAATTTTCATGTATGTGCAGTTATGTGGGAGTGAGGGTAGGTATAGGTCATAGCTCTAGAAAGAGGAATGAGAGAGGAGAACAGAGGTTTTAAGGAAACGAAGAACACATGTGGCATGAAAAGAGAAAGGGGGTACTGGCTGGGGCAAAAGGGAACAAACAAGAGGGGGAGACTGGGCTGGGGAGGGAGGGAAAGCCCCAACACAATATATAAAGGAGCAGGAAGGCAGCCTGCTACTTTGTATCCTAATTAAAAAAATAAAACTAAAAAGCCAAACCAAGCAAATGATAAATTAGTGGGTGAATTAGTACGATACAGCAGCTAAATGAACACGCCATAGATATGGTTTATTCAGCTAAATTTCAGCTGCTTAATGTTGAATAAAATAAAGGCTTATTTTAGAAGGATGTGTAGTGTGAGTCTATTAATAACAACTTAATTTTTCATTTTTACTCTTTAAAATATATAGACTTTGTATTATAAAAGTTGTATTAATTAAAATGGTCCCTTGATAATATCAAGCATGTATGTAATGGATTCTAATTACTCCCAGCCCCAGTCTCTCTTGTCTCCATTGCACCCTGCCAACCCCCTTCCTCCCTAAAAATCTCTTAGCAGCAGTTTAGGTTCACATCAACATTGCAACTATAGCTGCTGTAATTTTGAATCGCATTTATTACCTAAGATATCAAAATAAGAAATGTTAATAATCCTGGTAATTTATGCAGAGGTGAGATTAATTGTAGAATCTAAAGCAGCTTGTCAAGTACTTTAAGTTACTGATGATATCAGGACTACTTTAGAATAGAGTTTTCAATTTTGCAGCATGTTTTGTACCAATAGCTCTTTTCTTCTCATGGGACACCACACGATCTCTGCGTGTGAAGGAATAATAGCCCTGTGTTTTTCTTTACAACAGTTTTATATTTTCATATTTATTTTGAGACAGTTTTACTATGTAGCTTTGGCTGTCCTGGAACCCTTTATGTAGACCAGGCTAACCTCGAACTCACAGGGATTTGCCTGCCTCTTCTTCCTGAGTTCTGGTATTACAGATGTGCAACACCATGCTCAGCTATTATTTTTATACTGTCCTTTGCTTCAGCTTGGAAACTTCTCTTTAGCATCTCTTTTTTTCCCCATTTTTTAATTTAAATTAGAAACAAGCTTGTTTTACAAGTCAATCCCAGTTCCCTCTCCCTCCTCCCCTGCCCCCCACTAACTCCCTATCACATCCCCTTTCTGTTCCCCAGGGAGGGTGAGGCCTTCCATGGGTGATCTTCAAAGTCTGTCATATCATTTGGATCAGGTCCTAGGCCCTCCCCCATGTGTCTAGGCTGAGAGAGTATCCCTCCACGTGGAATGGACTCCCAAAGTCCATTTGTATGATAGGGATAAAGCTAGGGATAAATACTGATCTACTACCAGAAGCCCCATAAATTGCTGAGGCCTCCTCACTGACACCCATGTTCAGGGGTATCTGGATCAGTCCTATGCTGTTTTCCCAGCTATCAGTCTGGGGTCCACGAGTTCCTCCTTGTTCAGGCCAGCTGTTTCTGTGGTTTTCTCCAGCCTGGTCTTGACCCCTTTGCTTATCACTCCTTCCTCTCTGCAACTGGATTCCAGGAGTTCAGTGTTTAGATGTGGGTGTCTGCTTCTGCTTCCATCAGCTACTGGATGAAGACTCTAGGATGGCATATAAGGAGGTCATCAATCTCATTATCGGAGAAGGGCATTTAAGGTAGCCTCTCCACTATTGCTTAGAATGTAAGTAAGTTGGGGTCATCCTTGTAGATCTCTGGACATTTCCCTAGTGCCAGACTTCTCTTTAAACCTATAATGGCTCCCTCTATTATGGTATCTCTTTTCTTATTCTCCTCTATTCTTCCCCTGACTCCATCTTCCTGATCTCTCATGTCCTCCTCTCCCCTCATCTTCTCCCCTTCTCATTCTCCTAGCTCCCTCTACCCTCCCCCCATGCTCCCAATTAGCTCAGAAGATCTTGTCTCTTTCCCCTTCTCTGGAGAACCATGTATGTTTCTCTTAGGGTCCTCCTTGTTTCCTAGTTTCTCTGGCAGTGTGGATTGTAGTCTTTTGCCCTATGTCTAAAATCAATATATGAATGAGTACATACCATGTTTGTCTTTTTGTGAATGGGTTACCTAACTCAGGATGGTTCCTTCTAATTCCATCCATTTGTCTGCAAATTTCAAGATTCCATTGTTTTTTTTCCCACTGAACAGTACTCCATTGTGTAAGTGTACCACATTTTCTCTATCCAGTCTTCAGTTGAGCGGCATCTAGGTTGCTTCCAGGTTCTGGCTATTACAAATAATGCTGCTATGAACATTGTTGAACAGATGTCCTTGTTGTATGAATGTGCATCTTTTGGGTATATGCTGGATCTTGTGGTAGACTGATTCCCATTTTCCTGAGGAATTTCCATAATGATTTCCAAAGTGGCTGTGTGAGTTGGCACTCCCACTAGCAGTGAATGAGTGTTCCCCTTTCTCCACATCCTCTCCAGCATAAACTGTCATTGGTGTTTTTGATTTTAGCCCTTCTGACAGGAGTAAGATGGTATCTTAGAGTTGTTTTGATTTGCATTTCCCTGGTGGTTAAGGATGTTGAATACTTTCTAAGTGTCTATCAGCAGTTTAGACTCCTCTATTGAGAATTGTCTATTTAGTTCTGTACCCCACTTGCAACGTTTTAATTGGATTATTTGGTGTTTTGGAGACTAGATTCTTGAGTTCTTTGTAAATTTTGGAGATCAGCCCTCTGTCAGATGTGGGGTTGGTGAATATCTTTTCACATTCTGTGGGCTGTCGTTTTGTCTTGCTGTGTCCTTTGCCTTACAGAACCTTCTCAGTTTCAGGAGGTCCCATTTATTAATTGTCGATTTCAGTGTCTGTGCTACTGGTATTAAGTTCAGGAAGTGGTCTCCTGTACAATTCGTTCAAGGGTGCTTCCCACTTTCTCTTCTAAGAGGTTCTGTTTCACTGTATTTATGTCGAGGTCTTTGATCCATTTGGACTTAATTTTGTGCATGGCAAAAGATATGGATCTATCTGCAGTCTTCTACATGCCAGCATCCAGTTATGCCAACACCATTTGTTGAAGATGCTATCTTTTTTCCATTGTATAATTTTAGCTTCTTTGTCAAAAATCAGGTGTTCATAGGTATGTGGGTTAATATCAGGGGTTTCAATTTGATTACATTGGTCTACCTGTCTATTTTTGTGTCAATACCAAGCTGTTTTCAGACTATAGTTCTATGATGGAGTTTGAAATCAGGGATGGTGATGACTCTGGAAGTTCCTTTATTGTGCAGGGTTGTTTATAAAATTGAGTATCTCTTTAGCATCTCTTAAAAGGCAGGTTTTGTGATTGATAATGAATTCCTGAATATTTTATTTGCCAAAGTCTTTATTAATTTCTGTATTAGGGTTCTTTAGAGGAACAGAATTTATAGAATGAATCTGTACATACAGAAAGGGCTCACTAGAATGGCTTAAAGGCTGTGGTTCAGCTAATCCAACAATGGCTGCTTTGAACTAAAGGTCCAAGGACCCAGCAGTTGTTCAGTCCGAAAAGCTAAATGTCTCAGTTGGTCTTTAGTATACTCTGGAATCCTGAAGAAGCAAGCTCTTATACCAGTGAAGGATTGGACTTGCTAGCAAGAGTGAGAACAAGCAGGCAAAGAGAGAGCAAGCTTCCTTCTTCCATATCCTTTATATAGGCTGCCAGCAGAAGACGTGGCCCAGACTAGAGGTGGGTCTTCCCACCTTAAAAGATCTGACTTAAAGGTTGATCTCTAACTTCTAGGATTTGGATTAGAAATAGGTCTTCCCACTTCAAATGATTTAATTAAGACAAAAGTCCTCACAGGTATGCCCCATCATATGAGTTTTAGTTAATTCCAGATGTAGTCATGTTGACAACCAAGAATAGCCATCACAGTTTCTAAAAGACAAAATATTGTTAGTATTATTCTGGACTGGTGGTTTTCTTTGCATGTATCATTCCTCACTCCTGGCCTATAAGGTATCTTCTGAGAAATCTCTAGATAGTCTCATGAGGGTCCCCTTGTATGTTACAAGTCACTTTTCTCTTGTTTTCAGAATCCTCTTTTTGAGAATTTGACTATGCTATGTCTTGGTGAGAATCTCTTTATATCTAATTTGACATCCTCTGTCTTCATGGATCTGTATGTTCATTTCCCTTTCTGGAGCTGGGAAGTTTTTGTCATTACTTATCTAAACAACCTTTGTATTTTCTGCTTTCTTTGGATGCCACAATATGATTTTTGGTTTGTTTTATTGGTTTCCTGTAATGTGTGTAGGTTCTTTTCCACTTGTTTTCATTTTTTCTATGTTCTGAGTAATTTCAGAATGATTTGTTTTCAAAGCCATTGACCCCTATCCTTGATAGAATATATTCCTGAAGATAAATATGGCACTTTTAATTTTAGTTATTTTATTCTTTAGTTCTAGGGTTTTAAATTTGGTTCTTTTTTTTCAATGGTTTATATCCTTTGTTGAGCTTCTCTTTTGGTTCATGTGTTGTTTCTCTGAGTCCATTTAGTTGTCTATGGGTTCCAGTAGCCCAGTGAATTTTTTAGAAGATAATTATTTTGTACTTTTTATGGGAAGCTCATAAATTTTTGTCTGGTATCAGTTACTGGTGCCTTATGTTTATTTCACTCATTTAGAGGTGATGTTTTCTTTCTTCTCCCACAAATTGTGGTATATTCATTGAACCAAATGTTACTCACCAATGAGGAGGGACAAATAAATGCCACTCAGAGAGGGGAGATAATTTGGAGATGAAAATGCTCAAATACATTGTATGAAATTCTTTTTTTTTGTTTTAATTCTTTTAACTTTCATTGATTCTTTGTGGATTTCATATCATGCATTCTGATCCCACTCATCTCCTTGTCCCCTTGCATTCGCCCTCTGCCCTTGCAACCTCCCCCACCCCAAACAAAAAAATTAGAAAAACCAAAAACCAAACAACCAAACCAACCAAACAAACAATAAATAAAAAGAAGAATCTCATTGTTCAAGTTATAGTGTGGCCCATTGAGTCACACAGTTCACCATTTAGTTCATTCAACTTTACTTGCAAGTGTTCATTGCATGAGTCATTGGTCTGGCTCAAGGCCTCTGGCTTCTGCCACACCACTGGGACTACCCTTGGATATCCTGTTGTTGTCCTGTGCCATGGAGATCATACTATTTTAGATCTGTAGGTTTCTCCCCTTTACATGCTGCAACAGTTCATAGATGAGGTGGATGTTGGAGTAGGCTAACTCACAGCCCTGGTTCAGGGCCTGGGTGGTAGCTGGGTTGGTCAGCCCACTAGCTTTCCCTTATCATCACTACCTGGGTGAACTCTCCAGCACTTCCTTGGCTAGCTCACCCAACACAGTCTACAGCAAGGGGAGGGTCCAGTTCATCTGTTTTCAGGTCCTCAGATCTGGGTCACCTGTACTCATACCACCAGGGGCCAGCTCTATTGTTTTGCTCAGGTGAGGTGCAGGGCCCTCTCTCCTGATTGCTGTAGGGGACATACGGGAGGGGGCAGGGTCAGCTCTCCTGCTCTCACATCCTCAGGACTGGCTCACCTGTACCCCCAATGACAAGGTCAGCTCTAGTGTGTTGCCCAGGCAGGTGTGGGACCTGCTCTCCTGTGTGCTGTTGCTGGTGAGGGTCAGGGCTAGCTCTCCCACTCTCATGACCCTGGGGCTAGCTCTCCCACCTGCTGCAGGTGGTAATGGGTAAGGGGAGGCATCTTTCTCTCATCTACACCACTACATGGCAGACAAGGAAGGGTGTGGTTAGAGCTCTTGCTCTCATGCTCTCAGGGTTTGCTCACCTGTCCCTGACCACAGAGTCAGCTCTAGTGTGCTGCCCAGGTGAGTTGAATGCTTATAATGAGGGATGGGGCCATCTTTCCTGAATGTGGGGGCCAGATCACCTACTGCAGTATGCAGTGAATGGCAGCATTGGCTATCCCAGGGCCATTGAAGGGCAGTGCTGCCTCAGCAAAACATGCTTCCAATGACCACCCTGTGCTAACACTGGCCATGGACATTATCACAGATCCAAGCTGCAGTAGGACCATGGGCCCAGACATGGCTCTTGGCAGCAGCTCCAGCCTGGTCATCACCATGGCCCCAGTGGCAGCACAGGCCACCCAGATTAGTATGGCCCCAGTGACGGCATAGCACTCAGGCACCCTCATGGTCACAGGTTGCAGCCTAGACCTGAGGCATCCGTGTGATTTTTGATGACAACATGGGTCTTGAACATTAATATAGACCCAGGCTTCAATAGGACTATGGACCCAGACATGGTATTAGGCAGAATCCAGGCTCAGATGTCACCATGGTCCCAGGTGGCAGTGCAGGCCACTTGGATTGGCAGCATGGTCCTCAGACACCAACATGGCCCAGACTCCTGGCATCAGCATGGCCTTTGATGGTATCAGTAGCCACAGACATCAGCTCAGACCCTGGCTGCAGTAGGACTATGGACTCAGGCATGGCCCTTGGCAGCATCCCTGGCCTACATGATACCATGGCCCCAGGTGACAATGCTAGCCATTCAAATTGACTTGGCCTTGGTAGCAGCACAGCCCTTGGGCACCAATGTAGTTACAGGTTTCAAGCCTAGACTGCAACCTGTGTGGTTTAGGTGGCACCCATTGTGGCCTTTGGTGGCAACATGGGCCAGGTATATCAATACAGACCCTGGCTGTGGTAAGACCATGTACCTTAGAAGCAACTTGGGTCTGGATGTCACCATGGCCCCAGGTGGCAACACAGGCCACTCAGGTAAGAATGGTTCCTGTGGCAGCATGGCCCTTGGATACCAATGTGGTTCCAGGTGTTGGCCTAGACTTCAGGCCTCTGCACAGCCCTCAGTGATGACATCAGACACCAACACAGGCCCCTTGGCTGCTTCAGGGTCTTGAAGGTCCAGACATCACCTTGGTCTTGGATGGCTAGCCGGCCATTCTTGCCAACCTACTCTTCACTACCCTCACCTCTTCAGATATCTCTCTCTCCTCAGCCCATGAACTGTTCTGCCCCCCCTCTCTTCCATAATGGTGTCTGACTATCCACTGCCAGTGCTCCTGGTTGAATCGCAGGTGGCACTTGGTTGAGTCCTGCCTGCACCAGCTGTAGGGCATGGTATGGATGGAGCTGTTGTTTTTTTTCTCCTGTATTCCCGGGCCTAGAAACCACAGGTAGTGTACTCAGTATGATGGTGCTCCTGGTTGATTATGCCCCACCCACCTCCCTGCAGACCAAGAGGACTGGTAGGGGGGCATCTCCATCCCTCGCCAGCTCAGACCTCTCATGGTGATGTTTTCTTGACGTGTGTGTGTGTGTGTGTGTGTGTGAGAGAGAGAGAGAGAGAGAGAGAGAGAGAGAGAGAGAGAGAGAGAGAGAGAGAGAGAAGAGAGAGAGATCATTGTAGCTTTATACTCTGCATATCTGAAGAAATATGAGTACTTCTCAGTTTTTATAGACTGGATGTTTTAAGGAAAGCCCTTCAGCTGTAGAACCACCCAGAGGCTGTGGGCTGGCTGCTAGATGTATTCACAGATAGCCTTATGTCTGGAGTCTTCTGGGGTGTCTGGTAGCTGGTAAACTTGATTCCTGGGTCGGGTCTATAAGGGGAAAACCTGGTATTTGGGTCCATTAGGACAAGTCTGGAGCTTGTGTCTATGGGGCCGAGCTTGGAGTCTGAAATTATAGATGGGAGTACAATGCTGCAATCTAAACGATTGGTCTAGAGCCTAAGACCATGGATTCTGGCCTGGGCTGGTCTGATGTTGAGGTTTGTGGCTAAGCTAAGTACTTGCTTTGGTGTCATCTTCATATGGGGGGTTATTTCTTCCTATGCAGCAACCCTGTTATGGAGTGGGCAGGGTGGGCAATGTGAAACTCTCCTTCCACTCGCTTTTGTCCATCATTCCTTGTTTCTGTACTGCACCAGGTCTAAACTCTCATTGAGGTTCTACAGCTGTTTTTATGTCTAGATGGCCCTTTAGATTGCTGTTTCTTCAAGGACACAGGAGCTAGAATCTCCTATCATCCCAATGACTGCACCTCATTTATAGTAAATTTAGATCAAATGCAATAATATTGTACATTGGCCACAGTTATGTAGATACACAGTGAAAGTATAGAAACATACATTTACAAACAGCCTCTAATACCAGGTCATATTTACTTCTAAGCAGGCAAGGATAGCATCTTACTGCTTCTCAGCCACATTGTAGGTGCACCGTCCTGTTAAATTATCTTTACTCATTTAACCAGCAATGAGTAGTTGATCCTCATCACACTTGTAGAAGGTGAACATCAAATGAAAAGTATTTATCAAGAAGAGGAACAACAGAAGTAAGCAAAACAAATAGAAATCAATGAAGATAAGAGCAAAATCAGAGAATTACTAGGAATTTGAGAAGCTGTGGAAAATTTGATTAAATGAAAATAGAGTAAGTGAAAAGTCTTATTCTAGGGAAAGGGACTAGCTGCTGTCTAAGGGCAAAAAGACAAAATGCAAGAATGAGCAACATTTATACCTTTGAAAATGTACATAGAGTAGATGTCACAGAAATAGTTAAGGTTAAACAGAGAACCCTGAATAGATGTAACCATTAGAGATAGAAATAAGTCATAAAAGATCTAATTACTTAAAAATTTTTCTTTAGTTCAATTGTATTTATAGGTTAATTTTGTGTAATTTTAAGGAATACCTGGCCCCAATTTTTTGCTTATGTAATCAGATGAGAATCCATCCTTGTTACTTTGATAACCCAGAACAGAATCAAAACTTTACAGGTAGGAAATGATTAGAAACTTAACTACAAACTGTGCTTATTTAGAAATTATAAACAAATTACTAGCAATACAACTGAGATCAAGCAATAAGTATGGAACAAAATAAATTATAACAAGTAGACCTTATTTCAGGAATTTAATGAAGATTTAAAATTAAGAAATCTTTAACTTAATCTAGCACATTGGCAGAGTAAATAGGAAGATTTTCATGAAGATCTCAATAGGTGGAGAAAAGGCATTTAATAAAATCTCAATGGCTGCTGCTACAGAATTAAAACCAATCTGTTGAGTCCTGAATCTGAAGTGATGGTATTTATTCATGGAACTTTGGGGAGGTAATTAGACTTGGAAGACTCAAGAGAGAGGGGTGCTCATGTTAGGATTAGGGACTTTATGGTCTCTCTATCTCTCTCTTTTTCATGAATGAATATGAACAAGGCACTATCTATAAGCCAGGAAGAGAGCTATCACCAGGAATTAAATTGCATGATGCCTTGATCTGGGCCTTCCAGATTCTCATACTTTGAGAAAAATAATGTCTATTGTTTAAGATGCCTACTGTATGGTCTTCTTTTCCTTCCCCCACCAGTTATTATGGCAACCCAACATGACAAATACATTCATTTATAATAAAAGTTGGATTTAAGCTGTATGTGGTGGCTTACACTGGTAATCCTGGTGCTTGGAGTCTGAGGCAATAGTGTTACTATGAATTTGAATTTAGCCTGGACTACATAGTGAGTTCCAGGCCAGCTTGGGCAAAGGAGTAAGGTCTGTCTCAGAAAAAATGGTATTAAACCAGAGAAACAAAACCCAAAAAAGCTCTTAAATGCTATGTGTAGGTACTTATATTAACATTTTTGTTTGTGTGGGGAACATGCATATGTGGGATCATATGGTGTTAGAATGTTTAATTTCACAAGAAACTGTCAAGCTATTTTCTGAAATGATTCTACCATCTTGCATCCATACCAACATTGTATGAGAAATCTGGTTGCCTCTCACCGTTGATAAGCACATTGAGCTGTCAGGTTTGTTTGAATTTAATTTTAGATCAGTTTAGATTCAAAGTAACATCAAGACAAGAGCACAGAGATCCTCCAAATACCACCCCCCCTACACATACACAAATATGTGTTACCTCCTACATTATCTATATTCCCCATCAGAGATTAGAAGACCTACATCAGCTCATTGTCACCATTCAATATTAAAGCCAAGTGTCAGAGATTTTTCTTGGTGTGTACTTACTATGGGTTTGAACACATTTCAAATGACAGGCATCTGCCTGTGGAGTTCAGTTCACCTAGCTCTCCCTTCCACTCCTTGCCCCTGGCAATCTTTAATGTTTCATTGTCTACAGTTGTGGTATTTTTGTCTGTTGTGGCTGTTATTTTGAAACCCTGCTTTAATTAGGGTTGCATGCTCTCCTTAATTAAGTTTAATTAAGAGTACATGTGTGAGCATGGATGGAGGGTTGTGTAGTTTGGAAAGAACAACTTACTAGTGACTACACCATTGAGGAGGACAGCTTCCTGTCTCCCAGCAACCATTCACTGCCTCCAGCTTCTCATGGAGGATGGCTGGATCTCATGAGCCCTTCCTGTACTACAAAAGACATATTTATATTATTTATTTCTTCTTGTGCAGGTTTTGCATGTGGCATATTTTTAGTATTGGGTCTGTTTCATCTACCTTATCAATATATTCTTTTAATTTTTTGACAAAGGGTCTGCCTATGTAGACTAAACTAGCCCAGAATTTGCTATAAAGCCTAGGCTAGCCTCCTGCCTATAATGTGATGTAATGCCCACCCTAGCTGTGCTGAAATTATATCCTTTTCATGCCTGTGGGATCTAGCAGCTTCTCTTTTTCCTTTCTGGCATTCATAATTTTTGCCTTAGTGTCTTTCTTAGTCAGCGTGGCTAGAGGCCTCTCAGCTTTATTAAGCTCACAGAGCAGCTTTGGATTTTATTGATTTGAAAAGATTGAGATTATTTTATGTATCTGCTGTGCTTGTATGTATCTCTATGTATCATGTGCAGGCTTGATGCTTGCAGGGGTCAGAAGAGGGCATCCAGTCCTCTGGAACTGGACTTACAAATGGTTGTGAGCTGCCATGTGGTTTCTAGGAATCAAGCGTGGGTCCTCTACCAGAGCAGCCAGTGCCCTTAACCCCTGAGCCCTCTCTCCAGTGCCTGATTTTATTGATCTTTAGCTCTTGATTTCTAGTGTTTGATTTCATCAATTTTTGCTCTGGTTTTTATTTTTTATGTCTTTTCTACTTATTTGGGATTTAATTTGTGTTTTTGGTTGTTTATGTTTGCTGAGTTTGAGATTTACAGTGCTGCTTTTTAGAAATTTCTATCTCTTTCTCTTTTGTTCTGGCAGCATCCTCTGCTCCAGGTCCCCTCAGCATCTCTGTATGGCATGGCTTTTGACAGGTTGTATCTTCATCTACTTACAATATTTTAAATTTTATTTTGAGATTTTTTGACCTATTGTTGGGAAATGTGTTGTTTATTTTTCTAATATTTTGGGATTCTTCAGAAATCTTTTTGTTATTGATTTCTAGTTTAATTCCACTGTGGCCTGAAACTAGACACTGTGTAGTTTCTGTTACTTTAAACTTGTTAAGGTGAACTCCCTGGCCTAAAATGTCATCCATCTTGATGAGACTCCCATACAAGCTTGAGGATAATGTACATTGTGTTGCTATGGCGGGAAGCAGTGTGTGTGTGGGGTGAAGTTTGGTGCACACACTCCTGTACCCCAACACACTTAAGCTGTTCTTCTAGAGGATGTAGTGTTTACCTGGCTGTGATCTTGATTTCACTTCCACTGTGTAGCTTTTAATGTACTTATTTGTTACTTATGTGTTCTCTTTTAGTCCTTTTTATGAGCATCTAGTGGCTGTCCATTAAATAGGATTCAGTGTGGCATTTACACATGCGCACCTGCTTGCCCACCTCCCACCCACCCCAGGAATAGTTATCACTAGTCCACTTTCATCTCCTCATTTTTCAGCTTTTGTGTAGGAGAACTCCGGGTATCACATTTTCTTTAGCCAGTCATCTGTTGTTGGGCATCTCTATTTTCCTGTACAGTATCATCAGGAATAAACACAGTAACTTTGGGCATTCAGGCAGCTCACGAGCATACATTGTTTTCATTTCCTTGGCCCACACACAAAAGTGGGACAGCTGAATCATATGGTTGCTCTACTCTGGACCTTGCTTTGTAGACCAGGCTGACTTTGAACTCACAGAGATTACCTGCCTCTGTCTCCCAAGTGCTGGGGTTAAAGCTGTGCACCATGTCCAGCTTATAGCAATTTTCTGAGGAAGCTATATGTTGTTATCCATAATGTTTGAGATGATACAGACCTACAGGCATAGGTTATTTTTTCACATCCTCACCAGCAATTATTCAAATTACTCTCCCTTTTGCTTTTCAAAAGACTTAAAGGTCTTTTTAAATTTTTTATTGAATTGCAAGTTTTCTTTCTGTATTCTGAATGAAAGTCCTTCATCTGATACACCTGGTATTTTCTCTGTGTATGGGGCATGTAATTGCATTTTATTATCAGAGTCTTTTGAGGAACAGAGATTTATATTTTGTTGTAGTTCCATTTGTCAAATTATTCACAAATTATGGTGTTATATATATGAAATGTTTACCTGACCCAACAACCTAAAGACTATCTAGTATTTTCTTCTGGATTTTTAGGTGTTATGTTTCTATCTGTGATCCAATTTGAATTTTTCAAATACACTGCAAGGTGTGGATTGAGGTTCATTCATTTCTCTTGGAGTCTTGAACATTTTTTGTTAAGACAAACCTTTCTCTACTGAATTATTTTAGCATCTTAGTCACTAACCGTATAAAGATCTCTGTGGAACTCTACTCCATTGATTGATGTGTGTCTGTCCTCACCTCAGTAACCTTGAACCAGCAGTTGTACCTTCAGTCTTTTAATTTGCGAAACATTTTAGGTACACGAGTGTTCTGCCAGCACGTATGTATGTTTATGTGCATGTGCATGCCTGTTGCCCTTGGAGGCCAGAAGGGGGCATCAGATCCCCTGGAGCCCAAGTTACAGATGATTATGAACCCATATGTGGGTGCTGGAACACCTCTGCAAGTGCAACTGGTGCTCTTAACCACTGAGCCATTTTTGCAGCCCCACACCCAGCCTAACTACCACACAGTTGAGTCCTCCAATATTACTCTTCTTTTTCAAGGTTATTTTGATCTCACCAGGTTCTTTGCTTTTCAATATAAATTTTAGACTCAGTCTGACAATGTCTACAGAAAGATTTACTGGGATTGTCATTGAATATGTACAGCACTTTGCAGAGAACTGACTTATTAACAAGTTCGAGTCTCCAAATCTTTGAACACATTTCCATTTTCAAATGTTATTTAATTATTTTCCAACAAGCTGATAAATTATAAGGAGAGGAAGGAGTCATTATCCAGAAGCAATAATGATACAAAGAAGCAATAATGATATACATCTGTATTGTCTACTGTTTCACACCTAGAAGGGAACATAGCCTAGACCATTTTCTTGTATGCAGCTAACACTCTATGAACTCTCTTTGAAGAATGAGTTGGCACACCGATAAAGCTTGTTATTCTGTGAAAACACTAACATGCAGGCCATAAGATTATTGAACAAAATAAATGGGTAGCAAAAAAACCCCACTTTTTGACTCCTGGAGCATATGTTATCCAATATCTATTAATTATTTTTCCAGAGAGAATAAAAATTACAATCATCTGAGACAGACAAATGCTGAAACCGAGTTAGAAAAACATTTTGTTAGCCAGGCAGTGGTGGTGCACACCTTTAATCCCAGCTCTCAGGAGGCAGAGGCAGGCAGATCTCTTGAGGTCAGCCTGATCTATAGAGCGAGTTCTAGGACAGCCAAGGCTTTCCTAGAGAAACCCTATCTCATAAAACCAAATCAAAACAAAAACAAAAAAAGAAAGAAAAGAAAAATGCTTTGTTCTAAATTGAATAAATGTGTTAATTGTAGCTGACTCCTTGTTGGATCAGGAGACTGGTCCACAATGTAGAGTGGAGCCTGTATCTCTATGGCCAACAGTTGGCAGCTCTGTGTATCTGCAATGGAAAGATGCTTATAGAAGGTCCAGATCCTCCTCAAAGGCCATACTCCATGGTATTCTTCCTCAGTGACCCTTTGAAACATCTAAGAAAGTTCATCTAGCACAGTTGAGAAAGCAAAGGAGCCAGAGAAAGAACACAGTTCTGAAATATGAAAACTTGCATCGGAGTCCTGGCCCAGCATTTGTCATGACAGTACCATGGAGAAGTTACTTAAATTACACTTATTTATTCATTGTGTGTGCACACCCAGCCACACCCACACCCACACATGCACACACATTCCATAGTGAGCTTGTGGAAATCAGAGGACAACTTGGAGAAATTGGTTCTGTCTTTCCACCATATGGGACTTGGGGATCAAGCACAGGCTGGACAGCAAGTGCCTTTAACCACTGAGCCATCCAGCTGCTCCTGAGAAGTTCCTTATCTGGAAAGTAACGAAACTCATAGGTACTTTGAGGCCTGTTACAAGTCATAAATGAAGCAAGATATGAAAAGAGCTCAGAAGATAGCAGCCACTCTGTAGTGACTCTCGAACAAGATTGGCATGCATCGTTCCGGAAGTCTGACTACACTGTTCTCTGAGATCCAAGCCTAAAGCTTTGTAAGAATGTTCTGTCAACTTAATTTGCATTGTTACTCTTTCTTGGGTTGTTAAATGATCTGCTTCCTGTAAATAAACCTTTCCTAAAACAATCTTCTGCTTGTAATGGCAACAAGCAACTGCTCAACCTAGACAAAGCCTTGGTGGCTTCCCAGCCCTGCTGAAAAGTCCCAAGGAACAACAGCAGGCCTCTCTAGATGCAGTCCTCAGCGACTTTTCTTCAGTAAGGTCCATAAACAAGCTTTACTCCACACTTAAATTTTAGTGTCTTTGTTATTCTGCAGTGCCGGGTGGCACATTTTCTTTCATTCTTGGAAGAATAGTCGTTAAATGCTGGAGATGGATAGGTGCCAGGCACGTGCATCTGGAGTGCCACCTCTGCCCACTTTGCTTATGGCTGTTAAGCTTTCCTAGGGGCCAGGGGCTACTGAGGGGGAGGGCTAAGGTGGGGCAGGTCTGGGGAGAGTTAGTGAGCTTTTGGGAATGAATCTTTCCCACTAGAGGGCAAAGGTGGATTCCAGTACGTTTAAGGCTGTTCTCTGAATTACTCTTAGCAGCCCTCGGAGGAGGTTTATGAAGAGACATATGTTCTCAGTATTTGACTAAACACACAGACACTAAAATATGGTGTGCTCGCAAGCTGTGCACAGGTACTGAATGTTAAACAACTGGCACTCTTGGGCATCTGCTCAAGGAGAAATCTCAGCCCTCAGTACCATAACCTTCCTCATGTAACACAGGAGAGCAGGACAGAGTCTCAGTAGTCAGGGGAAGGGTGGGAGAGGTGAGGGAAGAACAGACGGGATGGGGGAGGGGAGTGAGGAAAGGAATAGAGACGAGAAATAAAGGAGAGAGAGAGAGACGGGGCAAGAGGGAAAGGAATAGCACAGTAGAAGCTGTTTACAGTGTCTGGCTGTTTTAAAGGAAAAGACAACAAAACAGTAGAAGGCTCTAGCCTGGGCACGTGCCCTCCAGGACTGGCCTAGACCTACCCTTTACCAGATTTGTTGTATTCCTCATCTTCCCTTGAAGGAGGTGCACCATTGACTCGGGCTCCTCGTGCAATCTCTTGTAGCTGCTGACCCCCCTCCCCAACTTTACTGGGCTTGGAATGACCATGAGGCTCTGAGCCGCAGCTTTTCTGTCTGGTCCCATGTACGTGGCTAGGAGACCCAGGTTCTGCTTCAGGCTCTTGTTTCTTCCTTGAGTGAGTGATGTGACACCCTAAACCCCAGATGGACCGCACTGAGCTCCACAGCTGTGAGCAGGCCACTGTGGACAACCGAGGCGTGGTATTGAGGTAGATTTTTATCATTTATCTGGGGAAGTTGCAAATTGTCTCAGTCACAAAAGCTAATATGGCAAATTCAACAACCAGGCTCAACAGAATCAAGGGGTGACCCTAGCTAGTTCACTGATGTCTAAGTGTTCAATGTCTAAGTGTGATGTCTAAGGATGCCTTTGTGACCCACTGTACCAGGGAAGCGCTCTTGTGCATAGGCTGTGATTTTTCTCTGAGTGAAAGCTTACTCTCTCCTTTGGCACAACCACAGAAGACCTGAGCCTGCTGTTCAAGAATCTTAACTGCATATTCACCAAGAGTTGCACTGCCACTGAGTCCTGAGCCAGATTAACAAAAAAGGTACTTCATCTGGGTATGGTGGTACACACCGTTGACTCTGGCACCTGGGAAGTAGAGGTATGTGGATCTTTTTATGAGTTTGAGGCTAACCTGGTCAACGTAGTGAGTTCCATGCCAGCCAGAGCTATGTAGTAAGACCCTGTCTCAAAAGAAAGGTCTGTGAAATAACTTGTGTGCAAGGGAGCACCAGGTGCCCCATCAACATTTCTATGAGTTAGTTAAAGAATGTCTTTTCTTGTGGAATTAATATTTACTAATATTTCTACTTTACTGGGCAACTGCTTCACTCCTCTGTCCCTTGTTTTCAGTCCGGCAGTCATGGTGGGGCCATTCTCCTCAGGTGCCTCCACACATACAGCCCAGCTCAGAGGCTCTGATGGGAAAGTTTACATGAAGAAAGACAAGCTCCCCTTTCCTTGACTCTGAAGCCAGGGAGTTGGGATCCCCAAGTCTTTGTTGCAGGCTATGGGAGAAAGCCATGCAGAGGAAAAGCTAAGCAGACAGGCAGGTGGATCATTACCAGAGCCTGACAGTCCAGTTCATTGATTGGAGTAGCGGCAAGGAGACGTAGAGGCCAGCTGTGCTACTTGCCTGTTGCTGTCACAACAAATGAAGACAATGTAGTGATTTAGGGCACCGTCTTCCCTGGATTCTCCATCTTTGGCTCCTTCAGTCTTTTCACCCCTCATCCTTGATGGTCCATGAGCCTTGGGGAGGGATGGAGACACAGATGTCTCATTTATGGTTGAGCACTCCACTGACATGAGTATCCCTCAGAGGGAAAAAATAAACACTGCCTATGGTGCAGTGGCATGGCCACAAGAGCACTTCACTGGTATGATGGGGATACAAATTCATTCTTAGACATCATATCATTCAACACTTTGAAACCAATGAACTAGTTAAGGTCATCCCTTGATTCTGTTCGGCCTGGTTGTTGAATTTGTCATAACGGGTTTTGTTTATATCATTTAATTCTTATGATCTCTGTGCATACGTGAGAGTGAGTTTGCATGTGCCAAGATGAGCACATGCCAAGTGAGACTCAGTCTCAAAAAAAAAAAAACCCTTTCAAATATTTTATGTGCAAGGGAGCATCTTGGCATGTGTCGAAGCAGTCAGAGGACAACTTCCAGGAGAAGGTTCCTTCCCACATTTACCTAATCAGAAGTCAGCTAGTTACTCCCACCACTGTATTCATGAGTGTATCTTGCCATTCAGGTTATTACTGTAGTTCATAGGGTTTACAGCTGGACAAAACTGTTGATGACATCTCCCCTAGTGGCCCACATAGCACCTGGTACTATGCAGGGAAAAGAGCTTCCTGGTCAGTATCAATTTTATATCTTCATGTCTTATGACCAAAGTCTTCAGCAACAGGGTTTCACCATCGAGTTGTGGTGTGGAACCAAGAGCAAAGACAATAGCGTGTATCGTTTTGGAGGACTCCTCATCTTTTCTGGCTTCTACAGGATGTGTATATTTATGGCTCATGACCTCTTCAATGTTCAAGTTTTGTTTCCTCCATTCCATCTCTCTGAAATCCCTCCCTTTCTCCTTTGTGATTACTACCCAAACAGTGTCTTCAAGGGCATGTCAAGGGTGACTAGCAATTTGCTTCTATCACATTTTCAGATCCTGGGGATAATGCTGTGGCTGTCATGGTATCATTATTCTGTCTGTTATGCCAGTAGATAATAATGAGATAGCCTGAGTTAATATCCCCCAGATAGCTGAAGTACAGGGTTATGGAGGTTGAAGTGGGTTTAGCTAAAAGGATTCCAGGGGTGAAGGCACAGCTGATTCGAAGTCCACTCATGCTGGCTGGAGAATGTGCTGTATACACTTTACGGTGCTTAGGTCCTGGTCATTCAGTTTCCCCAGCTTCAGAATCTTTCGAATTTGCCACTCATTTTAATGGTTAAGACACTTTTGTGACTTCTCTCTTGGCTCCTCAAACCCTCACATATTCACCATCTACGGGTTACTTTGGCCACCAGGACTGATATTCTGGTGATCCAGATGTCTTTGGGTCTGGTACTCACTCATCTTGCCCTTAGCTATTTAGGCCTCACTTCTAACCAACATTGCTTGTTCCATGTGCTCCAAGGGGTGAGGTTAGACCAGGCCAAGCTCCTGCACATGCCTGCTCTCCCCATCCCCATCCCCCATCCCCCCTGCTCTATGCTGTCAGGGCAGCATCAGCTCTGCCTGCTCTGTGCTCATCACAAGTTTGTCTTGATCCAGATGGATTTAAAAATCTTCTGTTCCCTCTTCACACACATTTCAATCATAAGAAGAGCTCTTCGTGACAATGTTTGTATTTGTTCTCTGTTACCCATTCTTCCTCTTATACCTTGTATGTGTCCTTTTGTAGTGTTGTTTTCCTCCTAAGTACCTGGATGTGCAGGGGGAGGGGAAGCAGCTCATCTCCACTCTCCCAGTCCATCCACAGACTAGCAAGCACTCAACACAGCATTCAGAAGCAAGGAGAGACCTACTTATCGGGTGCAGGGGGTGCTCTGCACACAATTGCTGCCATTCTTTGCATGTTATGCCCGACTTCACACTTAGTGATGCATATATTACTTATTAAAACTTCCAGAGACAGGAAACACTGTTGATCTCATTCTACAGATCAGGAAACTGAGGCACAAGGATGTTAAATTTATCTGATGTCACAGAGTATAAAGTGACACAACGGGGACAAAAACTCAGCCAGCTTCTCAAACATGTAAGCAATCCCTATGTCTTAATTGCTTTTCTATTGCTGTGTTAAGACACAATGACCAATATAACTTATAGAAGAAAGATTTTCCTTGGGAATTACAGTTTCAGAGGCATGGAAGCATAGCAGCAAGCCACAGCACTAAAACAGTAGCTTGGAGTGCATATCTTGAAATAAAACCATGAGACACAGAGCTAACTGGGAATGGCATGGCTTTTGAAACCTGCCAAGACCTGCCCCCAGTGACACACCTCCTATAATAAAGCCACACATTTTAACCCTTCCCAAAGACTTCCACCAACTGGGGACCAAGTATTCAAATATGTGAACTTTATGGGGGTTTGTCCTGTTCTAACCACCATACCTTTGTACTGCCTAAAGGGGTGACAGAGATAGTGGCCACCATGCTTTAATAATTTGTACGTTCTTAATGGAGGTCCCTGGGCATTAAGATCTTCTTTCTGGGCATGAGTCTGATCCTTTGGGGGTGGATAGAGAATCTCAATAAATATCCCAGGCTGCCTTGGAACTCATAATCCTCTTGTGTCATCCTCTTGAGTTCTGGAGTCCTCACATCCGGGTTCAGGTTGAGATGTTTGCAGTATCATTGACTCTCCCTGGCCTATGGTCTGGTTGAGCTGGGTATTTCCAATGGTGCTTCTTTAGGGGAAAGACAAGAGGCAGGGCAGTCTAGAGCATCATCTTTACACCCAGAGCAGGACAGGGCATGAAGCAAATTGCAGCTGCAGCCATTGCTTTCTGTTGAAAGTAGGGGAAGCGGGCAGTTTCTCAGCTGTCCAGGCTTCACCAAGGTAAAAGCAAGGTGGATGCTTGACTTCTGTCACCTTCTCCTGTTCTTGCTTGTTTGCTTATAGACTATTTTAAATCGTATCTTATTTGTTTAAAGACTCACTCAGTAGAAAGAAATAGAAGCTATCTTCCTTCCATTTATTTTGTTTAGAGGCCAGAATTTATTAACAAATGTATTTGTTTCCTAAGACTACCACGAGAAACACAAACTGAGTGACATAAACAAAAGAATGTCTTATGTCTGGCATTTTGGAGGCTAATGTCCTGAGCATTGGCAGTGCTGTCCCTAGAGAAGACTCTAGTCCCGGGCTCTGTTTCATGCCATAGTCATGGCACCCCCTTGGCTTGTAGATGCACTCCTCCAACCTCTGCTTCCTTTGTCACTATGATTCTGTGATTTTCCACAGCTCCCCTCTCCTCACCCTCTGCAGTCACTCTTGTAGCAAGGTTGCCCTTGAACTTTCTATATAGCAAATGTTAGCCTCAAAATCACCAGCCCTCTGAGTTCTAGGATTACCAGGAATGCAGCCACTCTACCTAACTCTTTCATGGTTTTCTTATAGAATTTAGTTAGGGCCCACCCAATCTAACATGACCAAATATGAACTAATTACACTTGTGAATACCCACTTTCAAACAAGTCCACATTCTGAGGTCCCAGGTAGATATTGAGGAAGGCACACATAAATAACAGCTTAGCTACCTGGGACTCCACTTGGTTTGGGCAGCACTGACATCGCTCTTCTAATAATACACTTGACAACATAGGATCTTTACACGCACATACAATGTGTACACACATCTCTCTGAACAATAGAAGCCTGTTAGAAAACCAGGACCCCAGCTGTTTCAAGGTACATGCACAACCCTCTCTGAATTATAGAATGAACATCTTCTCTCCTTAATGGCAATCAAACTTAGACAGATTCTATTCCTAATACCTCCACATAGAAGGCTAGGAGGACCAGTCCAACCTGCATTGATTTTTGGGAGCATGTAAGGCAAAGTATATCCTTTGAGTGAACTTTTAGAGAAAAATCCATCTTTATCTTCTTATGCCTACATGTAATTGGGCATGCACAAATTAAAATCAGATGCATTATGGGAAGGAACACATGCAGTGAGCAAAGCCTACAAAATCCAAGCTTGTCAATCAAAACAGAAAACTACCCATGCTATGCCTTAGCAGCCAAAGTCTTCTTTCCCTTGAGCCCCATAAATGAAACCTGCCGAATAACCAGAGTCTTGGAGTAACCTCATTTATATGACCCACTGTCATTCCCAAAAACGTATTTGACCTGTTCTATCACTTTGCTTTGAAAACAGCCTCCTTACATATCAGTGAGCCCTTACTTCAATCCTTTGACTAAGAGGTCAAGAGGGTAGAAACAACTGTCTGAGACCCTGACCACCAGTAATGGCATCTTGGGAGGGATAGTTTAAGGTGTAACCTGGCAAACAAGTTAAAACAGCTTTCTCAGAAGCCTGCCATTACAGGCAAGCTTGAGTGTATATTTGATTGCATTAAGACATGGTTAGGGGTTTAATGGAACACACTTCTAGGGGTGTCTTTGAGGGTATTTCCAGAGACAATCAGATTACAAACAACTGAACTGATTCCTTACTGTCAGTATTGGGAGTTGATGAAAGTTGGAGATGAAGCCCAGTTAGAGGAAGTAGTTAATTGAGTAGTCCTTGGGGGGTATTTCTCACTCTGGTTTCATACTGTATCCCTCTTTTTTTTCTGCTTCAGAAGTGAATAGCTCTTCCCAGTACATGCCCCACCACTGTGATGTTAGGGTACATGGGGCCAAGCAACCACGGACTAAATACTAGGAAGCCATGAACCACAATAATTCCTTCTCCCTCAGACTGTCACTGTCAGGTAGTTTTGGCCACGGTGATGAAAAGCTCCTTTGTTACTTTCTCATTCTCCAACTCTTCAGAGGTCTACACTCTTCAGAGGTCTACATTCTTGTCATCATCAGAATCATCCAACCTGGGGTCTTAACTAGGGGCTTCAGGTGCTAACTGCTGAGTGAGCTGCCTTATTTGAATCCTAGACCTATTGGCTATGTGACCCTGAACAAATCACCTTGCCTCAGTTTCCTCAGACAGTAAAATGGGGATGATAGCTCCTTATTCGACAATGAAAGAAAGCCACTCCTATAAAGTGCCCAAAACGGGGCCTTTCCCACAGCAAGCCCTGGGAAACAGCAACCTTTACAGTGTTTTGCCTCTCCCTCAAGAACACCAGCCAGCTCACATGCAGGTGACATTTCTCTTTGTCTCTGCAATTTCCAAAGGCTGGGAATGGCATGGCTGGCATCAGGGAATGTTCAATCATAGTGCCCCCATAGTGCTACAAACACCTACAGTCACCAATTATGTGGAAAGTTGAGGAGGGGATGTTTGGAAAAGTCACCTCAGTAGACAAGGGGGTACTTTCTTCTTTCTCACCCCAGGCCATCTAGGAGGAGTATCAAGGTACCCTGTGGTAGCAGGGAGGCTGGTCTTGCAGAGACGGGGAGACCAGCTCTGATGTTGGGTTTGTAAAGGTGACAAGCTGCAACTCTCCGTCCAAGAGCTGAGAGAAGGCTGTGCTGTGTGAGCTGTACTTTTAGAATATTATGGCCAGTGGGTGGATTTTTGGGAAATCAAATGTAACTTAGGCAGGTAGCCTGATAACATTCTAAAAGTCAGTGTCCCGGGGACATAGAGACCCTAGTAGAAGGATGGCATAGTCATTTCCAATGATTGCTATAACACATACCACCACCATACTCTTTCTGTTGTACTTCCCAAGTGTGCTGGTTTTCAATTTGATACAAGCCAAGGATACCTGAGAACAGGGAAAGAATATCTCCATCAGATTGGCCTATAGGAAAGTCTGTAGTACATTTTCTTGACTGATGATTGACATGGGAAAGCCCAGCCCACTGTGGGTGGTGCTACCCCTGGGTTTTATGAGAAAGCAGACTGAGCAAGCCATGGGGAGCAAGTCAGTAAGCATCTCTCTTCCATGGCTTCTGCTTGAGTTCTTGCCTCTATGTTCTTGCTTGATATCCTGCCTTGGCTTCCTTCAATGATGCCAAATAAGAATTTCCTTCCCAAGTTGCTTTCAGTCATGGTCTTTATGGTCTGAAATGGACTCAAAGGACTGTGTTACTTCTGGACTTTTCAAAGGAGAATTCATGTCTTTTTTTTCTGGTCCTAGAGGCCACCTGCAGCTTTGGCACAGGGTCCTGCCCTCCTTTGGAGGCAGCTCTGCAGCATTTTTCCATCTTTCTTCAGTCATCACATCTTCTCCTTGGCTCTTCTGATGACAGTGGCCCCAAAAGACAGTATAGACTCACCACCTCATAACCTCAAGATCCCTCATGAGTCCCTCATCCTACCAACTGAGTCCCTCTTGCACTGCAGGAGAATACACTGATGGTGTGGGGTGTTGGGAGGGGCACATATTTATAGTTGACTATAGGGGACTGCTGGGGACCAGGCTAAGCCTGGAATTTAAGGTTAAGGAGAGGTACTGTTTAAACCAAAGGAGAGGAATATACCTCATCCCTTCAAAAGTGGATGGTAGGTCGGGGAGAGAGCTCTTGGTTGTTGGTCGTTTGGAGTGTACCAGTTATGTGACCACACACAAACAGTACTCATTTTCTTTCATTTTCTCTACTTTTTGACACCACTCTATAAGAACTGGAAATTTTATCTAGCAAGTTCCAAAGACGTGCTGGGTTATGGCTTTTATTAGGTGACTGAAAAATACAAGTGATCTAAAGTACCTGCTTGATTATCCTCAGATAGAAGAAAATGAATCAGAGTCCATAAGAGATGTGGAAGTCACAGAAGAAGAGAAAAGGAAACCGGCCTTTAGTTCCTTACTCCCAGCTCCAGCTTGATGGATAAACAGGCTGCACCAGGAGATTAGGGTTCCTGGCTTCACCACTGGGCCAGAAGATCCCAAAGATAAGAACGGACTCCTTCACTCCTCTTCCCTTGAGTTGGTGCCTGGCCCACTTGACCTAAGGAGTGTCTCTTTGGAGATGATGAAAGCCATGTGCCTTTGGGAGATAGAAGCCAAGTCTATTTTCAGCTGCCTCCTCTGGCAATGTCAAGACTGACTAGCTTTTGTACCTGGAAGCCACTAAGCAAAGCAATGCAGACGGATATCACCCGCAGCACAGTGACTGAAGGGGCAAATTTCTCTGTGTACCAAGGTTATGTGGGCTTCAGAACACAGATGTATTCAGCCCCAGCTGTTGACCTCAGCTACTATTGCTCTGTCTTTGCCAGAAATAGGCATGAGTGGCTGAGTGACCTTTCTTGGCTTGTCACTGATGGGCAGAGTGATGAAACCTTGAGATATTCTGTGTGGTAAACCAAGGATCGCAGGTACTCACCTGTCTATACTTCCTCTCTGTTATCTCCACTGCAGAGCATGCTGTTGGGAGCTCTGCAAGCTGAAATGTTAGTGGTGAAGGCTGTGGTTAGAGGTCAGACCCACCTGGGTTTCATCTTTCATTAACCAACTAATACTTCTGTGACCCTGGGCAAGTTCATGTCTTCTAGAATCTCAGTTCTCTCTACTGCTAAATAGAAGTGATGAGGGAAACCTTCAGCAGCAGTTGATGTAATACCACCAATCAGTAGGTCCCAGATATGTAGCTGCTACTGCTCTCATCAGAATATGTCCTAAACTAGAGGGGGCAAGTTATGGGACAGCTGCGACAGGCATAAGCATGCCCAACAGGAATGCGGGAGGAATGAGCAAAGGAAACACTTCAAAACAATACTGATAGAATTCCCCAAATGAATGTCTCACTCTGGGATGTTTAGAGAACATCAAGCCAAATGAACTGTCTTCAAATGCCATGTAGCGTATCACTTTCAAACTGCAGAAGAAACAAGATTTAAAAAATCTTTGATTTGAGTATTAAGATGACATCCCAGCTTTCACTCTCATACACATCACAGTGAAGTCACTGTTCCTGGATGAAAACAGCTCTGGGGCTGCTGCAGGAAGTTCTGGCAGCAATCTGCTTGTGTTGTCCAGTTCCATGTCCAGGGCAGCCCCAGACTGAGGTCACTCATCTGTGCACATCCTGAGGTGGCAGAGGAAAGTGCAGACCTCAGCAGCCTCACCTCCGAAGATTCTCTATCATATCTAGACATATCTAGATCTTGAACTGTCTTTTGCTCTGTGTCTCTTGTGTGTCAGTAGACACAGTCTCTACATGCACCTCAGAAATGGCCCCATACCCTCCAGCATAAACATCCCTGCACATCTGGGTTTGGACCCAAAGGCATGAGTTCCTCACTCTGTTGGTACCTTTGAATCCTAGGAGAAGGGCTTTTTCTGCCCAGGCCAGACTGTGACATTTGCAAGCAGACACTAAAGAAAATAAGGCAGAGCTATGAGAAACATGGAAAACCAGAGAAGCATAGCACCAGAGACACAGGCCCTGCAGCAACTGGGAGAAGAGAGAAACAAGGGTCTACAAACCACTGGACAGTGACTGCAAAGGAATTGTTTCAGAGAAATTCAATGACCTAAGAGTGGACACAGACAGGAAAGCAAGTGACATGAAAAGATGTGACAATAAAACTGAAAGATCAACAGAAAAGAAAAAAAAAAACCATAACCAAACAAGAAGAAATTCTGGAACCGAATAACATAATTACTGAAATTAAAAAGCAAACAGACAATCAAAAAGCCCAGAGACTGTCAATAGCAGAGCTGGTCTGGCAGAAGAACCTGAATTCAAAGACAGATTGGGTTGAATGATGCCAACAGGAAAAAACAGAAAAGCAATGGAAACAGTGACAAGGCTCCATAGGCACCACAGAGATTTAGGGAGAAGAGAGAGAAGGATAGAAACAGTGAGCGAGAAGTCCTCAGAGTTGGTGGGAACTAGCAGCCAGGCCCACAAAGCTCACATGTCTCCCATAGAACCACCATAGGACCTGTAGGACCACTGAAGGAAAAGCCCATTGCCATTAAACTGACAGAAGTCAAGAACAGAGGAAAATTTGAAAGTAGCACGAGAAAGTGACATGAGACTCTCAGTGGCTTGCTAATGCCCAGACAGGATAGATGGTATAGTCAAACTGCTGAAAAGAGCTGGGCGTGGTGGTACACACCTGTCATGCAGTGCTTAAGAGACTAAGGCAGGAGGATTGTGAGTTGGAGGCCACTGTGGGCCACATAGAGAGACCTTGTCTCAAAAACAGACCCATGTCTCCAACCCTCCCCACTAAGTCCAAACCACTAGGAATTCTATGCTAGACAAAGTTCTATTTCCTAAAAGAAATAATGACGACTCCTGCCCTAGACAACAGCTAAGAATGGCCACCCTCAGATCTGCCTTCGAAGAAAAGCTTCTGAGAAGCTCTTTAAACTGAAATAAAAACATGAGGACAGCAACATGAATGAAGATCTCATGGGCAAAGGTCAGTATGTGGTCACTACAAAGTAACACCACCTCACAGTAGCAGCATTGCACTCATCAAGATGACTATTCACAAAAAGATCAACTCTGGTAAGTGTTTCTGTGATTGCAGACAAAAGCTAATTCTCAATATTATCATTGAAAATATAAATTGGTGCAGCCATTATGGGAAACAACATGGAATTTCAACAAGAAGTTATACATAGTGTTATCAGATGAAGATTAGGGAGAAGGCCCAGTGGGTAAGGTACTTGCCATTCAAATGCAAAGGCCTAAGTTCAAATCTCCATAACCCATGTAACACCAGAAATGGAAGTGGATGTCTGATATCCAGCACTTCTACCATGAGATGGGGAGTGGAGACAGGAGAATCCCTGTAATCTAGCCTGTTAGCTAGCCTGGCATTGGCAGTGGACAAAGTAAGAGACTTCATCTCAGAAAGGCGGAAAGACAGATGTGTGTCCTTTGGATTTCCACGTACATGTATGTTGTAGCTCACACATGCCCACACTCACACATGAGTGTGTACACACATATATACACCTAGACGCACCATACATACACACAAAGATTACAAAAATGACTATATGATCTAGCAAACCCCACACTGATATGTTCCCAAAGGAAATGAAATCAGCATTCCAAAGAGGGATAGCATGCTCATGCTCAGCTCAGCATTGGTGACAGCTGTCAAGATGGGAAACAACCTGAATTCCCACTAACAGCTAAGTTTGGTGAGTATGAAGTAGAATATTATGCAGTCCTTATAAAGAAGGATAGCGTTCGGTTTTAGCCAGCTTTCCAGCACTGTGAAAACTTTTGGAATGAAGGATAAAGAGGAAATGTTTGTTTTGGCTCATAGCTCCAAAGGTTTCAGTCCAGTCTCCTGTCTCTTACCTCTGAGCCTGTCATGAAGCAAAAATGTCAGAGAATGCAAAGACAGACATTATCATGGAGAACATTATGCTAAGTTGATAAAGCTAGAAACAGTAGAAACATCACATGATCTCACTTATTTATGTATTGTACCTAAGGCAGTCAACAAAATAGAAGCAAAGAGTAGAGTGGCAGCATCCAGGAGCATTGGGAGTGGAGGAAAGTGGTCAGAGTGTGCAGTCTCTGATTTGTTGGGTGAGTAAACTCTGCATAGTGTCTATGTCCTATTGCATGGATCTCAAATGACTTCCAAAGGTCCATGGTGCTATTGGAATGTGGTAGCTAGTGGTACCTAGTGCCCATTGGGACCCCAGACATGTCTCTTTCTTTGCTTCCTCAATGCCTCCATAAATATGCTTCCTCAAGCATATTTATGGTCCATACTTTCCCACGCTTGGCTTTATCACACGCCTGAAAGCAAGTTGCAGGAGGTTCATGAGCTAAACCATCTTATCTTTATAACCATCTTCTGCAGGAATTGTAATTGGTGAAAAACTGACTAAAACTAAGAAGGAAGAGAACACTGCAGTGTATATTGTGCATTTGAAACTCACTGAGGATAGATATTGTGTCCTAACTACACAAATACAAAAAGTAATTGTGAGGTGGCATGTGTAAGGATAACTGACGTAGTTATCATTTCACAGCATGCATGTGTATCTAAATATCATGTTATGTACATTATATAATTTTGTTTTAAAAATAACTCCAAAGATAAGATGAGAAAAATGTTGTGGGTTGTTTTTACTCTTTTCTCTTTTAGGGGTCCTGCCATGCAGCTCCCAAATAAATCACACATGGATGCTTATTCTTTCTTATAAATGCCCAGCCTTAGTTTGACTTATTTCTTGCCAGGTTTTTTTTTTAACTTTAAATTATGTCATCTACTTTTTGCCCCTGGGCTTTTACCTTTCTCTATTTCTAATATCTTTTCTTTCCTTCTTATTCCATGTCTGGCAGTGTGTCTGGGTGGCTAGCCCCTGGCATCCTCTCCTCCTTTTCTAGTTCCTTATCTTTTTCTCTCTCTCTTTCTCCTTTTATTTATTTTCTCTGCCTGTTAGCCCTGCCTCTCCTTGCTCCTGCCTCATTACTGGCCATTTAGCTCTTTATTAAACCAATCAGGTGTTTTAGACAGGCAAAGTATCAGAGCTTCACAGAGTTTAAAAAATGTAACATAAAAGAATGCACCAAATCTTTGCATCATTAAACAAATGTTCTACAGTGTAAATAAATGTGACACACTTTAAAATAATATTCTACAACAGAAATAAACTACCTTTTCTGTAGAAGAACAGAGCTAAGAATCATATCCTACTTCTCAAAATCCATGAAAGCAAAAAAAAAAATGAATTCTGTATTTAGTATAGTTTCTTTCAGAAGGAATGGGGAAATGGAGAGTATTTTTATTTAAAGAAAAAATGTTTCATGAAATTTGTGAACTGTAGATATACATCTTACAAGAAATGCCAAAAAATTCTTTAGAGAAAAGAGGAAGGCTGTGAATTCAGCTTGCACAGGAAAAGGTGGGTGAGCAAAGGTTAGGTCAGAAGTGGAAAGAAAGTCAATTAGGACAATTGTATTTCCTTTTAAAAGTTTTTATTACATTTACTCTCTCTCTCTCTCTCTCTCTCTCTCTCTCTCTGTGTGTGTGTGTGTGTGTGTGTGTGTGTGTGTGTGTGTGTGTGTGTGTGTGTGTGTGTGTAACACATGTAGTGATTGGAATGTTTTTCTACCATGGATGTTCCAGGGATCAAACTCAGGTCATCAGACATGTCAGCAAGCGCCTTAATACACTGAGCCATCTTGTCAACCCTCGCTTGTTTTTCTTACTCTTAATTGATCTAGTAATTTGTTTAAACTAATGATACTAACTCACAGTTATTTATGTACATGTACTTATGCATGCCTTCATGTTTATATCTGCACATGTAATTATTTATACTTAGATTCAAGTGACGTCAGTGCAGCAGTGCTATTAGAGATGAGAAGGAATTAGGATTATCTTGTCACTCTAAGGTTCTCATCCTACCCAGGAGGTGGTAGAGGGTAATTTCAAAGTAGAGTTGGATTAGCCACAGTGTATCCTGAAAACTGTAGGGTATCCATGGAATAAAGCAAAAATAAAAAAGAACATGCTTATAAATGTAAGTATGCATTTGCTAAGGAAGGAGAAAACTTATTTACACAAATGCAGAAAACCACAAAGAGCAGAAAACTAGGGAAAGACCGAAACAAGAGAGAAGTAGGGCCACAGCAGAGAGCAGGACCCATACTGGATAGAACCAATTCAGCCCAAACCACTTTTAAAATCAATATACATGTGGTCACTGAAAGACAGACTCTGGGAGAAAACCAGAAACCAAGACTCAGCTATGGGTTGAACACAAGAAAACCTAAATGTGCCTTCTGTCTGTACACATATTTGAACATAGATCAAAAGCAAATGGATGGACAAAGCAATACTAACATCATTGAAAAGAAAGTGGGTCTGTGGATGCAGTTCAGTTGGTAGAGTGCTTGTCTAGCATGCACCTAAAGCCCTTGAGATCAGTCCCCTGTATTGCATAGAGCTGCATGTGAGGGTGCACACTTATAACCCCCCCTCCACAGAGGTGGACACAGGAAGACCAGAGGGTCAAAATCACTCCCAGCTACATAGTTTGAAGTAGTTTGGGCTACACTAGACCCTATTTTTAAAATACACATAAATAGCTCAATTTAATTAGAAAATTGGAGAACAAATAAAGTTACAAGGACAAAGAGGGTCCTAATATAATGTTAAAGGGACAGTTCTCCAAGGAAATATAATTTTGCACGTATACGCATGTAACAGCAGAGCATCAAAATACATGAGGCAAAAGCTGATTGAGCTTCAAGAAGAAATGGATGAATATACTCAGGCAATTGGCAACTTTAGCATCTCCATTAGAAATGCACCAATCTAACAAGCAAAAGCCAATATGGACACACTGACATCAACAGCAGCATCAGGTAAGTGGACACAATGAACATCCATAGAGCAATAAGTCACGGATAGCTGTTCTTGTCTAGTTCACAAGACACAGTCACATTCTCAGCCACATTAACATATCTAATAGATAGAAGTCATATGATGCCAGTTCTCAAGCCATAAGTAAATGACCTAGAAATCACATTCAGAATGATAGCTGAGAATTTCCTATATACATGGAAATTTAACAACACACATTTAAGTAACATGTGAGTTAGAAAGCATCTATCAAGAAAAATTTCAAGATATTTTTAACTAAATGAAAAGAAACACAAAACTTACAGGTTTCTGTAAAAGTAGTGTTTAGAGAGAAACTTTAAACACCAAATGGATGTATCAGGAAAGATGACAGAGCCAGAAGCAGCCAGCTCAGCTTTTGCCTTAGAAACCTTGAAAGGGAAAGCAAATAAAGTCCAAAGTAAGTAGAAGAAATAAATAAAAATAACAGATCAATCTAATTGAAAACAAGAAATAAGCTAGGCTGTGGTGGTGTACGCCTTTAATCCCAGCACTTGGTAGGCAGAGGCAGGTGGATCTCTGTGAGTTTGAGACCAGCCTAGTCTACAAGAGCTAGTTCCAGGACAGCCTCCAAAGCCACAGAGAAACCCTGTCTCAAACCCCCCATGCCCAAAAAGTAAACAAGAAATAAATATAGAAAAATCACTAAAATCAAAAGATAGTTCTTTGAATATATAGGTTAAATCAACTAGCCTCTATCCAGGCTAATTTAAAGAGGGCACAAATTACTAATATCATTTTTATGAGAGAAGCCATTTCTGTAGCTACCATGAATATAAAAATGAAAGAATAGCATAAATAATTCTGTCTACAAATTTAATAACCTCAATCAATTTCTAGACATATATGTTTGCATTTAGCAAAACACATTCAATGCAAAAGCTGCAGTCTGAATGAATCTGTACCATTTATAGAAACAGAATCATTAATCAACAGCCTCCTAAGCAGCACTAGGCTCAGATAGTCACTGGAAAGTTCTACCAAACATAGTTGTCAAAAAAAATTCTCTGTAAAAATTTTCAGAAGACAGAAACAGAAAGACTTTTCCCTAGAACATCCTATGAGACCAGCATTGCTCTAACACTGAGGCTAGACAAATATACAATGAGAGAGAAACAGATGACCAGCATTTGTCATGAAGTCACACAAAAACCCGCAGCAAAATATGGACAAATTGAGTACAATGGTGTTTACAAAGATTTCTACATCAAAACAAGAGGAATTTATTCTAGACATGCAAGATTGATCTAACATTTTAATATTAGCCAATGTAATTCATACCATGTGCAAGCTAAGGAGAAACACAATATTAACATTTAATAGATGAAGAAAAGTTATTTGACCAAATCCAGCATTCATTGATTCATTTATGATTTTTCAAAACCACAGAAAAGGAAAATAGCTGAGAACGTCATCTACTTCATAAGGAAAAGCTACAAAGTCTACAGATAGCCACAGTAATATTAACAAACTCTAACTTTCCTCCTCACAACAGGATCAAACAAAGATTTCCAGTCTCATGTACTCTTTGTCAAAATTATCCTGATAGATCTAATTCAACAGGTCAATAAAATAAAAGGTATACTTACTGAGAAGAAATTAAACTGTAATTGGTCACATATTAATAGTCTGGAGGCATAGACAAAAATCTTCCAAGAAAGCAACATATGGCAAAGTTATGGAGTGTGAACTTAAAGTGTTACATCAATGCTATATACTACATATTAGTAATGAATAAAAGTACCTTGACATTTAAAAACATATTAACACACAATTCTAGCAAAATATAAATCTAGCAGGAGATCTCTGTGGATTTGAGGCCAGACTGGTCTACATAGCAAATTCTAGGCAAGCCTAGGCTACTTTGAGACCCTGTCTCAAAATATTGTATGAGGTGGCAAAAGACTCAGAAAAGCCAACTGAATATCAAAGGTAAAAAGGTCAGAGGACCGATGCTATGGGATTTCAAAATGAATTATTAAACAACACTGGTCACAAGACAGTGAGGTACTGGGGAATGAAGAGACAGATAAATAGGACAGACTAGAGAGCCTTTAGTAGCTACACACACATAGCCACCTCCTTTTTGACAAAGAGCAAAAGATTTTTGTCTGTGGAGAAAAGACACTGTTTTTAGCAAACTGCACCAACTGGATATTCACATGCAAAATACATACCTGGGCACATATCTTACATTTTTCATCTAAGTTAAATTCAGTGAGTCATGAGCATAAATGTAAAACCACAAAATTCACAGGAGATGATATTTAGGAGACTATTCATATGATATTGAGTTTAGCAATAACTTTTTATAAAATGCAGTTACTCATATAGCCCAAGAGTCACTATGTAGCCAAGAATGTCCTCAAACCCCTGATCCTCTTGCCTCAGTCTCTCAAGTATTGGGATTAGAAGCATGTGCCATCATGCCCAGTCATGGATGGCAAAGACTTTTGAAAGACATTACCAAAGGCATGGTTTGTGAAGGAAAGAACTGATGAGCAGGTCTTCATTACAATTAAAATTTTCTGCTCCATGGAAAGAAGAGAAGGAAAAGGCAATGCACAGCTTGGAAGAAAGTATTTTCACAAGATGCATCTAATGAAGGTCTATTAGCCAAAATATAGAAATAATTCTCAAAAACTCATCAACTAGACTAGAAGCAACCCCATCAAAATCAGCTAGGAAGATATGAAGATGACAATAAGCATATAAAAAAGGTACTCCACGTCATATGTCCTTATAGAAATGTAAATTAATGAGACACCACTATACAAGCATTAGAATGACTGGGTCTAGATCAGAGACCATATCAAATGTTAATGAGGGCAAAAAACGACAGGAATGCTAGTGTTTACACTGAGCATTCGCTTGGTAGCTTCTCACAGAAAGAAGCACATAGTTAGTTACCATATGTGAAGGGCATTGCTAGTAGAGTGACAGAATCTAGAATTGCCTAGGACAAAAGCCTGTGGGCACACCTTTGAGGGATTATCTACATTAAGGTTAGCCTCTTGGAAAGTCAGTGAAGGGATTATCTTGATGTGCAAAGACTTATCTTTAAAAAGCTGTATTTGGGGTGTGTGTGTGTGTGTGTGTGTGTGTGTGTGTGTGTGTGTGTGTGTGTGTGTGTGTGTACCTTGGTGTAGCTATGTGCACTGTGTGCATACAGTGCCCAAATAGGCATCAGATCTCCCAGAACTGGAGTTACAGGTAGCTGTGAGTCACTTTATGTGTGTCCTGGGAACTGAACTTGGGCCTTCTGAGAGCAGCAGCAAGTGTTCTTAATGACTCAGCCACCTCTCTACTCCCAGAAGAACCAACCAATGGACAGGACCATTCCCTGGGCCAGGATCCAGGACTGCATACAGTGGAGAAAGTGAGCTGAGCACTAGCATCCCCTGCCCTGTTCTTGCTGGCTGTAGAGGAAATGCAATAGTTGGAAATGCAATAGGAAATGCAAGCTGTTTCAAGCTCCTACTGCCTCAGCCTCCTCACTGTGATGGGCTGTGAGCCAAATAAAGCCCTTCGGTGCATAAATTGCCCTTTCAAAGCTGTTTTTTTTTTAATCACAGTAACTGAGATATATATAACCCAGTAATCATTCCTCTTGGTATTCCCCCAAAAGAGTAAGGTTTAAGGATACAGAAAAACTAGCTTTATTTGTAATTGCCAATTCTTGGAATCAATGCCTTCTTTAGTAGGTTGATGGGTAAGTTAACTATGGTATACCCAGACAATGAATTACTACTTAGCACACGAGAGAAATGAGCTATTGAGCAATGTAAGGATATAAAGGAATCCCCATACATCCTGAAGTAAAGGACGACAATCTGAGAGTGTGTCACCATATTATTCCAATTATATGACGTTCTGGAAAAGGCAAAACAATGCTGGCAGCGAAAATATTGGTGGTTTCTGTGAGTTAGAGGGGAGGGAGGAGGATCATGGGAGATTTGGAAGGCTGTGAATCTAATCTGTGTGACACAGTAGTGGTGGATGCATTTTTGGGGGCACATAGATTGCATGCCAAGAGTAAACCTGACATCCACAGTCCACAGGTTTGAGTGACAAGTGATGTGTCAATGTGGCTTTGCTGTGGGAGTCTATTCAGGCAATTACTTGCTGAGCCAACAATAGAAATGTATTGTTCCGGAGCCCAAAAAGTCCAAGACCAATGCCCAATAAGATTCATTGTCTGCAAGTACACATTCCTCACAGCTGGCATCTTCTGTGTGCAGTCACGTGACAGATGAGACAAACATGAATCTCTCATGAATCTTTTATAAGAGTACTATGAAAGCCAGGAAGTGGAGTCCTCATGACCTTGGTCTCTACTTAATGCTATTTAATGGTATAAGTAATAGTAACTATTATATAGATGAATTTGCAGCACATGAATTTAGGAGAGGACCACAAACATGAAGACCACAGAAACCGCAGAAAAGTAGTACTGTGGTTGGTGTTGGCTATGGGGGAGGCTATGCTTAGCACAGGGTGTATAAGGAGTCTCGGTGTGTTTTGCTTGATAGTGTGAACCAGAATCTGCTCTAAAAAATGATATTGCCTATTTCAGAGGAAGAAATAAAAGGAGGAGGAGAAGGAAAGGCCATTGCCTTGTATTTGAAAATGTCCAAGTGCTTAAGCTAGGAAATTGACTCATACTGAATCTGTAACTGAAATAAACAACCCCAGAAGACAAAAGCCAAACCAAACCAAACCAAAATGAAAAACAGCAAACACACAAAAACTTCTCAACCCATGTCACTTTGCTGGAGAAGATGGATGAGAAGAGATCAGGAGAGAAGGGGGCTCCAAGATTCTAGTTTCTTCTTTATTCTATGTTAGGGCACATCTCCAAAGAACGAGATGGAAAAGTCATCTGGACTTTGACTATGGCTCCTTTCAGGTGACAGCATGCATACAAAAGGGCGACGGCCACTGTTCCAGTCATAAGATCACAACTTTGCCAGGCCTCAATTTTTCCATCTGAGAAAGATTGGATTATAGACTATCCTCAACATATTATAATTTGACTTAAAATGTCTTCAAACTTACAATGTTACAAAAGTGATGCACATGCCAAAGAAATTATCTCATTTGAAGTTTGACTTTTTCTAGGCCAGGGTAGGCAATGAGATCATTAAAGAAAATATCCAATGCTCTACAGGGCAGTATGCTGTCTGTCAGCAGGTTTTGGTTGCTGTGTTTTTCTTTTTGCGTAGCCTGTTTATGAAACATCCATCTCTGAGTATGCATTGAGACCTCGGCTATTATAGACAGCTTTCTGTTAGACGGTTTTGTCCAGTTTGCCCAGGCGAATGTAAGCATTCTGAGTGTGTTGAAGCCATGCTAGGCTAGGATGCCTGGTAGGCAGCTATAGTAAATGTATTTCAGGTTGACTGTGTTTTCAATTTACCATGCTATATCTAGGTAACCGCATGGCAACTGCAGTCTGCTTGCTGTCTCTTCTGCTTTAACCCATTCTAGATTGGGTTAAAGCCATATCAACAGCTCCTGTCTCTTTGTCTGTGTAAGCTTCTGCTTTTACCACGGTACTGGCCACTGCTGTAATCACCCCAGCTGTCTACTTGGCACAGCAGGGGCATCGTTCTGTCTACTGAGGATGTTCACAGGGACACACAGGCAAATTCAGACTTCCTTCAAAATGATTGCAGAGTCAATGGAGGAATACAGCAGAAAGTCCAAGTTTCCTGCAGTAATCACTCTCTAGCCTAGGTACTGGATCGGACAGAACACTTCGTTTCCTTCTGGGTCTGGTGAAAAGCTGACCATGGTATCAGGAGCCTGAGATGACGAAGTCGGGTTCAGGCCCAAGCCCTGGCTCTTCGCTATAATTGTGAAAAGGTGTTTTCTTCACTATGAAATAATCATAACATCCCTCGCGTAAGACTTGCTATGTGTGTGCCCATTACCAAAACTGGTTAGCATCATGTGTGGATGGAGGACAGCAATAGAGCATAGTTCTGATGACTTCCTGTTACAAAGGGCACAAGGTTCCCATGCTTTGAGGAGCAGGCAGAATTTACTGCCCTGGAATTTCTGGAACTGAGCAAACTCAGAAGGCGGTGTCCAGCCAGCTGCACAGAGCCTGGATCCTTTGGCCTGGGAAGGGAAAGGGTGAAAGTAGGGAGTGGAATGGGGGCACAATGGCCTAGGCAGGGAGAGGCGGAGCCAGGCGCGGTGTGTGGCCTCCCGGGGCCTGCTGGCGGCTGTGGGGCTGGCGGCAGTGAGGCCAGGACATGCTCCGCCGCGAGCCTGGCCGATTTAGACACTCAGTCCTAATTGCGCCGAGCTGAGCCCCGGCACCCGCGCCGAGAAGATGTGCCTCGTCGTCGCCAGGCCCAATTGCTCCCACTTATCGGGCCTCGCCGGCCCGGTGGGGAGCGCGCCGCGGTGCAGGCCATCGATCTGACGCCGGGATCGAAGCGACCGCCTAGGCCCCAGCCCCGAGGGACTCGGTCGATGAGTCTCCAGGCTCTGGGCGCCAGGGACACCTGTCTCTCAAGTCACCACACCTCCCATGGTGACCTGAATGATGGGGTGATGGGATGACCCTGCGGATTGGGAACTCAGCTCGGTTCCCTCTAATGGTCCCTCACTTCTTTTCCCTGTCAGTCTCCCTCTACTGGTCCTTGGCTCCTTCCTCTCCATTGACTCCCCAGGTCCCTTTTCCCTCACTCTGTAACTCTCCCCTTCTCTTCCCAAAGATCTGATTTTGATACCAGTCACTGCCAGGGTGGGGGCTTGCCGGAAGACGGGAAACTTCCCCTTCCCATTCTTAGGGAAC
Source organism: Cricetulus griseus (assembly GCF_003668045.3). NCBI lineage: Eukaryota > Metazoa > Chordata > Mammalia > Rodentia > Cricetidae > Cricetulus > Cricetulus griseus. Next base: position 162,684,083 of record NC_048596.1, read on the forward strand.
CAGAGTAAGGCTTTAAACTGTCCAAAACATCCCACTCCCCCGCTCTCAATTTATGTTTCCATTCGAGTGCATGCTGAATTGGCCTGTCACAGAGAACCATCTCCACAGGCAGCTACAGAAATCCAAAGGACAAGGGCAAGGATATCTTATTTTGTTTAGATTCCAAAATCCTTTGACAAACTCCTTCCCACCCCAATTCTTCCTGCCCCCCATAAACTTGCACAATGCACAAGAAGATACCAGAACATCCAGCCACTGGCAGACTCCATCTAAAAAGTGCCCCCTCCCCAGGGTCTAGGGCCCAAAGCCTCCATCTACTCTCTTCAGGGGAAAGAGGTCTGTTAGAAGGTGTTTCTCCTGGCAATTAATGCAGGAGGTTCAGCTATGCACCTCCTAATGTGTCCCCATTGTGAGCCTTAAAGCAGGCTGTTGAAGCCGCGCCTCTTCCTCTTGGAGCTGGAGCGGCCTTGGGCTCTCCCTGTGTTAGATCAATCTGTTTCATTATCTGCAAAGCTTGCGGCTGGCTTCACTAGTTGGGAAGGCTGCCTTTGTCACCCCTCAGGGTCGCCACTGTGTTCAGTCAGACATTATGGACTTCTTCCTCTTCTTGCCCTTGCTTATTTCTGACCTTGTTTTAAAGAGAAGAAAAAGAAGAGTAAAAGAAAAACAAGAGCCATAGCATTGGTGGCTACAATCATGCTTGACAAGTAAGAACACCGAGGAGAAACCCTCTTTTACAAGAGAGCCTCAAAGCCGTGTATGGTGGTACTTACCTAGGTCCTCCATATTCTTAGGGCTGAGGAAGGGTCACAGGTTCTTAGCCAATGTGGATTGCATAGTGAAACCTTGTTTTTGTTTTTAACTATAGAGAGAAGAAAGGAGAGACAAAAATTTACATTTTTGTGTGGTGGGGACTCTGTCCCCCCCAAATGTGTGTGGGTTTTTTGTTTTGTTTTGTTTTGTTTTGTTTTTGAGACAGGGCTAGCCTGGAACTCAGGATCCTTCTGCCTTCCCCTCCAAAGTGTTTGGATTACAGGCATGTGCTACTACTCTGGCTCTGAAATTGTACTTGAATTTTTTTAAAAAATATTTATTGTGTATATTGGTCTTTTACAGGAGTGTATGTCTGTGTGCCATGTGTGTGCAGTGCCCTTGGAGGTCAGAAGAGGGCAGTGGATCACCCCCACCCCCTCCAGACTGGGTTTACAGATGGTTGTGAGCTACCATGTGAGTGCTGAGAATTGAATCTTAGTCATCTGGAAGCGCTGCCAGGGCTTTTAACCACTAAACCATCACTCTAGCCCCCCAAACTGTACTGTTTATACAGCCTAGTGATATATAGACACACTGCTATCAATGCAGAACCACTTAGTATGCCTACGAAAAGACCTTACTTTGGCATGGCAGTTTATATTCTGTAGGCAGAAAGTTGTCATGAACCAGGCACGGTCGCTCCTGCTTGTAATTCCAACACTGAAGAGGTTGAGCCAAGAGGACAGCTGCAACTTCAATGCCACCTTGGTCCACATAGTTCCAGGCTAGCCTGGGCTACTGTGTGAGAACCTGCTTAAGAAATGTCACAAACCCCAGAAGTCTCTACAACAGCTCTGATGACAATGCTCTGCGGCTCGACTTCAGTTAGGGATTTATCCACACCACAGAGAAAATGTGCTCCTCCACCAAGTGTAAATGCGTACACCACTCATGAAACACACAGAACTGTGTGTTTTCACACTGGAACTGTGTGAATATTCATGCTTCTGATCAATTCTTCATTTTATTTTGTGATTAGCAAGCATTACACTATGTTGATGTCTTGGTAGGAAATCATCACTTCATTGAGAGTTTGCATCAAGAATACTTCAGTATTTACTGCGTAGTAATTGATGTATAGGGCCAACTGAGGAGTCTAATGACAGGGAAATGGATAAAGAAAGTATAACACACACACACACACACACACACACACACACACACAAGCTCTCTAGCTATGAAGAAGAATGAAGCTATATTGATTGCAGGAAAATAGAGATAATCATATAAATGGATTAAACTAGCCTTCAAGACACAGGTTTTCACTCATTTGTGGATCCTAGATTTTATAGCTACATAAAATCATGCATGTTTCTTTGATATGAGAATAATAGCTGAATTTTCTAGGAGAACCAAGGAAACTAATGGGATGAAGGAGGGAGAGGGCAAAGTTAGAGGAGTATGGGGGATATTCAATATAAAACACATGTGTACGAAATGTTCTTATACAATAGCATGTATAATGAATATACAGAATGAAGAAAATTTAAAAAATAATTTTTTTAAAAATGGAAAAGGAATATGTCGTAGCTATAGTGACTTGCGCCAATAGTCCCAGAACATAGCGGGCTGAGGCAGAATTGTTTAAGTTTCAGGCCAGCCTAGGGCCCTCCCTGGTGACAGAGTGAGAGTCTATTCCAAAAACCAGATGTGGAACAAGGCAACAACAACCCCCTCATACTTTTTGTTATTATCTTCTGGCATTGTTCAATGCATAGCAATCTACATTGTTATATTGTATTTTAATATAAAAGAACTCTCACAGTACCAACTCTACCTGATGCTTCTGAACTCTCGGGAACCTGGGAGTTATTATTAGTCTCAGGAGTCCAGCATCCATCCTTCCAGTACTGCCATTAGAGAACTTCCTTTCTTTCCTCCATACTCTCTTCTTTTGGGGGTGGGTGGACATGGTGACCAAGACAGAGTTGTACTGTGTAGCCAAGGCTGGCCTTAAACTTCTGGAATTACTCCTGCCCCAGCCTTATGATCCATTGGGATTACAGTAAGAACTATGCCAAGCTTTCATGTCTTTTAACATGGAGTCTTGAGATATAGCTGAGGCTAGCCTCAGACTTGTGGAAGTGCTCTTGGGGTTACAGACATGAACCATTACACCTACCTTGAAGAACCATTTCCTCCTAACTTTCAGCCTGTGAGGCTGTGGTATGGATGGGTCTTGCCATTGCTGGATTCCCTTTAGCATGTGACTAAATTTTCTCTCAAAATGCGTTGATTCAACTGCATCAGTGATAACTCCAGAGTGCCCAAAATGTGTTGGTGTCCTGATAAGGAAAGAAATCAGTTCACTTCCCCTTGGAGTACTTTGACCAGGAGAGAGTCCAGATTTGAATTCTCTCCTTCTCCCCATCTTTGTAGCTCATGGTTTCTTGCCTATCCCCAATCTGACTCTGTGTCCTATGGCTGGCTTAATACTGCCGGTCTCCTCTACTCCTGTGTCTGTACCTAACAAAGGGCTATCACATAGGGTAAGACAGACAGATACTTTATAGAAATGTTTAACAGGGTTTTTACAAAGGATTGAACTCTCCTGACCCCAACAGCAAACAAACAGTGCCGCAAACACCACAGCACACAGACTTATTAAACTGTGTCCATGTCACTTCCATCATCTACAGTGGATGTTTGTTTTGTAAGATCTCTTCTTGACCCGTTGGTTGTTTTTAGCATTTATCACCATAATGTACACACACACACACACACACACACACACACACACACACACACGTTACTGTTACTCATGGGTCAGGACCATGGGAGAGTATATAACTTAAGATTACAGCTATGCATTAGCTTAGGTTGTAAAAGCTGATTACACGAGAAATCCAAGGCCAGTAATGTTGGCTGTCACAGTGTTCTCTTAAAGGCAGATTAAACAAGCTGGCTGAGTTAGGACAGTAGTCTGAAGTCTTATATGACTTTAAGAAGCATTGTTAACTCTGGATGTGAGATCCAGCAAAAGTCCCAGTCTTTCAGAATGCAAGGTATCGTCACAATAATATACTCTTGCAGCATGCACCCATACCTATCTCGAAGAACCTCTGCTTTCCAACTCTCAATATGTATATTTTTTTCAGAAGTTCATGTGTTTATACAGATGTATGACAGGCATATGTTGAAGGCCAAGCATGCACTGTGTGTGCAGTGGTAAGAGAAAATAGACTGCAGTGTGGGAGGCCACAGGCTGTGGAAAATGGCTGTGTGGGTTGCTCACTGCCCAACTCAGGGAGGATCAACAGACATCGACGTAATTGGCATACACTAGCATTACGCAGGGCAGAACAGCACACAGCTCCAAGGGCTCAGACCAAGTTTCTCTTGACCCTGAAACCTGGCTTTATGCTTCGAAATGCAGAAGAGACAGTGACTGCTTGAGCCCCAGGGAAGTCTCATCTCCATGCCTCTGCAGTCCACTTGTGGGGTATACCTTTACAAGCTTGAGTTCCTGCCTTTAAAGGCACCAGAGGTAGTGCCAGGGGCACATGAAGTAAGCTTTGCCATGTTCTGCCTAATGCTAGGCTTTCTTAATAATTTCCAGTGAGTGAGGAGCGGGGGTGGTGTGAGGAAGAGCCGGAAGGGGCTGTGGAAGAGCTGTGCACAGCCAGTCAGCAGAAACAACACAGCCAGTGCCCCAGCTTGAGGGGCTCATTAAGCCACCAAGATCTCTGGCAGGCTTTGATATAGCTAAGGGCAGGCAAAGACCCTCTGCTTCCTAGGTGTGGCCAGTCCTATGCCTCTAAGCATGCAGGTCTACCTGTTTCAGTCCCCTGCATCCTCCCTGTGTGTCACCTTGGGGGGTCTTCCCCTTGAAGTCTTTCCCAAATATCAAGTGGTTTCCTGCACGCACAGATTGCATTTTCCCCTTGAAAGTTTAATCGGAATGCTCAATGTTCAGTTGCCAAGGGCCGTGAACTAATTTTTCTTGTCATTGCCACTTGGTGAAAATGTCATCATTAGTGAAGAAGATATGCTAAAGAAGGGAGAAAAGAGTGGAGGAGTATGCAGGGCATCTTAGCTCTCCCAAAGACTCCAAAAGCTAAGGGGACTACAGACCCCGGGATGGCAAAGGGAGTGGTCTGTTAGGGGTGAGCATCACTAAAGATGTATAGCTGGAAAGCTGACCACAGACCTGTGCTCCTGGGTGGAGTAGGGCTTACTCCATGAGTCACTGTGCCCTGGGGACAGGCAGCTAAAGCCCTGAATGACCCCGGTAATGAGAAAAAGTTCCTGAACGATGGTTCTGCATTTTGCTAAATCACAGTTCACCCTGTGACCTGGCTTATGTAAGGGTCCTTGCAGCAGGGACTCTTTGCAACCAGGCTGCAATGACTCTGTGGACAGACAGCCTTGCTGCTTGTTACTGGTCAGTGAGAACTCAGCCAGCTGCAAGGGTAGACTCCAAGTTTATTTCCCCCTTCAACATGCTCCCTGTCTTGTGGCATTTAGTTCTGCTATTTGTCTATCCTCGTTAATCGTTTGTGCACCCTGACTTTCATTTTGTATAATTTTTTTTTTGTTTAAGATAATGACAATTTAGTAAGACCAAAGCAGTGGAAACATGACTGTTGGCACCTTCTTCCACTGACTGCTGTCCTGGACACGTGGGGACACGGGGTGTGCTGCTGACCCTCACAATATGCGTTGTGAAAATATGAGTCATAATCAGCCACAGCTAGATTCTGAACACACGTGGAAATGTGCTAGACACTTCCATGACTATTATTCTCAGGCCTTGCAGATGCTAGCCAGGGCTCTATCTAGCACTGAGCTCCAGGCCTGGTCCGCAGACAGCCCTGTGAGGTGGGCTCCATGGTCTTCATGTTTCATGGGAGGCTCAGAAAGGGTCTGTGATTTGTCACAGGGTCTATAGTCTAGTAAATGGCTGTGTTGCGATTTGAACCTAAGATCAATTGATTAATTGTTTTATTTATATTATTTATATGGGGCTTTCTGCTAGCAATTATAGCTTGGGACATATGCTGGGATGGGGGTCTTGGCCCCCCCATCTGGGTCCTGACTCTCTTCCTCTCTTTTGTGCAGACCATATTGGATGATATATGAGGACATGGGCTGAGATGCTGTGTCAGCGCTCCTGGGATGTCAGGAGTGTGGTGTTGTCTCTCCCTAGCTAATTTTGCAACAAAAAAGGTTGATGGCATCACCAGGGAGAGCATTCTCTTTCTTTTCTTTTATTTCAGTTTTACAAAAGGGTTTTTTCATTACTATATTAAACCCCATCATCCCTGTAGGTGACCAGGGATGAGAATTTCCCCTCATTTTAGGTGATGGCAGCCCACCAGGACCAAGTGACTACTGCAAGGTGACAGCTACTTCAGGAATCAAAATCAAGGCTTAACTATATTTGAATGTATTTGTCTGTCCTCAAGTTCACTCAGGGCCTGCCTCTAAGAATCAGTTTTGCATTGGAGTACTTTAAAAGTGCTAGGAGGAGGAGGAGGAGGAGGAAGAGAGAGAGAGAGAGAGAGAGAGAGAGAGAGAGAGAGAGAGAGAGAGAGAGAGAGAGACTTCTTGAAGGAAGTAACCCAGTACCCAGGATGGGCCTTGAACAAAGAAGAGGAATGGGCCTTGAACAAAGAAGAGGAGGCAGGCTATGACCTCTCAAGGTCATTCCCTGCCCAAGGTCTCTCTGATTTTGCAGGATCCAGATGCCATCCTCAATCCTCTCTCCACCTCTCTCACCAGGGACCAAAGGCTCAAAATTAAAAAGTCATCATTTGCTAGAACAAGGCAGCTTTGGGCCCTAGGGCTCGGCCAATGAGGACCACACTTGACGCTGCCTGTTCACAGCCTGCCTGGGTTTGGGGGGTGGAATCATCCTCGCCATCTGGCTGCTGAGCCACACTGGTCAGAGAGGACACAGCATTTGGCTGGGGTCCTTGACAGTGGGTCTGAAGCTGCCACTTGTGACTGGATTTGTCATATGTCTTCCCACCACTTCTTTTTATTTATTTTAAAGATTTTAAATAGTTTTTAACTGTGCATGCATGAATCTGTACTTATGTTCATGTGAGTGCAGCTGCCCTTGGAAGCTGGAGGCCTTGGAAATCCCTGGAGCTAGAGTTACAGGGGGTTGTGAGCACACCCCTTCCCCCAGTGTAGATACTGTGAACATAACTTGGTCCTCTGTAAGGGGAGTGTGTATTCTGAAGCCATTTATTTATTTATTTACTGTGCATGTATACAATGTGTGTGGAGGGGATACATATGTATAGTGCACAGAGGTCAGAAGACAGCTTTGTGAGGTAGGTTATTTCTTTCCTTTATATGGGTGCATGGAGCCATCTTGCTAGTTTTTGCCACATCTTTCTAATCTTACTTAACTCACATTCTGATGCAGTGCTGAACCAGGGCCAGGCCTGAAGAGAGTCACTGAGTCTACAGAAGTGTGTGGGGCGGGGAGCAGGAGGGCATAGGTGAAAAGAAAATGAAATGTTTTCGATCACAGGAGAGAAATTCCTGTTTTTCCCCAGCATCACAGTGTTTTGAATGTCTGCTGTGGGCCAGGCACATTTAGGGCACAAAGAGAAGTCAGAAACTGCCCCTCCCTTTGTAGGAAGCCACTTCTGCTGTGTGTTGTATGGCACAGGCTTGACTGAGCTGTTACTGAGTTGCTGAAACCTGGGTTCAAGAGCTCAGATACAAGACAAGAGCCATGGGTAGAAGAGGCACCAGTTAGATGTTTACAAAGTCCACATAAGGAAGGTGAGTGATGAAGTAAGCCAAACAGAGTTGTGGGGAGTGTGGCAAAGGAGACCCATTCTCAGCTCTATCTGCTGTCATGGAGGGAAGAGACCACAGATGTACATATCTCCTTATTTTTCAGGAGAAGCTAGAAACCTGTATTTTAAAACACATAAATCTCCCAGGCAGTTGATAGCTAATTAAAATAAGTATTTTAAAAGCATGGTGAGGGGAAACACACATGTGACATTTGGACTGAACTGGCCTGGTCATCTCCATAGCAGGAACGATTAGTGTGAAGGAGAGGGTGAGAAATGGAGGTTGGTTAGCAAAATAAGGGTCCATGAACACCAGAGCTGTAGAGAGGAGGAAAGATCCCATTAGCTCTGAGGAGGAAGATCTGGGTGTTGCTTGCGAGATGTTTTACAACAGGAGTTGGGAGCAAGCAATGTTTGAAATGGAGGTGTCTTAGTCACTTTTATATGGCTGTGACAAAACGCCATGGCCAAGGCAGCTTATAGAAGAGTTCATTGAGTGTTCACAGTTTCAGAGGTTGAGTCTATGACATACATCATGGTAAGGAACATGGCTGTGGACAGGCAAGCAAACATGAAATTGGAGTAGAAGCTGGAAACCTACATATTGATCTACAAGCATGAGAGAGAAAGATAACTGGGAATGACATGGGCTTCTGAAACCTCAAAATCTACTTTCAGTGACACACTTTCTTTTTTTTTCTTTTCTTTCTTTTTTGTTTTTTTTTCTGAGACAAGGTTTCTCTGTGTAGCTTTGGAGCCTATCCTGGCACTCGCTCTGGAGATCAGGCTGGCCTCAAACTCACAAAGATCTGCCTGCCTCTGCCTCCTGAGTGCTGGGATTAAAGGCGTGTGCTACCAACGGCTGGCCCACACTTTCTTTAAGAAGACCACACCTCCTAATCCTTCCCAAACAGTTCTACCAACGGAGAAACATGCCTTCAAACATATGAGCCTATGAGGCCATTCTCATTTATACCATCACAGGAGGGAAGGGGATTCTGGTTTATCTTAGCTAGATGTTATAAATTCCACTACTTTTAATATATGTGTGGAACTAGTGCCGAGAGCCATGTTGACTGTACAGGCCTGGCTCTAGAAGTTTCAGAAGAGAACAATTTTAGCAACTAGGCTAGAGATGAGACAGTTTTTGTGATATTTTGGCAAAGAATGCGGCTGCTTTCTGTCCTTGCCTTAAAAGTCTGCCTGAGGCTAAATTGAAAGTTTTGGACTAATTTTATTGGCAGAGAAGATTTCAAGACATTCTAATATTGACTTTGTCATGTGGTTATTAGTAATCACTCTTATGCAATTCTACAAGGTAAAAGAGCAAGTGGGGCAAAAAGAAACACAGAATGTACAGTTTGAGGAGAAAGGGGGCACCACAAAATTTAATGTTGGAGCCAAGGCCTGTGCTGAAAGAGATAAGGAGAAACAGAAAAATGGAGGGTTGCCCTCAGCACAAGACAGCATCAGGTTAAAGCCATGACTTGTCAAAAGAAAAGGCCTGAGAAATTTTATGCTCCTAAAAAGCATTATCAAGCCAAAGCTGTGGCAAATGTGATTTAAGGTGGAGGCATCCCAGTGGGCAGCTGGACTTGACAACATTGGCCACGTGGTTCTGAACTTGGCAGCATTGGCTATGTGGTTCTGATTTTAGAGTCATGAAGGATAAACAAGGAAAGGGTTTGTAGAATCTTCCTCTGCAGTGAAGCTAAGCTTCTGAGGCCAGGTGTGTGGTAGGGGAGTCCTTGCACAGAGCCCCTGAAAGGCCATTGCACGAACCTGTGAAAGTGAAGCCTGGGTTGCAGTGCAGACCTTGGGATTTTGGAGGTGTCAGAGTCATGGAACAACTGCCAAGGAGAGTTGCTAACAGGATATAGAACCAATCCAAGAGAGAGAAGTGTGTTGTAGTAAACAGAGCCAGAAAGGTGAAGCTGTCTTAGCCCTCTGACATCAGACATGGAGCTCCAGGATTTGGAGTTTACTTTGCTGGGGTTTGGTCTTCCTTTGTCCCATATTTCCCACAATGTCTCTTCTTTCCTCTCTTGGAATGGTAGTGTATATTCTGTGCCATTGTATGTTGGAAGTATATAATTTGCATTTTGATTTTTGTAGTGGGTTACAGTTAAGGTATTGCCTTGAGTCTCAGAAGAGACTTTAGATTTTGGAACTCTGTTGAGACTGTAAGAGACTATATGGGGACTTAGAAAATTTAACTAAATGCATTTTGCTTTATAAAATGGCCATGAGTCTATGGGAGCCAGGGGGTGGAATATGCATGGTTCCCATTTGATGGAACAGTTTGGGAAAGATTAACAGCTGTGGCCTTCTTGGAGGAAGTGTTTCACTAGAAGAAGACTTCGGGGCTTCAAAAGCCCACAGCATTCCCGGTTATCTATCTGCCTTGTTCTTGTGGACCAAGATATAAACTCTTAGCTACTACTCTAGAGCTGTGCCTGCCTGCTTTCTGCAATGGTCTCTGTGATGATGGCCATGACCCCAGCCCTCTGAAACTGTTAGCCCCAAAGAAACTTTTTCTTCTACAAGTTGCCTTGGCCATAGTGTCTTATCAAAGCAATAGGAAAGTAACTAAGACAGTATGCCAGTAAAAGACATTATTCTGGGGAAATTTCTATTTGGCTACAACCTTAGGGGTTTTTCTTGTTGTTGTTGTTTTAAATTTTAAAATTATATTGATCTATTTAGTGTATATGCATGTAGGTGTGGCTGCCATGGTACAGAGGACCACATGTGGAAGCTGTTTCTCTCTTTTTACCTCATGGGTCCTAGACTTAGGTCATCATCAATCTTGGAAACAAGCACCTTTACCTGTGAGCCGTCACTCCGGCCCTGTTATGTTTTTACTTTAATGTACATTCTGAGAAGCCTGGATTACACAGAATCCAAGCTTCTATTGAAGTTGAAGTAAGCATGTTTGATGCATCAGGATGTTATTTCTACAGACCCACTATCATAATGGTTGGTGAGGTGGGTGGGCCCTGGCAATGGTTCCTTTGATTTAGTCAGGATGATTTTGTTGACTTCCCTACCCTAGAGCTCTGGGGGAACGAGATAGGGAGCTGAATGTTTCTCAGTTGTCTGTCTCAGCTCTCCTGTGCCTCTCAGGAGATTTTCTGCAGCGGATGCAATTCTACATACTATGTGTGTGGATTGTGTGACATAGATCCTGAACACAAACCAGCTTTTTTTATCTAGCACCCAAATGAAAGGTGATCTGCTCTAAAACTGGAGGAAAACATAGTCATTGAATGGTATAGGGAACAAACCATGACTTTATACCCTTCTGAGGCAACATGTGTGGGTGTATGTGAACGGTACAAATGTTTGTGTCTGTGTGCATGTGGAGGCCAGAGGATGATGGATGAGGTCTTCCTCAATTGATTTTCTACCTCATGTTTTTGAGGCAGATCTTCCACTGAACCCAGAGCTCCCTGACTGGCTATCTGGGGCTGGCCAACATCCCCAGGAATCCTCCTTAGTGCTGGGGTTACAGACATGCCCCACTGTGCCTGGCATCTTTTGCAGGTGCTGAAAGTCCTCATGTCTGCATAGCAAGCATTTTAACAACTGAGCCTGGCATCTTCTGAGGCACTTTTCAAGGGGGATTTTATGCTGGGTGAGTTTTGCTTTGTGTGTTTAATGTTGTAGTTAACCATGCACACATTATGCTATGGGACGCCAGAAAAAGCCAAGAAAAATGCTGCCACTGTCTTGAGGGAGTAGTGACCTCCATCATAGGGCTGAGAAGGAGTCAAGAGGAACCGAACACCCAGAGGCAGTGTAGAAGGCAAGAGGTCCTTATACTCACAGATAAGCACTAGGGAAGCCAGGAATGTTAAACACACAAGGTTTTCTTCTTAACAGAGGAGATGTATACTCTGTTTTCCTCCCAGAAGGCTGGGGATAGATGTAGTTAACAGCCTGGTGATCTGAGCTGTCTATAGGGCCAGGCCACACTCGAATCTCCCAGACTATAATATTTATCCCAGACTCTTCCTCTCTAGACCTTTATCTTGAGAGCTGTTTCTCAGTCAAAAGAACCCATCCTTATGCGAGACGTCTCATGTGCTTTATAGATTGGTGACCTACGTGAGACCACATCTGATCCTCTTCTTGGCCCTTAACCCATAGAGCCCATCTTTACAGAAGAGGTCACATGTATTCTGTGAAAGAATTTTGGTGTAGTCATGCGAAAGAATTTTGGTGTAGTCATGCCTTAAGCTTTGTTGTGCACTTGGGATTGAGTTCATTGTTACCGGGAAACCATTTCCAAAATTGTACTTTGCTTACATATGTCTAAAATAAACTGTCCAGCATCAAACTCTAGAAGTTTGAACCAACACCGGCTACTGAGTTGTACTGAACCAGATTTCTTCTTGCTTCATAGAGATTGTGTGACACTCTGCTGGCTGTGGCATGTTCACAGACCTTCATAAGACAATAAGTAGAAGTTCGTGAGGAGTTGAGGAAGTGATAATGTGGGGGGGGGCAATCATCTGGAGTTTGGTCTAAGCAGTTTCTATACTTCCAGACTGTGAACCACAGCCTAGCAGTGGATAAACAAACTGGAACCTGATAAGAATGTTTTCTAACAAGTGGTCTACCACAGGAACAGAGTTCCTGGCAATCACAGATGCCAACCCGCCATACCACATTGTGCTTAAGTATGGCTCTGTCTGTGAGTACCAATGCTGGGTGGGACTCTCCTGATGCTGGGTGTTGCCTGATTCATGAGTCTTTTGCTCAGATTTACTCTACTAAATATAGTTTGTCTGATATTTCCCTATTATTGGTAGTATTACTAAATATTTTAACATAGGGAGAGTCATCCCAGGCAGAGGGAACATTGCATAGACTAGCATGAAATTTAGAAACATCTGGGTTTATCTGGGAAATGCCATGTCATTTGCTGTGGGTGGTGGTGATAAGTACAATTATTACCTGCTGTCATATGCTGTATCTAAAAGTCTGCATTGGAGCAAAATGGGAGCAATATGATGTTTCAGATTAACTTTAGAGTTCAGTTCAAGAAACTGGGAATGTGGACAAGATGATTTTAATTAAAGTTTCTTTATTGGCACACAAACTGTACTTATTGTTTTATATATCTATATATCTATATATATATCTATATATTTATATATCTATATATAGATATATCCATGGGCTCGTGCAGCAAACACCTTCTCTCAACATTTCCAAGTCTCTTCTAATCCCTATTTTACTCTCAGGTCATCCAGCTCTAGCTTCCATTTATATTAGAGAACATGCAGCACTTGACGAGATGATCTGGAGGTTCTATCCTTCTCCAGGTTCCCAGATTGTTTTCAAAGTTCTTTCCTTTTTAGGAATGAGTGGAAGTGTTTGCCCATTGGCACAGCGGCAGAGACAGATTTATCTGTCTGTCTGTGGAAATTCCCAGGTGCTTTGCTTATGTATCCAGCATACATTTTCTTCATTTGTTTACTCACTTGAAAAATAATATCCAATTCTTTCTCTGTGATGTACAATGTTAGATTTTTTGGGGGGGGAGGTAAAAAGACAAATAAGAGGCAGGCAAAAGACCACTGCCAGAGGCATGCCCATGGCACAATGGTGCAGCACTACAATGAGTAAATGTGTGGTGAAGAAATGGGAGAGAAAGAGGAGAGGTTCATGTGCTGTGGAGAGGGACAGAATTGGAGACACAATGGCAGTGAGGAATAGGTGATATGAGAAGCCTGTGCTGCCACTGATGGCCATGTCTGGGTCTGTGGTCCTATGCAGCTAGGGTCTGTATTGATGTCTGTGGCCAGTGTCACCAAGGGCAATGTGGATGCTTGTGGTTTCGACTGCAACCTAAAGCTATATTGATGTCTGAGGGTCAAGCTGAGCAGGCCCTGACCCTTGCTGACCCTGAGAAAGCTGGTCTCACCCCCCAATGGCCACCTCAGCAGGAGAGCTGGCCCAAGTGGCCTGGAAACAAAAAAAGATGCCCCTATACCTTGCTGGCTGCCACATGCTGGGCTGCTGAGCTGCTGCATGTGCAGGAGAGCTGGCCCTGGTGGTGGTTGTGGGGAGCATGTCACAACAGGTCCTGCTTGGGTGGATGCAGAAGAGCTGGCTCCACCCCTCCTCTGAGGGGATGAGGGTCTCAATGGAGGCCCAGGCTAACCAACTCAGCTACCACCCAGGCCCACATCCATGGTTTTGAATTGGCCCATCCCAACATCTGCCCCATCAATGACCTATAGAACTATAACTACAGGGCATCAACAGGACATCTGAGAGCAGTTTTGGTGAGGGTCCAGTATTGATGGTGTAGGAGAACCCAGAGGTCTTGAACTAGACCATCAACTGCTTGCAAAGAACATTTGCAAGTATAGCTGTTTGAACAAAAACGTATACTGCAAGACACTCTCCCGCTCCCAATACCACTATGAAAAACAAATATGCGATGGAGAGGTGGGAAAGATGGAGGAACCAATGGGAGATTTTTGTTTTGTTTTGTTTTTTGTTTTTCGAGACAGGGTTTCTCTATGTAGCTTTGGAGCCTATCCTGGCACTCGCTCTGGAGACCAGGCTGGCCTCGAACTCACAGAGATCTGCTTGCCTCTGACTCCTGAGTGCTGGCATTAAAGACGTGTGCCATCAACGCCTGGTTTGTTTTTTTTTTTTTTTTAATCATTATTATCTTTTTCTTTTCTTTTGTGGGGAGCCTACAAGGGTAGAGTGTGGACATGGAAGGACTGGGAAATGATTGAGGTTTGCTTGGTCCATATAGCAAGATCCAGTTTCAGAACCATCCAAACAAGAATGGCAAGCAAGAAAATGAAAAGATGAATAAGATGGATATAATATCTATTTTCATGGAGTTACCCAGAAAACAATCTAGGGACAAATGCATTGGAAGGAGACTTACAGGCACTAGGCATGGAATGACTTGACTACCTTTGCAGAGTAAGGGACCAAAGCTGACTTTCTTCTGGTGTAGTTTTTAGCTGAGATTAATAAAATAAGCAGGGCTCAGGAGCAGAGGGCAGAGCCCTTCAAGTGTTCAGGAGAGTGTGGGTCAACTATGGAGAAGGGCTTGTACAGCTGGCAACTGAAAAGGACAGCCTAGCTGGAGAGAGGTGGGGAGGCAGAGAGAGGTAGGTGGAAGCAAGTTAGATTGCCATCATTGTTCAGGTCACTGGGAAGGTAGGACTTATCTTTGTGGTAGGGAAGTCTTAGAAGAAGGTGAAGATGTCATCATTCAATGAGGAGACTGGACTGGAGGGCTTAGGAAGCCCTTCCTGGGATTCAGAGCCAACCAGGTAGAGGTAGTTAGGTTTAGTTGTGAAGGAAGAGATGGTCAAAATGGAGAAATATTTGCTTGATTGACTATAGTAGAGGAGGAAGAGGGCATGGTCAAGATGAACTTTTGATTTATATGTAGATGTCCCATCCCACCAAAGGACCAACAACTTCAGAGGCTCTCTTGTCTATGTAACTATTAGTTTCCTGGACTACCAGTGCTCAGGAGGAAAAAACAAATAACAACCCAGTTTTACTAGAATATCATTCCTATACAATACATTACTACCATTTAATTGTCAAGTGTGCAGTACCTTTCCCCCACGTGCAGGTAGTGAACTCAAGACCTTGCACTCATTCTGCCATGAGCCCCACCCCAGCCCTGTAGTGGTTCTGCATACATTGTAGATACAAGCTCTTTATCAAATACATGAGTGGGATATTTTCTTGACTATGTACCTTTAAAGGAATAAAAGCTTTGGATTTTGATGGAGTCCAAGTTATCTCTTCATGCTTTTGCTATCACATCTAAGAAATGATTGGCTAATCCAATGTCATTAAGATTCATATCAACTCTCTTCTAAGCATTTTTGCAATTTGAGGTTTTATAGTTCAGCTTTTGAACCACTTTGAGTTGGTTTCTATGTGGTATGATGTAGGGTGTTTACCTCATTCTTTTGCACATGATTTTCCAGTGATCCCAGCACTGTCTGTTGATATCTGCTTTTGTGTCATCAAAGAGCTTTGCCACACTTTTGCAGGATCATTTCAGGAGCCTCTATTCCATCATGTGTGTATACGTGTGTGCATGTATACATGTGTGTATTCATTAGGGGATATAAAATGTATCTTCACTACACTTAAATAATATGGGCCAAAGAGGCCATTTTGTTTCCTGTGGGTTTGTAGTAAAGTTAAAATCAGAGAGCATGAGCCCTCTAGCTGTTTCTTTTTTATATTTAAAGACTGATCTGGTTATTTGGAACTACTTGCAATGCCTCACAAATATGAGGTTCAATTTTTCCAATTCTCTAAACCATGCACTTTGGAATTGTGACCTGATCCCACGGAGTCTTCATCCCACAGGGAATGGTTGATAACGATGCCTTTCTTACCACAATTGTTTTCTGAGCCAGGAGTTTGGGGTGTTTTACCATTTATTTAGATTTTGACTCACTCTCAGCACTTTGTAGTCAATGGAATATGAATTTTAAACTTCTTGTATTAAATTTATTCCAAGGAATTTTGTTCTTTTAATGTTATTATAAGTGAAGTTTTTTCCTTAACTTTGTTTTCAGATTGTTCACTGTAAGTGCACAGAAATGCAATCAGCTTTTGTGTATTCATCACATATTCAGCAACCTTGGTGAGCTCTTTATCGTTTCTAATTGGTTTTAGTGGGTTCCTTCAAGTTTTCCACATGCAAGATTGTGTACAGACAGAGGTAGTTATGCTTCTTCCTTTATAATTTATATACCTCTATTCCATTTTATTCCCTGCTTCCCCAACTTTAACCTTTAGTATAATGCTGAATAGAAATGGCAAGTGCTCTCATGTTTGTTTCACTTGTAACCAATGTTTTGTTAAGAAAAATGAATTGTTGACGACAAGTTTCTTGAAGACATCTTAAATAGAAAAATAAAGAAAATGCAATCATTAACAAGATAAATAATAACCAAACCTGACATCCTCACTCTATTCTGGAAGATGCTTCTGTCCTGAAGTCTCTTCATCATGGTGTGTGAATATTCAGTGTCTTAGTCACTATTCTATCTCTGTGAAAAGATGCCGTGACCAAGGCAACTCTTTTTTTCCTCTTTTTTTTTATTTGAATTAGAAACAAGATTGTTTTACATGTCAATCCCAGTTCCCACTCCTTACCCCTCCTCCCCTACCACCCCCCAAACTAACACCCTACCTATCACATATCCTTTCTGCTCCCCAGGGAGGGTGAGGCCTTCCATAGGGGGTCATCAGAGTCTATCGTATACTTTGGGATAGGGCCTAGGCCCACCCCCATGTGTCTTGGCTCAGAGAGTATCCCTCTATATGGATTGGGCTCCCAAGGTCCACACCTATGCTAGGGATAAGTACTGAACTACTAAAGGAGGTCCCTTAGATTTCTGAGGTTTCCTCACTGAACCCCTTTCCAGGGGACAATGTTTGTCTCTTTTAGGGTCCTCCTTGTTTACTAGTTTTTCTGGCAGTGTGGATTGTAGGCTGGCAATCCTTTTATTCTATGTCTAAAATCCATGTATGAGTGAGTAATTATCATGTTTGTCTTTTTGTGATTGGGTTACCTCACTCAGAATGGTTTCTCCTAGTTCCATCCATTTTCCTGCAAATTTCAAGATTTCATTTTTTTTTTTTTTTTTTTTTTTTTTTTTTTTTTTTTCTGCTGAGTAGTACGCCATTGTGTAAATGTACTACATTTTCTCTATCCATTCTTTGGTAGAGGGGCTGCTTCCAGTTTCTGGCTATTACAAATAGTGCTGCTATGAACATCGTTGAACAGATGTCCTTGTTGTATGAAAGTGCTTCTTTTGGGTATATGCCTAGGAGTGGAATTGCTGGATCTTGTGGTAGACTGATTCCCATTTTCTTGAGGAGTCGCCATATTGTTTTCCAAAGTGGCTGTACAAGTTGGCACTCCTACCAGCAGTGGAGAAGTGTTCCCTTTTCTCCACATCCTCTCCAGCATAAACTGTCATTGGTGTTTTGAGTTTAGCCACTCTAACAGGAGTAAGATGGTATCTCAGAGTTGTTTAGATTTGCATTTCCCTGATGGCTAAGGATATTGAACACTTTTTTATGTGCCTTTCAGCCAAGGCAACTCTTACTTAAACATTTTTAATGGGGGCCTGCTTGCAATTTCAAATACTTAGGTCCATTATCATTATGGTGGGAGCATAAAGACATGCATAGCACTAAAGAAGCAGCTGACAGTTACATCCTGATCTGCAGGGAAAGAAGGAGACACCCGCCCCCCAATTTGGACTTTTGAAAGCTCAAAGCCCATCCCCAGTGACATACTTCCTCTAACAAGGCCACACCTCCTAATCTTTCTAACCTTATAAAAGAGTTCCACTCTCTGGTGACTAAGCATTCAACTATAGGAGCCTATGGGACCATTCTTATTCAAACCACCACATTCAGGTATGTCAGAGGACACATTCTCTGAAAAAGAGGAGACTGTGGTGCATGACCAGGATTCTTCTTCAAGGAAGGATTTATTAAGTTTAGCTCTGGGACAAGCATCATTAGCTAATCCCTACTGTTGTCCTTATCAGGGACTGTCTCACCTCAGAGAGCCTCATCCCATGTGGTCATACCTCTTCCTGGGTAGATCATGTCCAGTGATCACCTTGGCCCATGGCAGACCCAGAGCTCCCATGGGCTTAGCCAGTGCTGCTGTTGGCACTTATTGACACCTTCCAGGTATTTCCTTGCTTTGCCTGCTTCTTCTTTTCCTCTCCCTGTGGTGGTTCCCAAAGGCTTCTCAAAACAGTGTAGAGGCCAAACTCCATGTCAGAGTCTTGCTCCAGAGGACTACCATCTACATCACACATGCCTGTTATCCCTAAGTCAATAGAACCCCAAACTCATCACACTCATAAGGAATATAACACTAGGACAGCATCTTGTGGGCCACTTAAACACTTTGATTTTCCACATGTGGCTCTGGGCCATCTCTCCTTTGCAAGTCAGTACCAGCTCTTTCAGCAAGTCCCCAGTCAGCACTTGGCATCTGGAGGGGTACATTAACACTAGCTTTTGACTCAGGAACTATTATCCCAGGAAGGTAGATTGTAGTGCATGTAGGGTTCCAATGCTAAATTTATCCTGGTCAACATTTTAAAATTGATTCTAAGTGTGAAAGGATGAGAAACAGCTAACAAAAAAAAGAGTAGGGCCTAACTCCCCAGAAGCTATAAATATGATTTTAAAAGAAAAAAGAATTTTGCAAATAAAATTAAAGGTTTCACTCTAGGGAGATTATTCTTATATTTTCTAGGTGGATCCTAAATCCAAACATGAACATTTCTGTGAGAGACACAGGGAGGTCTAATACCTAGAAGATTCAGTAACATGCTACAAAGACAGATATTGGAGCCATATGGCCACAAGCCAAGGAAGACAAGCTGGAAGAGGCTGGGAACTTTTTAGCATCTTGATTTGAGCCCAGTGAAACTCATTGTGGACTTTTTTTTATCTTGAACTATAAGAAAACAAATGTCTGCTAGCACAAGGCACCAAGTCTGGGGTAATTTGCTATAGCAGCCCTAAGTGGCTAGTATCCTGGCTTTTACTCTCTGTGAGATCTGCCACAACTTCAAAGATCTTACCTCAGAAGGAAAAGGTCAACCATTGCCTGACCCAGGGTTCTTCTAAGCAACTCCACTGGAGATACAGATGTCTGACTGAAGAAACTGGAAGAAACTCAACCCACTGGGGAAACAGTAGGTGTGCAGACTCAGCAGGATGCCAGCTCATTTTGTATCTGATATATGTAATTTAAGAGTCTATCTTTATGTCCAGGATTAGAGTTCACAAAAGTCACTAGACTGAACTGTAGGGCTTGAATTCCCTCCTTAACATGCTACATAATAAGTATGCCTCACTGTTGAGTGCTTATTGGCAACTGGGACCCTGCTTCCTAGGAAACTGAGTGATTACACAGCAACTTAGCACACACAATCTTAATCTTGTTAGACAAAGCTAGCAGTGATCTTTGGCATCTGAGTGCCCTTGTTGGTGGTCATATGCAAACATTGGACTTCCCCCTTGGAGTGGTTTGAGTAAGAATGGCACCCATGGGCTTATATTATTTGAAGGCTTGCTCATCAGGGAGTGGCATTACTTGATAAGGATTAGAAGGTGTGGCCTTGTTGGAGGAAGTGTGTCACTGGGTGGACTTTGAGGTTTCAAAAGTCCAAGCCAGGTCCAGTGTCTCTCTCTTTCTGCTGCCTGTGGATCTAGATGTAAAACTCTCAGCTACTTTTTTAGCACCATGTCTGCCTGTGTGACACCATGCTTCCCCTCATGATGAGTAAACCTCTTAAACTGTAGGCAAGCCCCCATTAGATGCTTTTTAAATAAGAATCATGGCATCTCTTTTCAGAGCAATAGAATACTAAGACATCCCCTGTTTGTCTACCTTCACCTGTGGGGTTTTAAATGACCTGTACATTGGAATTAGTCACTTTCCCTTGCAAGGGTTTACCTTGGTTCACTATCTGAGAGTATATAACCATCATGACAGGGAAGACTTGGTGGCAGCTGGTTCCAAGGCAGCAGGCAGAGCTCCATGCCAGTAAGATGAGCAGGTTATGTATGCTTCTAACATACTCATATTTCAGTAGACCAGGAAGCAAAGAACAAAGATAGGGGGTGGGTTCATGGTGGTTTGAATGAGAATGGCCCCTATTATCTCATAGTTTGGATAATTGGCTCCCAGTTGGTGGAACTATTTGGGAAGGATTAGGAGGTATGGCCTTGGTGGAGGAGGTATGTCACTGGTGGTTGGGCTTTGGTATTTCAAAAGTCCATGCCATCTCCAGTTAGCTTTCTCTGCCTTGTGTCTGTGGATCCTATATAAGTTCTCAGTTACTGCTCTAGTACCTTGGCTTCCAGTCTGTTGCCAGGCTCCATGACATGATAGTCATGAACTTTAACCCTTTGGAACTGTAAAGTCCCAAACAAATGCTTTCTTTTATAAGTTACCTTGGTCACAGTATCTTATCACGGATTATAAAAATAACTTTAACAGGGCTACTAACTACTGTCCCCTATCAGTCCATTTTCTCCAGGTAGGCCCATTTCCCAAAGGTTCTACAACCTTCCAATGAAATGTCATTAGCTGGGGACGAAGCATTCTGACATACAAGCCTGTGGGAAATACTTCACCTCCAAACCCTATCAGCACTTTCCCTTCAGCTTAACAACTAATTTTATTTCCATTGGTCTTGATAGCTTTCATTGCTTGGATACAATAGATTTTTTTCATAGGTCAATGCTGTCAACTCAATACTCTTTGCCCAAGCAGTGAAGGCTTGGTTAATAAACTCATGGATGCTACAGACCTGTAAGGATGCTCCCAAACCTAGGGTGAGGTGACAGACGGGGTTATGAAGATTTTCTCTGGTTGGAAAAGAAAGTTCCAAAATGACATGCTGAACAAGACAAAAATATAAACACACACATTTAGTTTCAAAACAATCAACAATCTCATGTATAGAAACAGAGAACAGTTTATTTTCCAAATAAAAGCCATTTATGTGGGAAAGGGTCTGTAAGATTTAGTTAAGCACAAACTCAGTATGAGACAACTGAGTTCTGTATCCCCTGAGGAGTTTGCAGAGTCAAGGCCTGCATTAGCTGGAGTTCAGTGAGCAGACTGAGGGGCACTGTGAGTTCTTGATTGGGCAACTTGCATATGGAATTACGTTGTCTTCTGGTACCAGATGGGTCTGCCATCCAAGTGGGGAGAGCCCCAAGAAAGGTAAGAAAGAAGTAGAAACATGAAGAAAGTCATGGGTTGGGGACAGACCAAACACAGGCAGAGCACTGTGTTCAGTTCCCCAAAGTGTGGACAAGATGCAGCCCAGTACCTAGGCTAGAAGAACTTAGCTCCCACAAAGAAGCAATGTCAAAGCTGCCGTGTAAAAGGAGTCTATGAGATGTCTAAGTTTCCTTCATGTAGAGGCAGGATGAACAATCTACCAGGAATGCTCTGAAAAGATTTTCTGCGATTGGAAAGAAATTGGGGCAGACAAGCACTGCCTGGCCCTGCTGGTGCTGGGTGCTTTGGCATCCATTCAGGCCTCACAGGAAGTGAAAGGCAGGCAAGGGGATTGCTGCTAAAAGATGAGAGCTTTGGTGGCATGTCCAAGATTTGCTGGTCTGGGCAGGGGGAGAAGCTCTGACTTCCTAACTAGGATCCAGGAAGAACAGCATGGAAACCTGGGTGTTAGCTTATGCCTGTTGTAGAGGTCTTGAACAAGACTGGAAAGGACCCCAGGGATCTTTTGGGGACAGATTTGCCACCCCACTGCTCAACTTTTGAAAAGTTAGGTTTCCACCAGTGTGTACCTACCCACATATATCTGGATGAGACAGAAGGACAGACCAGCTTTGTTGCACCCCTCTTAGGGAGAGAGTGACAGAGTCTGCCCAGACTGCCAGGCATCCCTTCTGAGTGTCCTGGCCATCCTGCATGCCCTTCTGCCCTCAGGAGGCAGCTGACTGGGAAAAGGAACTTCAGACAAATGTTCAAGTTTAGTTGGCTTCCAGCAGGCACACTGTGAAGATAGACTGTAGGACCAAGATGTGTGAGGCAGAGGGACTGGCAGGTGGTAGAGATGGCTACAGTAGGCTTTGGTGTGATGGGGGTCATGGGGTGAAGAGGGAGATAAGGATTCAATTAACTAAAGATTTATTACATGTTTCCAGATATCATCTTAGTAACTCAAATACCCGAGGATTTAATATTTTTTCAAAGCACGTGGGAAGCTGAGGTGGGAGGTTTATAAACTCAAGGCTAGTCTGGGCTATATTGAAAGACCCTTTCTAAAAGCCAAAATGAAACAAATGAAATGAAGCCAAACCACATGCAATCAAACCAAATAGAATCAAACAAACCAAACCAAAATGGTTGTTCAGACCTCTTTGGACCATCTGATCACGGTGGCCATATTTCTGATTTGGCAACCCTTGCTCTGCCTTAGTGTCCCTTCAGTTTCTTCTGTGTAGATGACATCGTTCATGGGGAAAGCATTTGTGATATTCTTCTGCCAGTGTCCTCAGGCTGGGAGTCAACCTCCATGTTAAGTACAGGCACATTAACCCAGGCGTAACCCAACGTCTCTTCCAACATGGAGGGACTGAAGTGACATCAGAGAGTGCCTCACTCCCATTCTCTTCTCTGCCTGTTACTTTTTTCTAAGAAAATATCTCACATTTGACTTCTAGCCCAGGAAGAACCCATCTACCTCTTCCACAAGACAACTACGGGTTGTCACCAGGCTGCAAATGAGCAGCTTCGATTGCTCAGGAAAAGATATTACAATTTTATCTCCTTGTACTGTTCAATAAAACATTAGTATCTCAGCATTTTTATTTAACAATAGGCAACCTTAGGCCAGTAATTATGCAACAATTATAATCATAAAAACTGTCCCCTGCTGCTCACCTAGAAACACGAATATATTAAACCAAGACTAACCATCTAAAAGGCAAGCAGCAAAGCCCCCTCATTTTTAATGTCCCTGCAGTGCACCATGGGAAGCTAATAATTCACCCTCTAATTAGTATCCCTTCTGCTGCTGTTGGCACAAGGACAGACAAAGAGGGAGCAGCTTCGTTACAAACTCGCCTTGGTAATCTTTAAACATCGTCGGCATGCTCTGCGGGTTGGCTGAGCAGAGCTGGGCAAATGGGGTGTGCAATTAGAGGCGAGCAACACCTCACCTTGTCCTGACTGGGCATTCTTGCCCTAACAAGCTCTGGGCAAGCACCCCACCAGCTTGTCCCTTTCTTTTTCAAGCCATGCCATGCTCTTGATCCTCCTTTAAATCTGGCTGTGACTGCATTGGCAGTGGTGGTTGGGGAAAAAACCAAGGAGTCCTTGGCCCTGTAAGTGCTACCATGCAGAGACTCCCCACACTGGGGCTGTAGTTAGTGATAGCTGCCCCAGCTGGCTGGAGAAGGGCCACTGGGCAGTAACACATACACACTGGGCTTGAGGACGGCATAGGCACCTTCTTCATCTCTTCTAGGGTAAGCGGTCTGACTTAATTGCACCAATCCTCTGACCTCAGTCCCAAGGATCACGCCTGTGACTTCAGGAAGGCTTGTAGAATTGTGTAGGGGACTGTGGGGAACACAGAATCTATCCCGTGCCAGTGTGCTCCAGGCCCATATTAGGAAGCAGTCATCAGGGATCATATTCATGAGTGTCAAAGGAATAAACATCAGGGGCAATAGAGAGCAGTGGTGACGGGGGCTAACTGGTGCACATGCCCTGTCTTCATAGAGTTGTTCCCAAGCACTAGCCAATTAGTAATGCAGACCATGAATATAATGTGTCCAGGGCTTCTGTATCAGAAAAGAGAAGTCTATCTTTTGTGATGTGAAATCTGAAGTAAATATTGCCGGGCCCATGAAAGTAGTTCCAATTCATCTTTACTTAAGATCAGAGACTTTAAGCCCATTGTTACTCCTCCAAGGTTAAATCCACAGAACATTTGACCTAAGGTGTGGTCACTGCATGTCCTGCCTAAACAGACTACTTAACTTGGGATATAGTTACTTGATGCCTTGGGTATTGAGAAGGTAATTATGCTTGCTTGTTCTTTGTATCTTGGTGAGGAAGTCTTTTGCCTTTCCCCCTTTTGATTAGGGTATGAAAGAGCTTCAGAGTAATAAACTAGGGGCTGATCCTGGTATTCACCTGGTATCCTTCCAACT
The DNA here is from genome assembly GCF_003668045.3 of Cricetulus griseus. NCBI lineage: Eukaryota > Metazoa > Chordata > Mammalia > Rodentia > Cricetidae > Cricetulus > Cricetulus griseus. Next base: position 162,708,421 of record NC_048596.1, read on the forward strand.
CTCTTGTCTCTAGCCTGTTTCTTTTCTCAATCCACACTCCTCCTCTCATGTAAAACCCGGACCAGTTGTCTGGACCCGACAGATGCCCCAGCAATGTGGGCTAATACAAAATATTTTTTAACATCCTAGGATTACACAACTAAGTAAATCTATAGAAACTGTTTTTTTCAATGCGTTGACTATTTTTGAGCTAGGCCAGGATGGAGGACCTCCAGGTTGGGATTCTGGGTTACTGGCTAGCATCTGTGGACACTTAGCCAGATGACATAGATTTCTCTGTGCTGAGTTTTGGATTCAATTTGACCAATAATTGGCCTTCCCCATGCCCTGCTTGTGCGGCCAGCCAGTCAATCCCGTCTCTGGATAGCTGAAAGCAGGCTGGAAGGGCATCAGAGAATGGCTGAGTGCAATTAGGCAGCCAGGATTAAACTGGAGCCTAAAACGATGGGGCATTTTTCTCTCCATCACCAACTCATTAAGGGCCCGCTTGACAGCTGAAGCATTCCCAAGACTGGCCAGAGCACATTTCTTTCTCCAGAGCTGCGGAGAGAACCTAAGACTGGGTAATGAGATGTGTGTGAACTGAGCAGAGAGGGCTGCAGAAGGCTGAGTCATGAACTCCTGGGACTGACTCTACCAGAGAACCAGTGGCCTGGCCAGAGGAGAAAGGGTAGAGTCAGGCTGGGAGGACAGGACTCCTCGCTTGTAAAGGGGACAAACGCCCAGGACCAACTGCTGTTGAGGGTCCTCTTAGCCTTTGCCACAATTCCCCTCTGAAGACCAGGAGGAAGGTTGGGAAGGAAGATCAAGTTTTAGGGAAATGTGGTCTTTCCTTGGAGCCTCAAGGGACCAGAGATTTAAAATAATTTTTAGTGCAGCCCTCTGTGCTGCAAAGGTCCCACTGATTTCTTTCCCAGGGACTCCCTAGCAGAGGGAGGATTGCCTTTTATTTGACCTTTTAGTTTTTCTCAAATAACAAAGGTGAGAGTAGTATCAGCACCACACCCCATCCCCAGTGCGGGGAGAAGCCTGGACTTGGCAGTTGAGTTGGCCACAGGGCAGCTGCTACAGTAATTGGGTATTGAGAGCCATTGGCTCTTTCTCTGTGGCTGCTTTGGATAGAAAAAAAACAAGAGATCTGTTCTAAGCGAGCTGGTTTTATTATTATTTTTTTCTTTTTGAACATTGCATTTAGGCAATCTATGATAGGTTTAGATTCAAGAGAACATTTGCTCTTGTTAATTAAGGAAGTAACTACCACACACTTGAGTTCTTTCAAATAGTTGCTGTCCAGCAAACTTAGAGTCACTTACATCTGTTTACTGTTTCAGAGCTTTGGTTACATTTTTCTCAGCACATAGTGTTGATCTAATCACCCCCATTTGCAGATGAGGAAACTGAGGCCTAAGGGAGGGTGGCTTTTGAGTCACACCATGACAGTTAATTTGGCATTCAACTTCAAAGCCTTCTCATGGTCCTGGCCTCCCTTTGCCATGTGATTGGAGATTTTCAATTTGGAACATGCTTCTTCCTCCTCCAAGACCTCCTCATCTTCTTCTTCTTAAGCCATAACAGTTTCTTTTTTGTGTGTGGATTTTGGAGACAGGGTTTCTCTGTGTAACAGTCCTGGCTGTCCTGGGATCTGCCTTGTAGACCAGGCACCTGCCTCTGCCTCCTGAGTGCTAGGATTAAAGGTGTGTGCCACCACTGCCTGGCCAGTTTTTTTGTTTTTGTTTTTGTTTTAACTAAAAGAAAAACAAAATGAACAAACCAACCAACCAGAACATGAGAAAAACTTTGAAATGGTTTACAGACAGAGATGAAAGTGGGGGGAAATAATGTGTGACAGAAAGTTCTCCTGAAGTTTGTTCTGCCCTGATACCTGCCCAACAAGGATAGGGGTGCTGTGATTGGCTTGTGTCTTAGTGTTCTATTGCTGTGTAGGGACATCATGACCACAGCAACTCTTATAAAGGAAAGCATTTAATTGGGATTTGCTTACAGTTTCAGAGGTTCAGTCCATTGTCATCATGTTGGGGAGCATGGCGGCATGAAGGCAGATGAGACGCTGGAGAAGAAGCTGAGAATTCTATGTCTGGAACTGCAGGCAGCAGGAGAAGAGAGATACTCTGGGCCTGGCTTGGCCTTTTGAAACTTCAAAGTGAATCACTTCCTCCGAAAAAGCCACACCTACTCCAACAAGGCCACACCTTTTATTCCTTCTCAAGTAGTGCCACTCCCTGATGACTAAGCATTTAAATATATGAGCTTTGTTGGGGGGTGGGGTGTTCTTATTCAGATCATCACAACATTGGAAACATGGGTATGCAATGGACACAGCAATGCAAGGACATCTAGTCTACCTGACCATAGGGATCAGAAGAGATGGGAAAGTGAACCCTACCCAGAGCAATTACCAGGTGGGAGATTAAGCAGTCCTTGGCACTTCCTTTGTATCATGCTGGCTGGCTAGCAGCTAGAGAGATTGCTTGCCTTTCTGCTTTCTACCCCTCCTGACTTTCCAAGATGACCCTGCCAGGACCAACACAAACTCAATGGGTCCACAGCTCCACAAGTAAATGAGCCCCTGGGCCTTTGACTTCAGATCTCAAGCCAAGGGTGCTGACCAGAGTCCTGTGAGAACTCAGTAGATGGGGCTTCTTTCCATACACAAAATCAAAGATAGGCAAGGTAGCAGGGGTTGGTCCAACTAGGGTGACACAAATGGCTCCCAGCAGTCTGGGGCCAGTATGGCCTTTCCAAGGCTACAGTACAGCCAACTTACCTCTCATTAAGGCAAAGAGGCATCAAGATGTCCACAGTTTACCCTGGGAAGGGCTGTCATAGAACAGCCACATGGGACCCTCAGAGAGCCTGAGTCCATTTTGGATTGTCCATACCTCACACTATCTGTATAGCATCGACTGTGCAGCCTCACAGCTGTCTCATGGAACGGGGGGGGGGGGGGTTGGTGAGAGTATCTACACAGCACTGTGCAAGAAGGCCAGAGTGTAGGGAGGCTGTAGGTGGAAACAGTTCTAGAGTAGGGGACCAGAGCCCAGGGGCTGGCTCATTCAACTTTGTTAGGGTAACTGCCAGGCAATGCCCACCTCTAATCTGTTCTGTGGCTTGGTAGAAAAGTTGTAGGCACTGAGATTTGCATCATGGGAGAAGTGATGGTGGCCCCCTGCCCAGTAGTCACCCCAAACACCAAAGAGGTACTGTACTAAAGGAAAAAAGGGAGCAGAATTAAGTCTCTTTTGCTCTCCTTTGTGAAGTTTAATCTTTGAAACAATACATAAAAGTTTTCTGGGCAGGGGTTCTTACTGATGGCTGTTATCATAACTAACCTTCCCCTGGACTTCAGGTTGATTAAAGACACAGGGCACACTAGACTGCAGGTCAGTTCAAGAAGGTGCATCCCAGCCACATACATTCCCACTAGGCAGGATTCCTGGTAGGGGGGACATGATGCTCACAGGCAGGACCTCAGCCCCACAGCAAGAGAACAGAGATAGCCATGAACACCCAGCCCCAAACTGGGGGCTGGGGAGATGGAGGACTAAAAGCACAAATGTGGGGACAGCAGGGACCCCCATTTCCCCTAATTTTAGGTGATAATTGGAGATGCTCAGTCCCTGCAGTGGGGTAATAATTGGGTCAAGGGTGTGGGTCCTGGCCAGGACTGCTCTGATTTTTTCAGTGTGTGTGTGTGTGTGTGTGTGTGTGTGTGTGTGTGTGTGTGTGTGTGTGTGTGTTTTCAGCCCAGCACAGCAGTTGGGGTTCTTTCTTTTATACATGCTTCTGAGTCCAGATTCCCATCACTTTCCCTAGAGTTAAGGAATTCTAATAAACACAGACTGGAGTCCTGAATCAGAAGGATGGGGAGAGAAAGAAATTAGAGGGCTTCGTTCAAGTCCTGCCTGTGTGTGGTTCCTTCTCATGAGTCACACACGTTTTGCCATCTTATACCAGATTTTAAGAAGTGCATGACTAAGGGAAATGAAATGCTGTACATGTAGGTACTTCCTGAGGGCTGGAGTCACTGGGCACATGTCAGCCGTCATTCTCCAGAACATGCTCAAATCCAGGCTCAGTCTTTCCCTCCAGAATTTCCAGAAGTTTAGGGTCACACTGGAACTGTTAGCCAAGAGTCCTTATTTGAGACTCCGACAGTACCACTTCCTCTTCCTGCAGCTGTTTGTTGATGATTAAATTATTGTAAATAGGTTCTACTCACAGCATAATAAACGTCATTAGCATGACTAATCACACACCTGATTATATAACCCACTCCTTCTCCCTCAACCTATTTTCTGCATCCTACACCCAATAAATCCAGTGCTGACAGGAAGCTCTTGTTAAAGCTGATGAATGGGGCGTGGGGAACTTTGCTGGGAGTGCCTTATTCCTCCCAGCAAATAGAAGTGACCTTTGGAGATGGCCACATGGATGAAAAGGGTGCTTAGGTGCCAGCTCTGCCCAGTCTGTCCTGGGTTCTGGCATTATTGTTAGTTGTTGTTATTCATCTAATGGAGCACTAGTACTGTTTCAGGCACTGATAAACTCCCTTAGGTTCTTTATTTTGCCTGTGGATATTTTACTTGTACTCCTTCAAGAAACCTTATAATGTGTGAATTACTATTATCTCCCTCTTTTATGAATGAGAACACAGAATGAGAGAAGGTAACTTGCTCACAGGTGGAGTGTTCTCATTTGCTTTCCATTGCTGTGATAAAAACACCCTGACCAACAGCAACTTGCAGAGGAAAGGATTCATTTCTGCTTATAGGTCACACTCTATCACAGAGGGAAGTCAAGACAGGACCTCAAGGCAGGAACCTGCAGGCAGGAACAGGAGCAGGGACCATGGAAGAATGCAGCTTACTGGCTTGCTCCTCATGGCTTGCTCAGCTACCTTTCTTATAAAGCCCATGCCCAACTGTCTAGGGATTTCCCTGCTCATGGTAGGTTGGGCCCTTCTATATCAATTAGCAGTTAAGAAGATGCCTCAAGGACTTGGCTTTAGGCCAATCTGATCTGGGCAGTTCTTCAGTTGACAACCCCTCTTCAGAGGCAATTCTAGTTTTGTGTCAAGTTGATAGTTGAAGCCACACAGAGTCAGAGTTGGTCCTGAAGTCCTTTTGATTCAAAAGTTGTTTTCTCATCATGTGTCACTTGCCTCCTCTGCATGGAGAAGCATTTCCTAAGAACAGTCCTGCTGGTGTGGGGGGAAGGTTGGAAAGTGAAGGGGTTGGAAGAGTGGTGAAGATGGACCAGCCAAAGCTCTGGGGAGTTGGCAAGCGTCTCCTGAATTGCCTGGCCCTCTGGTTATTGGTCATGTGAAATGGCTGATGACCTGGTGATGCTAGCAGTGGCTGTGTGGCATGGGTTTGTGGTGTGAGCAGAGTTATGGTCCTGCTTTGACCCTTTCTCTTTTCTTTGGTCCACAGGCTATCACCTTCTTGTGCTGGGCCTCAGTGATCTCATCACAGGGCTGCTCTGAGGATCAAATGAAATTAAGGTTGTGAAAGCACTATGTAAACTGTGAAGTGATTTTCATTTACAAAGAACTGTGCCGACCTTCCTATGAAAGAGGACCCCAGCACTTCAGATGTAAAGACGTGAGTCCTTTACAAGTAGAGATGGACTTTCCAGTTAAGCAAATAGGTAGGCAGCTGGGACAGACTAAGACAGATGATACATGTATTATATCCCTTGTCTGAGGTGATTGAGACTGACGTGTTCTTGATTTTAGCTTTTGTAATGTTTTAGACCATTGCACATATTTAATGAGGTGTCTTTGGGATGAGACCCCAAACTAGCCTAGAAATTCATCTTTGTCTCATAGGACCTATATACACTATGTAGAAGTAATATTACATGTTTCTAATGTTCCTGTGCCTTAGCCATGACCTATGTGAAGTCAGATGTGGAGTTTTCCATTCATATCATCATGTTTGCTGTTGTTTATTGGCTTGCTTTTTGTTTATTTTTAAGTTTTATATTTTGGAGTGTTTTGGGCTTTTAGATCAGTGGTGTTCAGCCTGCATGTACTATTCCAAGGAAGACCATGCCTAACATACCCCACAGCAATGGCCACTGTCCTCCCTCCTGGGGCAGTGGCAGGCTGCATGAGTACACAGAGAAGCTTAGAACTGGCTTCATGAGAGGGCACCATGACTCCAGCTGTGACAAGTTACCTGAAATAATCTGTCTGAAGGAGGTAAAGCTTGCTTGGGATCATGGTTTCAGTCTAACCGAGTGCTTGGCCATTTTGCTCTGTATCTATGACAGCACAGTGAATTGTGGAGGGAGTGTGGGCTGTAGGAAGTTTCTTGTTTTGTGTCATCCCATAAACAAAGAGGGAAAGACGGGAAGGGACCAGGATCCAATACCCCTTTCAAGGCTGTGGCTCAATGACTTAACTTCCTTGTACTAAGCCCCACATCCCAACTGTTCCATCAGTAGTACTCCAGGCAGGGGAGCAAACATTCAGCACAAGTCTTTGGGGACATTTACTATCCCCTAAATCACTCCATGAACACAGTGTCACTTCTGTCATATGATATTGTCCAAGGTAGTCACGAAAGACTGGGACTGCAGTGAGGGAAGAAGTGCCCCAGGACACATATGAAGGTGACACTAACTCCTAGGCATTGACCTTGCTCTTGCCTGAGCACCAGTGTGAGCATTTTCCGACATTTTGAACCTGAAGTATGTTGATTGCCCCAGTTTCAGAGAGGGGTGAAGAAGCAGGCCAAATCCTTTAGTGGGAAGACCTGTAGTCACATTGCTAATGTCACTATTCCAAGGGGGAGGAGCAAGGCTCTCAGTGTAGTGAGTCAACAGAAGGGCATTATAAAACCAAAGTGGGTGTGATAGTCAGAGCTTCGAGGAGGGAGCTGGCCTGAAGAGGGAGGTGGCCTGAAGCTCAGATCACTGAATGTAATTCTCTTCCATCATCGGGCAGCCAGTTTTCTCAAGGAAGCCCTTTTCCAATCCCTATTTTCTCATTCCTAAACACTTTGCCCAGTTTTGGGTCACCTACAACACTACCAGTTTCTATGTTCCCCTGGGTGTAATCTGCTACACTTGAAGTTGGGGGTCACTGTGGATCTTGAAAAGTAAACTTAGATTTTAGGTCTCCAGAGATAATTGATGTAACTACAGGTGCACACGCACGTGTGTGTGTGTGTGTGTGTGTGTGTGTGTGTGTGTGGTGTATGCATTGTTTGAATGTAGTGCATATGTGTGTACTGTGTGTTCATGTGTGTGGGTACATGCATACACGGAGGACATAGGAAGTCCTGCTCTTTCACTCAGCCTTATTCCTTTGATAATGTCTCTCCTGAACCTGGATCAAGGGAGGCAGTCAACAAACTCCAGCAACCTTCCTGTCTCCACTGTCTTCAAAACCGGGGTTACAGGCACTTGCACAGCCTCACCCAGCTTCTCATGTGGTTGCTGGTTTCCAGACTTGGGTCCTCATGCTTCTACAGAGTGTGCTCTTACCCATCAAATCATCTCTTTAGCTCCCTGTATTCTATTTAAATCTACTGGGTAATGACACCTTCGCACAAAGTCACAGGTTATTTTTAAAGTATGCATAGTTTGATGCATTTGTTAAATCCAATCTAAAAGCTTTCTCCAATGGGATTCTAGGAATTAAAAATTTATGAGTTTTTGAGGAAATTTCCAAGGATGCAGGCAGTTGAATTCATGCTTATGTCTAGACCTGAAAAATGTGGATCCTTTGGGACCAGAGGAATTGACAATAGAATAAGCAACTGGAAGAACTTATCATGGTGCATGCCTATAACCACTGTACTTAAGAGAGAGGAAGGATTGCTAGTCTGCCCACAGCCTGAACTACACAATAAGGTGCAAGCAAGCAAGCACCAAAACTGAACCAGAGGTGGCACTTAAATTTGTGCTGTGGCAGCCAAAAGTTGCTTCCCACCTAGGTTATCATTGCCACTGAGCCAAAGACCACCCTTAAGTTAAGGGCATCAGGATGGGTAATGTTGGTGAGACTGACCAGACCACTGCCTCAAGTAATGACATCCAATTATGGGTGATGCCCAAGCTCTGCCTCCAACTTTGACCTGTTTGTCAAGGAGGCCTGGAAATAGCTTTCCTGTTTCTTTCTTTCTTTTGTCATTTCACTTCCATCCTTACACTCTGATCCCTAAAGAAGATCAATAGAAGATCATCTAAACTACAGCTCTGATGGTGTCACATTCAAAAGCTTCCAACTAACTCCACACACCTGGTAGTGACTTCCCTCTAACTCCACATACCTGGTGGTGACTCTAACTCTATACACCTGGTGGTGTCTCCCCTCCAACACAACACACCTGATGGTAACTCCCCGATAACTCCACACACTTGTTGGTGACACTCCTCTCTGGTCACCTCTCCTTGTACCTCCAGTATAGAGTGTGTCCTGCCATGCTGGGTTGTACTTTGTGCTTCTCATCAAATGCCCTCCTACTACTACGACAGTCCAAAGACTATCCTACCTTAAGGCACACACTAGCTTCTGCCTTGTCCATGAAATCTTCCTTGATCTCACTGTAGGGCCCCTGCTCTGATACCCCATGGTATTAAGAATAAGAATATGGTTAAAGGAGAAACTTGTGGAAACTAGAATCAAATACCAACTTCATCACTTTCAGGCTATGTGACCCTGGGTAATGTACATCACTCCTCTGTGTCTAAGTTCTAGAAAGAAATACAAAACCTGAATTGCTTGCTAGGTTATGATAAAGATTGGAATCTTTATTACACACTAACTTCCAATGGGGATGATACATTGCATCAGCCCTCATCTGTGTTTTAACATATCATAAAATATGCAGGCCTAGTGGTGCATACCTGTGATTCTAGCACTCAGGTGGTTGATGAAGGAGAATAGTAGAACAGTAAGTTGGAGGCTAATCTGGGATATACAGTGAGTTTAAGGCTATCCTGTGCTACATAACCAGACTTTGTATCAATCAATCAATCAATATCAAAAGTAGTTATTAAGCATCTACTATGAGCCAAGTATCAAGGCACTGGAGATAACAGTGGTGAATGAAGAACACAACACCTTCAAGTAGAGTTTGTACTTTGGCAGATAAGATGTGCCAGTTGAGCCCTATAGCATGATGTTAGATTGTTAATTTTATTTTCCTTTTCAGACTATGGGGGCATGAATAGTATTCTTTTTTAAAATTTTTTTCTAAGGGTTTGGCATCATCTTATTTCATGTGTAGTAAGTGGCATGCCAATGAATGAAAACATTCTAATACCAAAATCATTCACCATTCCAGGCTATAGCTTTCCTGCCAACAGTTTTTGGGCACAGGCTCTACCTCCCATGGGAAAGATCCAGAAAGAACATAGAAGCGGGAATTGTGGGCCAGCGATAAGACCTGGTATTTATATCTGGTAAGAAGCCTGGGACAAGGGAAGGCTTATCCTGATGATCTCTTGGGGCAACTCCCCTGTTCTTGTGCTGTGAAATACAATCATATCTCTAAAACTGAAAATGCATAAGGGGATGCCATGGGGACTTGGAGCTTGGTAACTGTAGTGCCTGCTTTTGGGTGCAGTCACCATTGTTGACCTCTTCATGACATTAACAAATTTCTCATACTTTCTCAGTTTTAGTTTCTCCATTTCAAAAGTAAGGACCAGCTGAGTCTCCTTTCTCTGTTCCTTTCATTTTCCCTTCCTTCCTTTTTCTTTCCTTGGAAATATCGCTTAAGCTGGTTTTCCAAGTAAATTCATGTTTGGGAATGTTCCCCTTATTTTTGGAAAATGAGACTAGAAACTGAGGCTTCTGTGTGCACTCTTTGCCCTCATTACTTTCTACTGTGACCTGATAGCACCCCAGGAAATACCCTAAGGAGCCCAGGATCACAGCAAACACAACAGAAGACCCACAGTCCTTCAGCTCACCCTTGGGCTGAAGCATCTATGACTCAGGGCAACAGAACCCACAGCCTTTAATTAAAATCACTTCAACGTATCCCCATTAACTATGATTGATGCACCAACCAGAGAATAAGTGCATTAATGCTATAATTATCTGTTAAGGATGTTTTATTGATTCTTCAATGATATTCTAGTCAGTTTGTGTTATTTAGTTTCTGGCTTAAATCAGGAAGAAATGGCTATTGGTGAAGAAATTAATCATCTAAATCAAATTGCCATTGATGCTTTCAGAACTAAAACTCTGGGACTGCGTTAGTCAAGCCGCTTACTGGCTAATGTTGGTTGCGGCGATGATTGATGGTGTGGGCTGTGAAGGATTGAGTGCATAGCTCAAGGCTATGGGTAAAACACCAAGGCACCTGGGCTTCTATCAGTCTTTTCTCCAGCTCGATCTACTCTCCGATCTTCTGGGTCCTCCAATTGTGAGTCAATGGATAACCCATTCCAGGCTGGCCAGCCAGGTCCTGGAGCTTCAGAGGCTTTGAGTCCTTGGAGCACTTATGCTTTAGGGATGGTCCCATGGCTCCTGAGGCCTTTGGTTCCTTCATCTCTTGAGAGGAAAATGGGAGAAGCTAAGAGAGGAGAGCAGAAATCTTTTAGTTACAATGGACAGAAACTCTGATGCCAACAGTCCTATGTGAATCCCTGTAAGGTAGGGTATGCTTTTCAGATGGCCTAGTGGGAACTAGAGATGCCACAAAGGCAGGCTTCTATATGCCTCAGCTCATTTTCCTCAACATCTGGGTCTCACCTCAAGCTACAGGGTAGCAAGAAAGAAAAACAGATCCATGGATCCTGTCCCCACCTCACACAGTATAGTTACCATACCTTGCTTGTTCTATTGTGTTTTGGTTAGGTGTGGATAGCTCTGGTTGGCTCCAGGGCTTCATACCATGGGTCTTTTTGCTCAGACAGCATGCATATTTTTTCTTTTCTCCTTCCTTCCTTTCTTCTTTCCTTCCTTCCTCCTTCCCTCCCTCCCCCTTCCCTCCCTCCCTCCCTCCTTCCTTCTTTCCTTCTTCTGTTTTGTTTTTACATTCCAATCAAAGCTTCCCTTCCCTCCCCTCTTTCCAGTCTCCCCCTTTACTCCTCCTCCACTGTTTCTCTTAAGATACAGGCAGGCCTCCCATGAATATCAGCCAGTTTCTGTATATTAAGTTGCAATGAGACTAGGCACTTCCCTTCTATTAAGGCTGGATGAGGCAATCCAGTAGGAGGAAAGGGTTCCAAAAGTAGACAGCAGAGTCAGAGACAGCCCTTTCTCCCACTGTAAGGAGTCTCACAAGATGACCAAGTTACACAATGGTAACATATATGCAGAGGGCCTAGGTCAGTCTAATGCAATTTCCCTGGTTGTCGGTTCAGTCTCTGTGAGCCCCTATGATCCCAGGTTAGTTGCCCTTGACACCACTGGGTCCTAAAATCCTTGTCTCCCCTCTTCCAAAGAATTCCCCAAGCTCCACCTAATGTTTAGCTGTGGGTCTCTGAATCTGTTTCCATCAGTGGCTGGGTGAAGCCTTTCTGATGACAGCTGGGCTAGGCACCAATCTATGCGTATAGCAGAATGCCATTAGCATTCTTTCTGTTTTGCCATTTGTGTTTGGTTCTATCCTAGGTCTCTGGGGTATCCCACTTCTGGGTCCTGGCCCTAAGGGTTGAGATTCCTCTATGGTATTGTCTCCAGCTGTTCTAGTCATTAGTTGACCACCCCCATAATTTCTGTGCCATCTTTACCCCAGCACATCTTGGAGGTAGGACAAATTGTAGGCTAAAGGGTTTGTGGCTGTGTTTGTATCCCAGTCCCTCCCCTAGAAGTCTTGCCTGGTTATAGGAGATGGCCTATTCAGGCCCCATATCTCATATTTCTAGAAGTCTTGGTTTGGGTCACCCTCATAGTTCCCTGGAAGTTTTCATTGCTCTAGGCTTCTAGCTCATCCTAGAGATGCCCCCAGATTCCAGTCATCCCTTCCAGTACACTCTCCCACCATCCTCCCCTGACCTGATCCCTACTGTTCCTAACCTCATTCCCCCTTCCAGGCTCCTCCCTTTACTGGCAATGCCCATTCTGTTTCACCTTCACAGTGAGATTCGTGTTTCCCCACCACTTGAGCCCTCCTTGTTACTTAGCTTTTTTAGGTCTGTGAGTTGTAGCATGATTATCCTTTACTTTACAGCTAATGTTTGTTTTTCTGGATCTTAGTTACCTCTCTCAGGAGGATTTTTTCTATTTTTACGCATTTGCTGGCAAATTTCCTGTTGTTATTGTTTTTAACAGCTGACTAATACTCCATTGTGTAAATGTACCACATTTTCTTTATCCATTCCTGGGTTGAGGGGCATCTAGGTTGTTTCCAGTTTCTGGCTATTAACAATAAAGCTGCTCTGAACATAGTTGAACAAGTATCCTTGTAGCATGGTGGAGCTTCATTCGGGTATATGCCCAGGAGTGGTATAGCTGGGTCTTGAGATAGATCGATTCACAATTTCCTGAGAAACCACAATATATCTTCAATGTGTGCTAAAAAAAGCCCTGAGGACAGACAGAAAGGTGGCCATCCATTTAAAGCTTCTATCCACACATGTTCTAGTCAGGATCACTTGTGTTCTATTGGCCAAGGCAAGTCACATGATTAAGACAAGCGGTATAGGCTGGTGTGCATGTGGTTCCCACAGAGCTGGGGTGAGCGGTACATGAGAATCCCATAAGATCTAGCATAACTCCCACCCTAGATAAGCTGAGAGCAGAGAAGGAGCTTTCCCAAAAGAAAGGGTGGCATGGCAGAAGAATGGACAAGAGCAGACAGTCAGGCTCCTGGATAGTGACATCCCCATCTAGCGTTTGAAAACCCTCTGCTGCTCCCTGCACAGGGAAACAGCCTGCAGGTATAGCATGTCTAACTTTTGACCACTCTGCCATTTTTCCAGAAAAAAGAGGAATGAAAAATACTCTTTACTTAACCTACCACTATAGAAGCTATTACCGTAGAGGAAGGGAAAGATGAAGACACAAGGCTCCTCTGAAAGGAGAAGAGGGAAAAGAAGTGTAGAAGAAGCAAATATAAACATCTCTCAAGCCCTCCTCACGCTAACCCATGCACAGTCATTTAAATGCCTGCCACCCTGTGCTTCCTTCAAGTAGGTGACATATTTGTGACTCCAGCAGAGAGATGTCACTGATCGGGAGAGAGGGCAGGATCCTCAGCCAGACAGGAACAGGACTTGCTCTCATTCATGTCTTTGGAGGAACTATTTACTCACACTATGCTTTCAATTTACCAGCCAACAATTAGAACTGGCTAACAGGCCAACAAGCTGGCATGGTGCACCCAATTATCTTCTGAAAATGAATTTCTATGACTGCGGCTTTGAATCGCAGCTTAAATCAAAAGCTCATGAACCCAGTTGTGGATGAGGGAATGAGACCAGCTGATGAGATAATGAGGGCTCTGACTCCAACTCAGAGGTAAAGGGACACGGGAAACGATAGTGCTCTTTTTTCCTTCTCTCCCACTTTTCTTCTCTTTAAAAATTGCCTTTGAAGACAATGATGTCTCATGTCTCATCTTGAGGCAGTGATGTGGCAGATGGCAGCTTGTTTAATGGCCCCAAATGAACAGGAGCCCTTTAGCTTTCAGGACTTCCTCAGTCCAGCCTTTGCCTGCCCTGCTTGATGTGGGTACCCAGGCTAGCACTCCCCAGGGACAGCATCTGCAACCCAGGGTTACAGGAGGAGGAGCATGTGTCCCAGGGCCTGATTTGTTTATGCAGATATGGCTGGAGCCCAGAGCTGAGAGCCACAGGCGTCTCTCTGCTCACTCATGGCACTTAATTCAGATTACTTCCCTCTTATGAAAAGCCGATTTGCCCATTATCCCTGAAATGTTTGATTAGGTGGCTTTCACCTAAGATGCTCTGCCATGGGCTATGGCCTTCTGAGGTTCAGTCTCTTTGGAAGATAGGGATAGAGCTTGGCCAAGAATCATCAGACACAAGTAAGCAAGCTGTTTCTCCTGTGAGGTCCACACAACTTTGAATTTGCATCTGGAGAGTGTGAGTTTTTTTTTTTTTCCTTAAAGCAATAGAGACAACCATAAAGCTCCCATTTCCCTCTTCCTGATGCTAATTACAGTCACCTTGGGACTTCTAAAAAATTGTTCACATCCAGGCTCCTAATTCCAGGGAGGCCAACTTTGTGAGTCTGAGTTGGGGCCCAGACAGTCACACTCTTTAAAGCTCCCAGATGAGAATCACACACATCCAGAATCAGGGAGAGCTGACTTTATGTCTCCAGTAAGTCAGGAATGGTGTACAGATACGCAAAAGTGAGCCTGGGGATGAGGAAAGCAGTGCCTTTTGTGGCCCACGGAAGCATCTCCAGCAAGCTTCGTGTAATTCATCCAGAGTGGCTTGGAGAGCAGTCAGGGATGGAAAACCATGCAGATTAGGTACTCTTTGGGGCAGGAATTACCTAAGGGCATTTGAATTGGAATTGTAAAGGGAAGGTGGTGGTGTACCAAGGAGTACAGCTGAGAGTCACTCCTTCTCCCCAGAGACAAGTATGAGGTCTGGGTAAGGGACACACCTGCCACTGTGAGAATTATCATTTACTAATGTTCAAAATTACTTTATTCTTATCCAATTTCTAATTAGTTTCTCTGTATATAGAAGCTATACAAACATACATACGTATGCACTCACTATATATAATATATACATATTTATATAATGTGTGTGTGTATGTTTGTGTGTGTTACACATACACATATGCACACACAGCAGGGGGAGGGTTATAGTCTCCTTGACTATAATCTCCATGAAGTCAGGGAGCTCTCATACTTAGCTCCCATGGGCCTGGGAGAGCCTAATTACTTGATCTGTGTGTGTCAGTGAACATCTGTCTCTAGACTCCCACAGACCCCTTGAGTCATCCTCCAGAGCTTTCTGAAAGGTGGAATTTTTGGTTATAGGTTGACAAGGGATTCATCTGACAATAGAGTCAAAGCATCAGCCATAGGAGCAGAGCTGACGGTGTCCTTTTAAGAGCTAGCCCAGAGCATCTGATGAGAATACAGGGAGAGATCAGAGCATGGTCAATCATATTTGAGAGAAAAATCTCTTTTGAAAAGCTTAGGATAGGTCATGTTTTTTTCATGCTTGTCAACTTGGCTGAATAATTTGCTTAAAATAAATGGCCAAGAATGGTAAGTTGCTTCGTAAGGGGAATCAGGCAAGCTCTAGGCTCTGTGAACATATCTGCTCCAGAGGGCCTGGCTTAGGTGGTGCAAATTTTGTGGGTGGGGAGATAGTTTATGCATTCAGAAAGGCTCAATGTCTCCTTGGCATCAGCACAAGATTTTTAGACTGCACATTAACCAATTTCCAAGGCAAACAGACACCATCCATCAGCATGGCTGAAAAGGAGTCCTGCGTCTATGGTGTGACAGGTTCTCAAACAGGAGCCAAATGAGTTAATACCTTCTCATTGTCATCTTTATTAAGCCTCTGCTAAGCTAATCTTGGCTAATGCTGTGTCTCTGTCAGAGGTCTTTTAATAAAGTAAGTGGACGTTCCATAACGTCCCCAGAGAGAACACTGTAGCTTTGGAAGTGCAGGGAATGGCAATGTCTGAAATGTAAGTAAGTGACATGGCCAACCCTTGCAGCACAGAACCTGGGATTCTCACAACAAATTCAGGGAGGTACAAGCTTTGAGGGCAATATTTATCGTTTAGGCAGTTACAATTGGGCGTTCTTTAGTTTGTGGTGGGAGAATTGGTGAGTTTGAGATGAAACAGGATTCCTAAGCTCTGTTTGGCCCGCAGACTCTTCATTCCATTCTTAGCTTGCACAGCCTTGGAGAAGCACATGTGACTAGGGACTGGGGACATGAGGTGGCAGGTGACAAGAAGCAGAAGCTGTCTGTCTGTCATTCTTAGCTGAATCTTCCCAGGAGCCATGAGAATTTGGAAGTGGATTCTTCCTGGTTGAGCTTTTGGATGAGGCTTCATTCAGCTCTGGCTGATTTGTTTTCATTGACATTATTAGCCTTTAAAATTTAGAGGTGTTTATTTTAGTGTATGAGTGATTAACCTGCATGTATGTTTGATTACCATGTATGTGTCTGGTGCCCAAGGATGTCAGAAGAAGGCATCAGATCCCCTAGATCTGGAGTTATGGATGGTTGTGAATCACAGTGTAGGTGCTGGGAAGGAGCAACAGTTGCTCCTAACAACTGAGCAATATCTCCAGTCTCAATTATTTGCACATATTTATTGCAGAAGACAATGGGTTTCAATGTACACACACAAACACACACACACACACACACACACACACACACACACACACACACACACACACACACACACGGGCGTGCTCACACATGTGATTATATTCACTCTCCCTAGTTACTCCCCCACTTCACCATGCTGAATAGTGTGCCTTTTACTATTTTGTCATTTCTTTGTTAAATCTAGAGTCTGCATATGAGGGAAAACAAACACAATTTTGTCTTTCTGATTCTAACTTATTTTATTTAACATGATGATTTTCAATTCCATCCCCTTTTCTATAAATGCCACGATTTCATTTTTCTTTGTGGCTGAATAAAGTTCTATGGTGTGTGTGTACTACACATTTCTTATTCCAGTCATGTGTTGATGGGCATCCAGGACGGTGCCACATCTGATGTGTAAGTATATCTGTGGTGTGCTCACTCAGCAGGGTCCTTGGTTGGTCTGTGCTCAGGAGTAGAAAAGCTGAGCCATAGGGTAGATCTATTTTTACTTATTTTGTTGTTTGTCTTGAGACAGGGTCTCACTGAGTATCCTTGGCTGACCTGGAATTCGCTATGTAGACTAGGCTGGATTTGAACTCACAGAAAACTACGTGGTGCCTGCCTTTGCCTCCCAATTGCTGGGATTAAAAATGTGCACCACCATGCCTGTATAGTCTTAATATTTGGAGGAACCTTCATGTCACTTTCCACAGTGACTAACCTAATTTCCATTCCTGGAAGCAGTGTATAAAGGATCCTTAACCCAGCCATGGAACCTCAGCAATGTTTATTTTCTTGATGTTTTGGCTGTCAAGTAGACTGCAGCTTTCAGAGGGGTGCTGACACAGATGGACACCCAGACTGCTCAGTCCTATCTATGGGAACCATGGGACATTTGCAGCCATCTTTTGTGTGGTAGTACAGAGCCTGGACACTGAGGTTCAGGGGCATAGTACTCCATCAAAAACTGCAGCATCAAAAACTCTGTTACAGAGAAGAGCCTCTCCAACTATGAGCATGATAGTGGATAGTTGGTCTGACTATGTGCATGATAGAGGACAGTTGGTCTGTCTCTGTGTGTGACAGTGGACAGTTGGTCTGACTATGTGCATGACAGAGGACAGTTGGTCTGTCTCTGTGTGATAGTGGACAGTTGGTCTGTCTCTGTGTGATAGTGGACAGTTGGTCTGACTATGTGCATGACAGAGGACAGTTGGTCTGTCTATGTGTGTGATAGTGGACAGTTGGTTTGACTATGTGCATGATAGAGGGCAGTTTGTCTGTCTATGTGTAATAGCAGGCAGTTGGTCTGTCCATGTGCATGATAACAAGCAGTTGGGCAATGCTGTATGTAGGATATTTCTAGAGATAGGCTGCAGGGTGCAGTTCTGGAATCCCTTTTGAGGTTTCCCAAGAGTGCTACTTCACTCAAATGTGTGGGTCTCTGTTCCTTGGTGCCCTCTCTCTGAAGAAGACCTTCCTGGCCACTGCCTAGACCCTACCACCTTGTTCTATGGAGGCAGGACAAATGTACCACCCTGATTTCTCTTGAGGTCAGCTGTTGGAACAGCTTCATGTCTATTTATTTGCCAATTACCTATCTGTAACTCTGTCTTCCTTATGATACCATATTCCTTCAGGACAGGAAGACATGCTTTAGCCAGACCATAGGTCAGCATGGTTAAAGAGCACCAATTCTGAGGCAGGTTCCCTGATCTGCTAGGCCTTCTCCTTCCAGCTGTGTGACAAGATCTCTCTGGGTCTCAGTTTCCTCACTGCAAAGTAGGATAAGAACATCACATTCTCCATGCAGTTCTCAGGTGACTACCTGGGAACCCTTGGGTGTTGGAGTAGTTGAATCAATCAGTATGAGCAATTATTTCACTGTTTTTCTCCGGAAATGCTCGACTTTCTTCAAAGCTCTCACAGTAGAATTCAGGTCCCATCCCAGGTCCGGTATCTTGGTGTCGGACTATGACTTTTTTTACAGATGTCAAAAACTGCCATCACAAGGTAACTGTCTCTTTCCAGAGTACCCTGCTGTCCTTCACGAGGCCTCCTTCCAGCTCGAGCTGTCACTTTATCACATGAGGGGATCACTTCTTTCTCAGTTTCTTTGTCTTTAAGACAGCACAAAAGACAGTAGATATCCCTGAGGAGCTGTGGTCAGAACTAAAGGGATAGGAGCTAGACAAGGGGTGAGGGACGGAGAGTCCCCCGATAAAGTCAGAAGAAACACTGGAGAATGAGGACAGAGGTTCAGGAAGCCGATGAGTGAAAGGATATTTAGGGCCCTTGTCTTCTCTTCTTGGCCCCAGAAAGAGTGTTGACACTCCTGACTCCTTGTGGGATGGTGCGTGCTTGATGCAGAGTTGGGGGGTTCATCCATTTCTCCGCCCGGAACTCAGGCACAATTGGTGTGTATGTGATGAATGAATGTGTGAGGGAGGGAACTGGGTTTCTAAATACATGTGATTCACACGTAACCACATTCCTGAAGCACAGGAAGCTAGATGGCTGAAAACTGAAGGTCAGCAGACCTGTTACAGAGCTTCTGCATATATTTGTATGTGTGTATGTATGTGTGTATGTATGTATGTATGTATGTATGTATGTATGTATGTATGTATGCATCAATCAGTTATCTAATATCTGTCTATCTACCTATGTGCAGACACAGCATTATGAGACAAAGAACCTTAAAAAA
Source organism: Cricetulus griseus (assembly GCF_003668045.3). Taxonomy (NCBI): domain Eukaryota; kingdom Metazoa; phylum Chordata; class Mammalia; order Rodentia; family Cricetidae; genus Cricetulus; species Cricetulus griseus. Next base: position 162,727,391 of record NC_048596.1, read on the forward strand.
AAATCCCACTGGGTTCGTTTTTTGTTGGCCATCTACTGCTGGGCATGGGACCTGGTCTTAAGTGTGGTTTGTATACTCAATGAGACCCTGTTGGAGAAAACTAACTTTTTCTTTGCAAGTGGTTATCAATTGGAGATAGCTTCTGGACTAGGGATGGGGACTTGTGCCTACTTCTCCTCTCAGCTGGGACCTCATGAGGCTTAGACCAATGCAGGCTCTGTGCATGCTGCCACAGTCTTGCCAGTAGGCCTTTTAACATGGATTTGGATCAGAATCCCCCTAGCTGAGGTCATACTGGGACTTTGGTCTTAGCCATGGCTAGAGTCTGAGCCTCCAGGGTAGTGGGAGAGCTGGGTGGATCTGTTCATTCTGTTCCATGCTGGAGTGAAAAGGTCAGTTTTGTTGACCACTATACTCTTCTCAGGAGACATTTTGATGGTGGCATATACTTAGGTTCATCACTCAGGGGTGGTACATGGGAACAACCCAAAGTCAAAGAAAACTCTGATAGGCCCAGACTAAGGTCCCAGTAGGCTATAATCCTGCCCTGCAGTTGTCACACTGAATATGAATAGCAAGTACCTCATGACCTCCCAGAGCCAGGCCAAGTGTCCTGGAAGGGTAGAGGTCTTGGTTGATTCATCTGGATCCTCCAGACCAGGGCAGGAAAGGCCACGGCTGAGTGAGTCACTAAGTACACCAGTGAATGAGTGAATTCACAGCAGGGTGTCAGAAAGCGATCTCCAAGCTCCAGTGTCTAAAAATCACCAAACCTAGAGGCCAGATCAGTCACTTTGCCTTCTATGGTCCTTGACTCTATCCCCTGTCAGCTTAGACTGGGTGTGGAATTGGGGTCTCTAGAGCCATATCAGGTTGTATTGTGTTTTGTTTGGCCAGCACTAAAATGTAAAATTAAAAAAGCTGAATGCATTTAGGCAGGGCACAATGCTATCCAGTGGTCTGTAGAAGCATACCCTACTAGCATGTGTCCTCTCTCTCTCTCTCTCTCTCTCTCTCTCTCTCTCTCTCTCTCTGTGTGTGTGTGTGTGTGAGAGAGAGAGAGAGAGACAGAGACAGAGAGACAGAGACAGAGACAGAGAGACAGAGACACAGAGAGATCTGTTAGCTCAAGGACACTTGGCTTGCTAACCCTGGCATTGGAAACCTCTGGAACTCATTTGCTTTGATGTGCTAACATGGTATTAAAAGAATAGGGCTAAATAAGTGGAGCAAAGAGAATAAAGGGAACAGTGGAAAAAAAGAAAAAGGAGAAAATGGGGAATGACAGACAGGTGGAGAAAAATCAGCATGAAAAAAAATGTTTTGTCCCAGAGTCACTCCAACCTGTCCTTTGAATCAAAAACAAATCCACGGCCACTTAGGAGAAAATGGAATCAATAGACAGACACTGGAAGAGACTGCCATTACTGAGTGTCCAGGCACAGCCAGAATGCCTGGCCATGATTGAGTCCAGGAATGCACCTACCTCTGTTCATGTAAGCACAAAGACTTGACCTTAAAGCCAGCAGCCCTTCAGATGTTGCCCTAGGAAACAGCTCACCTGGCCACAGTGGTCCACAGTCTCCACATGCCAGAACCAGGAAGAGCTGGAGGCTGGCAGCAGCCCTGGCCATGGTGCTGAATTATTAATGCTCATTTCAGTTATCCTTTGCTCCAGCAGAAATATGACAAAGCAATCCCAGATAATGAAATCAGCCGCATTTCTGCTGTTCACAGCAGGTTTTCAGGGGGCAAATTTTGCCCCCACAGTTACGGTGCTGATTGAGTTACATGTTTGTGGGTGGGAGCATGACTGCCCGTGTTATCGATTGGTATGTAGTACATAGATTAGAGGGACCTGAGGCCCTTTATTACAGTGGGTCAGTGACTGCTCATAGCCAGATGGGAATGCAGGGGAGGGGGAACTCTGCAGAACCAGCAGCTGTCATTTCTGAGAGGGACTCTGGGGAATGGCAGGAGGCCACATAGCCTTAGTCTAACCTGACAAATCTTTACCATCCCTGCATCTATCTGTCATGCTTTGAATGGCATCTGGGCTTGTGGAAGTGCTTCCATATGAGGAGTGAGATATGAGATCTTGCAGCTCGCCCTTCCTCTCTGCCATCCTCCCCATCTTGGTTAGGTAGTATTTTTTTCAAAACCCAAGTAACTAGAAATTAAAGTTATATTCAATCATCCAGCAACTCCAGAGCCTCAACCCAGAGACAGTAGACCTGTTACAAGCCAAGGAACACTCAGGCATGTGGACATGCTATGTTTTTTCATGCTGAACAAATAACTACCATATGATTAAGACATCCACTTTAGTTGCCTATGCATTAAAATTAGGAATGTGACAGAATTCAGGGCCAGGGGCTTCTGACATATTAGACCTGAAGATCCCAAGCCCACAGAGAGACAATTGTCAGGGGGAGATTCCTAGTTGTACTGTGATTTTCCCCAATGTTCTGTACAGTGATGTTGAACACAGCCTCACAAAAAAGAGAGAAAGGAAAAAAAGAAGTAAACAAATTCACCACCATTTACCATTTCCTGGTGCCAGAATGCAGGCAGAAGAACTTGACAGATTTTGTCATAACTGTAATTGGGATTCACACAACATTGTTTCTTAAGGCATTCATCTTCAAAGTGCTATTTCCTTTTGAAATGCTTCACCTGGGTCACGGGTCTTTCATTATTCCAGTCTTAAACCAGCCCAGGAAATAAGACCACTCCGATTCAAAAAATAGAAAATAGAAGTCATTTCTGATCTGTAGGACAGACACAGTAACTAAGTTAATGTCACCCTGGACTGTGGGGTAGAATCAAGTTGACAATAGTCATGGGCTGGAACAGACACATTTGCTCAACAAGCTTCTGTGGGCTAGCCTGTGGTGATTGTCCCCATCATGATATAAGTGGTCCTTGGTCATTATTAGCTATTGGGTAAAACTATTAGCTAGTATTTGAGAACTTGGTCATTGTGTATTGTGCCATCTACATGGAGTTTGGGGACACTCCAACTTCTTTTCATCTCCTATCCAAGGACACTTTTTTTTTTTCAGACAGAGTCTCATGTGTTTCAAACTGACCTTGAACTTGCTTTGTAGCTGAGGATGACCTTGAATTCTTGATCTTCCTACCTTAGCCTCCCATGTTCTGAGATTACTGGCATGTACCACTATGTTTAGCTTAACCCAGGGTTTCTTAAACTTTTCCACTTTCATGATTCACTTTCACCTGAGAAATTTTCATGTGTTTTGGGTATGTATCTAAAACAGGTATACAAATCAAATATTTGCTGATAATAAATCATAAGGAGATTTATTTTTAAATAATTATTTGGTATGCATATAATTTTTCCATTTATTAGAGATAGAATAAAATTTGCTTTGTAATGAATGTGCTTCTTTATTTTTATGTCAAGAATTAAACCTTGGCTAGATAGTTCATACTGTGAGGCACAGAGCATCTCTGATGTTTTTCAAGTAGATGGCTATTTTGATTTTATGAGTGTCAGTGCTGAGAATGTCACTTCACATAAATACATAGCACAAAATGACAGGAGTTTGTTTGAGGCCATTTCAGAAATGGTTGGAAATTTTGTCCTAATCAGGTCAAAATTCATTTAACATTTTCAAAAATGAAATTCAAGTCAGAAACCCAAACAGCATTCTCTCTCTCTCTCTCTCCCTCTCTCTCTCTCTCTCTCTCTCTCTGTGTGTGTGTGTGTGTGTGTGTGTGTGTGTGTGTGTGTGTGTGGTGTGTGTGTGTGTGTGTGTGTGTGTGTGTGTGTGTGTGTGTGTGTGTAAGCCCAAGCCCAAACATTTTACTAGGAATTGAGCTCAGAGCCCATGCTGGCAAGAACTCTACCACTGAAATATCTCCTGAGTCCTATTTTCACCTATTTATTTTGAGACAGAGTCTCACTAAATTTCCCAGGCTGATCTTGAACTTACTCTGTAATTCAGGCAGGCCTCAGCTTCCTGAATGGTGAGATTGTAAGACTATGCCACCATGCCAGACTCAAACAGCAAGCTTTAAAATCAAGCAGTCTATAATAATGCAATCCATAGACACACTAACTTGATACCTACATTCTAAGGAATAATGATAGGAAAACATTGAAGGCATTTGTTTTCTGTAATTAAACCATTAAGTTTAAGAGCATAAAACCTTGTATGTGTAGCAAAAGTGTTGCAATTCATGACATAGAGCAGTCTGGAATTTGAGCCCAGGTGTTCAGGAAGTGCTTGTTGTCATTGCATGCACAGTATAAAGTGAGCATATGTGTTGAGATGCAACATGAGTCAGAAGCACATCACTGTCAGAAGTGCCTGGAATTCATGACACCCCCATCTTTGAAGTAAGGTTTGGCTACTATGCATTCAGAAAACTTACTGAGTCCAAATTTTAAAAAAATTGTTACATGTAATTACTGTGTGAGTGTAAATATGTATGTGTTTATGTATGTGGGCATGTGCATGGCAGCGCACAAGTGAAAATCAAATGACAGATCTTTGCTTTTTCATTTCCTTGAGACAGGGTCTCACTTTGTAGCCCTGGCTAGTCTTGAATTTGCTATGTAGACCAGGCTGGCCTTGAGCTTGAAGAAATCCCTCTTCCTCTGCCTCTGCCTCTGCCTCTGCCTCCCAAGTGCTGGGATTAACAGTGTGCACCACCACCATGCTCAGCTCCTTCCACCCTAGGAGAATCAGGGATAGACCTCAGGCTTGGAGGTTAGCACCCTTATCTGCCGAGCCATCTAGGCATGCCTGTTTTTCATGATCCCTCTATTCAGTCTCTATCTGAGGTCATGACCTGCAGGTCTGGAAGCTGGTGACCCATCTTGAGTGTTTGTCACAGGACTCTCTCCTCAGTCTCCATAGGGTTCTAGGGCTGTTGTGTCACTAGCTTGGGCTCCACCATGTCTCTGGGTGGGGCTGAGCTGAGGGCAGGCATGTGGATTATCATGACTTCCCCTACATCATAGAATGCACGGTAAAATGACAGGAAATACAAAAATATCCCCAGGAAGAAACTCAGAACCTGAGTTGGATGCAATAACACTTGAACCTCTGATGACTGGTGATGCTGAGGCAGGAGGATTGCTTGAATCCAGGACTTCAGGCCCAGTCTGGGTGACATAATCTCTTTGGGGAAAATGGATTAAAAACTCAGGACTGGGCCATTGCCTCACTGATATTTGGTATCCTAAAAACAGCTCTGGCAAAGCCATTTGCACAGAGAAGACAAAACTCTGAGAGTCTCAAATAAATGGCACTAGACCACATCTTTCCTGGAAGAAGCTTACCCACTGGAGGACTCATCTAGCCCTTGGCCTCAGGCAGATGGGCTCTTAGCCCCATGGGAGCTTGCTTTCTTTGCTAATCCTGTTCCCCAGACTCCTGTGACAGTGTCTCTACTGTCACAGCTGGCAGGCCACATCCCTTGGCCAGCATGGTCCCTCTGGCTGCCTCTGTGTGGTGAGCTTCCACTGGCCCCTCAGAAGCTCCTCATCCCTTTCCGCTCCCTGCTGCTACTCTTTATCAGTGACTCAGAGCATCTCTGGCTTTTATCTTCTCCCTATGAACATTATTGTTCAGTTCATCCTAAAATAGCCAGGCCCAGATATCCCATAATACCTAGTCCTGGTCACTCAAAACAGTACTGGCAGGGGCTCCGGGCTCTTCTGCCTGTCCCTTCCTCTCCTCCGGTAAGCACACCTCAGGCTCCAGACAGTGCTTCCTCCAGATGCATGAGTTGGCTGCTTTGCAGCAACCCCCACATCCTGGCAGAAAGATCTCTGTGGAACTGTCAGCACAGACAGAGGGGAAAGGCTGGGCAGAGTCCTCAGAGAAGCAACCAAGACACCATTTTATCACCCCACCTGGCCCCTAGAGTGCCACCCTGACCTTCAGAATAGAGCAGAGGTCAGAGTATGGGGCTTTTAAATTAATTAATTTCAGTTTTTTTTTTCCTGTGAGAGACCTAGATGCTAAAGGTGCTGCCTCCAGAGATCCTTTCTGTCCTTTGTTCTCAGTGACAAATGAAGAACTTTGTCCCCTTTGTCCTTGGTGACAATGAAGAGCCTGGTGTTAGAACTTGGGAGGTGAGGGACACTTTGGCTCCCCAAGGAAGGACTGACTGTGCAGCTGGCCTTGTGGAGAATTCTTGGCCACTGGAGGGGAATATGTATTGCAGCCTGTCCTGCAGGGTCACTCTGGGTTAATTTTAGCTGCTTCCATGCCCATGGATGGACCACACATTTTTCCTCCTTAGCCATGTCCAAGGCTCTCATCCGAGCAGCCTCAGCACCTTCCCAAGTGAAATTGAGACATGTGCTTATGACAGCATAGCTCCATGAAGACAGATCGCTCTCCCTCCAAGGTCAAAGCTCCTGCTGGCCAGCCTCTTTGGCAAATGATTTCGTCAAACAGGGCAGTGCACAGCAGACAGCCAGCTCTCCAGCCTCTGGCCACTCTCCACTCGTCAAAACCTTTCTGTAGATTCTTGTGCCCTGTGGAACTTTTCTCCTTCCACTGTCTGTCTGTGCCTCCCCTGACATCTTCAGGCCCCAATACAGAAGGATGAGTTGGCAAAATATCAGAAATGATGACAGGGACCCAGAAGGCAAAACAAATCTTCTGGGGAAAAAAAACGGGAAATTTCTCAGTCATTTTATAAGACAAGAGTTTTGGTTTTTTGTTTTTTTTTCCCAGAACCACACACAAAGATATTGCTGCTGTGCCTGTCCATTCTGTCTGGCACAGACACTAATGAGGAGGCCCAGCCCTTTGTTTTCTACTAGCCAAGGCCTATGGCTGCCACTCCTCATAAGTGTGTTTACTGTGTATTTGTTACTAAGTTCCTGCTATTGACCCAGGTAAGGGACTGTGAAAACCTGAGATAAGTAAGCAGGAAATATACACCAAGGAGGCCATACAAAGGCTATGTTAGTGGGGAGCCTTTTACATGGCCTCAGGTGATTCTGCCTCCTTGGTAGCCATGTCCTTCAGGAATGTTCTCTCCCTTAAGCAAGGGAGTCATATACCTCTCAAGAACAAGACGTGGCAAATGCGATGGACAACACCACCAAGACAAGAAGAGTGACTTCATCTTGTTGCCAGTCTCACCTCAGTGATGGAAGCCAGTTGCTATGAGTGTGAAGTCCTAGGAGTGGCCCTTGTGAGGCAGGGTATGTTGGCAGCCAACAGCAGGGGACCCCCGGGGCCTGTGACCAGCTTCACCAGTGAGCTTAGAGAGATGACCACAGCCCTAGTCAATACTTGGCTCCCTCCCAAGAGACAATGAGCAAAGCCCAGTGGAGACAGGAACCTCAGTTAAGCTATGGTAGGATCCTTCCTCACCACAGAAACTGGATGGTATTTATTCCTAAATTATTTAATTCAGGGGGAAATTTTCACACTGGAATAGATTACCAATGCAGGCATAAGATGGAATTTTCTGATAAAGACTTAAGACCAGTGGTTTGAACAGAGTATATTGCTCCCAGTGGAGGATCAGACACCAGCAAAGCTAGAGGAACAACATTCTGGCAAGGAGGGTAACCTGAGTTCCAGGATGCTCAATTAGAAGCATTCAGCTAAGAAGGCAACCTGCTTGCTTTGCCTGCATTGTTTGCTTCCTCTGTCTTTGTTTTTCAGTTGAACTTTGGAAAGTAGGAATTAGAACCCTTTCCCATTGTCAAGAGGACCAAGGCAGCTTTTAGTCATTAGCCAGGGTCACACAGTTGCCAAGGGGCAAGGTGCAGATTTGAGCCGAGATTTTTCTACATATAGATGTTGTGGATTGGTCTGCTTTGTACTATCCCATGACTTTGTCCAGCCACTTAGAAGATGGCCCCTGCTTTCATGCTATGTTCTGAGGACTTGTGGCTCCGGGATAGCAGGAGCTTGCATTCCGGAGTGGAGAGTGTCGGCCACCAGCATTTTCAGTTGGTTTCTACTCATTTGAAGGCAATCGGATTGGAAGAGTCTGTCATTATGGTTCCCACATGAAAGAGAAGCCCAGAAGTGAGAAGTGGGTAACTCTAGGGCATTTCTGTGAGGGATACAATGAGGTACTGAATTCTGGGGCCTTGACCCTGATTCTCATCATTTCCCCAGCCTGTCTTGCTCTGGGGTCCTGAACCTTTGTGAAAGCTGAGAATCCTTGCTGGAGTTAGAAGTCTGTTTTCATAGGTCAGCTTTTGGGCTTTTATAAATCACTGTTGCTCAAGTTGGGGTGTATGTATGTATGAAAGTTCTCGCCTAACAGCTGACTGGGGAATATTTATGATGCATGAAAGTCTTTAACTTCACAGTTTCCACTATTAGCTTCATTTAAATAACCAGACTTTCTGGTTCATTACTCTTAAGAACTTGAGAGACAGGCGAAACTTGCAGGCTGTGTATGTCTCTCAAAGTGAGTGACTGATCTTCCAGCGTACACTCAGTCTACTGCCATTTAGTCTCTGTTTAAGCATGACTACTTCAGAAGAGACTTGTCTGACTTTTGGTCCTGAATTGGGCGCCCCCCATGCACTCTCATGTAGTTGATCTGTGACTGTTCGTTTTGGTTCCCAACTAGTGTCCCCCCCTCACCCCCGCCCCTCACACCCTACCTTCCCTGGCCCTTACACTCTCATGTGGTGCTCTGTGACTGTTTTGGTTCTGAACTCACCCCACTCCCCCATACACTCTCATGTAGCACTCTGTGACTGTCCATTTTGATCCCTGATCTAGCCCCTACCCCTCCTACACTCTTACGTAGCTCTCTGTGACTATCTGTTTTGGCCCTGAATTAGGCATCCCCCATACACTCTCATGTAGAGGTCTGTGACTGTCCATTTTGGTCCTAAACTCACTCCCTGCCATACACTCTCATGTAGCATTCTGTGACTATCTGTTTTGGTCCTGAACTCACCCCCTTCCATATGCTCTCATGTAGCACTCTGTGCCTGTCCATTTTAGCTCTGATGAGGCTGGTGAAAACAACTCCCTCAATGGGTAAAGTGCCTGTCCTGCAATTGGGAAAACTGGAGTTCAGATTCCAAGAACCCACATAAATGCCTGGGAGACATGGCAACCCAACTGTAATTCCAGCCTTTAGAAGGGTGATTCATGTAGCTGGCTACTGTGCCAGCAAGCTTTGGGTTCAGCCGAGACCCTGCCTCATATAGTAAGGTAGAGACCATGTGTACGTTCACACACATTCGAATACATGTGCATGAAGGAACACCACACACGTTATAACCCCCTCCCACAAAGATCCTAGAGGATTTTTTATGGTGTAGTTTCTCTGATGGAGTAACACCTCAGATCTTCTGTGAGTTAATCTTTTTCCTGAGATGTCAGGGAGAGAACACAAGACTGCCTGCCCTCTCAGAGACCTCCATTGGTCCTAGATGGCTGGATAAAGGAACTTCAGAGAAAGTCCTTCCCTGCCCTTTGCTTTGGAGAAAAGGAGAGTGGAGAGTTGGGGGTGGGCACCAGGTAAGGTCAGAGAGATCTTGAGGCTGAGTTTTTAGTTGAAAAAGCTCAGCACTCAAATGCCACCTTCAGTGTTCGTTTCTGGAGCTCCTGAAACAGTATTTGGAGATAAGGTAGGGACTTTGTAACATGATAAATTAAAAGACCCAAAGACAGATATTGGAGTTCAACCTGAAGATCAGGGAAGAAAAGCAGTCAAGCTATCAGAGAACTCTTACCTCTGAAAGGGCTGGGGTTTTTCTATCCTCAAAGTGGCTAGAGAATGAATGCCTGATAGTGAGACTTTGTTCCTGTCTTATATACCTCCCTAATGATGGGATTAAAGACATGTTATCCCAAGTGCTGAGATCATCTTTGTGTGAGCTGTTTCTCTTTAGGACTGGGTCAATCTTGTGTAGATCTGGTGGGCCTTGGACTCTCAGAGATCTGTCTACCTCTTAATCCTGAGCCCTAGGATTAAAGGTGTGTACCACTACCTCCTAGCCGCTATCTTCTGGGATTAAAGGTGTGTGCCTGGCTTCTGTGGCTTGTGGATGACTTTGCTTTCTGAATCCTCAGGCAAGCTTTAATAAATAATAAATATCACTACAATTCCCCTTTTTTGTCTAATACAAAAAGAAGAAGGCTACAACTGACATAAGAAAATCTATATACAATAAGTACAATAAATATATAAATATATACAGACAATAAGTTCATCAATAATGTCTAGTCCATTTGCATTTGACAAATTCAGAGAAAGTATCTAATCCATTTGCATTTGAAAAATTCAGAGAAAATACTCCATTATCTATCCTATCTTGGTGAGTCCAATGTCTTGTACCTAATTTATTTTCTATTCTAATTTGCATTATCAGATTATCAGTCTCTCAAACTTTTACACTTTACAAGACTTGGTGTTTTTTTTTATTAAAATGATACTGTTTGTTGGGCTTGGGTTGTAGGTCAGTAATAAGGCATTTATTTACTATACATTAAGCACTGGGATTCAGTCTCTAGTATTTATTTATTTTTAAGGAAATGATGGAATGACCCAACAGAAACTTATGGTTTGGATGCAAATGTTCGCCAAGGGTTTGTGTGATGAGAGCCTGGTGTCTAATGCAATGTTCACAAATGAAGCTTTTAGGAAGTGATGGGATCACAGGAGTCTGACCCATCAATGATGGACTCATAATTTAATATCAGCCCTTCTTTTCCTCCATCCCATCATCTCCCTCATTGCCCCCCCTCCTGCCTCCTGCCATATGCCTCTACCGCCATCATGCTTGGTCTCCTCACAAACCCGCAGCATCGGAAGCAGCCAATCACCGAAAACTCAAAACTATGAACCAAATAAGCATTTCCACGTTAATGTATTTACCTCAGGTATTTTGTCACATCGATAGAAAGCTGACTGCATGAGGATGGAAGGAATACCTTCAGACACTATCACACTGGGACAATTGAATGTAACAGTGACAACAGTGCAACCATAGCTAAAACGCATTGAGCATGGATATGTTTCCACATCGAAGGAAGTCAGGACGGGAATTCAAACAGGGCAGGAATTTGAAGGCAGGAGCTGATGCAGAAGCCATGGAGGAGCGCTGCTTACTGTCTTGCTTCCCCTGGCTTGCTCAGCCTGCTTTCTTTTCTTTTCTTTTCTTTTATTTATTTATTTATTATGTATACAACATTCTGCTTCCATGTATATCTGCACACCAGAAGAGGGAACTAGATCTCATAACGGATGGTTGTGAGCCACCATGTGGTTGCTGGGAATTGAACTCAGGACCTCTGGAAGAGCAGTCAGTGCTCTTAACCTCTGAGCCATCTCTTCAGCCCTCAGCCTGCTTTCTTATAGAACCCGGGACCATCAGCCCAAGGATGACCCCACCCTCAATGGAAAAGGCCCTCCCCCATCAATCACTAATTAAGAAAATGCCCTACAAGCTCATCTGCAGCCTGATCTTATGGAGGTATTTTCTTAATTGAGGTTCCTTCCTCTTAGATGACTTTAGCTTGTGTCAAGTTGATATAAAACTAGCTAGCACAGGGACCATGCTAATCTTTGTGTTGCTCTGTTTTTAGCATGTGTGCTGTGTAAGAGAGACCCCATAAGGTTTTAAACAAATCGCATGACAATTTCAAGACCTGACACAGAGACAGTTATTTTGTACACAGATTTTCTCACATGTAAGTGACAAAGTGACTGATCTGTCCTGGTTTACTGGAGACTGTCTAGTCTTAAAACTGAAAGCACAGCATTCTAGGAACAGTCCTTAAAGCTGACTCAAATGGGGTTGTTAGTCATCAAGGGAGGGCAAGAGTCAATGGGCTGTGACTCAAGAAATAGGAAGCCCGAGAGAGGTGAGAGAGGAAAACAGTGAGGAATCTAGAAACAATGAATTTTATGCTTACATTTGGCATTTGGCAGGGGTGGATGTGTGTGTGTGTGTGTGTGTGTGTGTGTGTGTGTGTGTGTGTGTGTGGAGAGAGAGAGAGAGAGAGAGAGAGAGAGAGAGAGAGAGAGAGTTGAGAGGAAGGAGGTGGTAAGCTAACTAGTTAAAACAAGAAACAAGCTTAGGCTATGCAGATCAGAAAGGGCTACCATAGAAGACAATTTCAATTGCTTCAGTTCCTCCTTGAGCCCTGCATGGTGTGGCTGCTGTTCCAGGGTATGCTAACTGAATCCTTCCATCAGCACTTCCATCAGACTTACACAGGCCCTCACCATTTTCCTTGTCAGGATTCCTGGAGGTCTGCTGGACAACATGAGCCCCAGGCTTTGGGGACACTAAGCTCTACAGCAGGGAAAAGCACATGGCAGGGGAGAGGATCTAGTCTAAAGACTTAAAGACTTCTCAAGCAGGAAGGCCCCGCCCTCAGCACCCTGCCCCAAGGAAATGTCACTGTGGGTTGCATACGAGGCTGAGTGCATCTTTCTGGGACTCACAGTTTCTTGAGTTAGTTATGATCATTTGCAGCATTGGTGGATGAAGGCCCTGTGGTTCTGACAGACATTTCTAGACACAGGTATTTTTGGATGTCACAGAAATACCTTGTGACTCCAAGTAGCAGATAAATAGAATTTGAAAACAAAATTCTCAATGACCAATCCAGGGTATTGAGGATAGTGGAAGGTGGTGGTGTGGATTCATGGATGTAACAAAACATGGCCTCATTCCCACAACCCCCAGGAGCTCTTGGCTTTTAGAAGAATGTTTTGCTTAGAGGAGGAGGTGGGACCAAGAAAGACAGTCCTTCCTTCTTTGTTTCCCAAAGTAAAGTACCCCTCCCACACATGTGCATGAGCATGCACACACACGTGCACACACACACACACACACACACACACACACACACACACACACACACACACACACACGCATGCATGATCATGTACCTACACAGAATTTCTCTGTATAGTCCAGATAGACATTGAGCTCTTCTTGCCTCTAGCTCCCAAGTGCTGGAATTACTAGCATATATCACTACTCTCAGATCTTTCATTTTGTAACTAACAAATTGAAGTTGTGTGCATTTAGAGAGTGAAAAATGTTGCCATTCTACAATATAGGATAGTTTAATCAGGTATAGTAACATATTGATCTCAAATTTCTAATTTTTTGACATTTGAAATTTAAATTAAAATATTCAGCTTTTTGCTAAATTTACTATGCTTCGCAACTGATCTGAATAAAGAGAAACCAAAGATGAAAACCCCACCTTGCTCCTGTCTGAGGTGCTGCCTCCTCCTCCCACTGCCCTGAGCTTCTGGCACCTTCTTCTCTGCTTCTGTAATACTGTTGTAGACTCCACATGTATAAAGAAGAATAGACAGTACACCTTTCTGTTTGATTTATTTCATTCAGACAGAGTTCTCCAATCCCATCTATATTGTTGCAAATGATAGAATCTCTTCCCCATTTTCAAAAATGTTAACATGTGTTAATTGTACAAAGGAATGTTTTTATAATAGTTCAATCCATGTGTGCCATGTACTTTCATCATGTTCACCCTCTTCTGCCCTTGCCACACCCTCCTTCCTCTTTTACAACCCTGATAGTACTTTCATGACCTCTCCAAATTCCACACGTGAGGAAAAACAGGTGATCCTTTTCCTTTAGGGTCTGGCTTATTTCCCTTTACACAATGATATCTGCTTCTATCAAATTTCCTGGAAACATTGTTTTTTTTTCTTTATGACAGAAAACCACTCCATTGTGTATATATGCACCCAATTTCTTCATTCATTTTCTTATTGATGGGCATTTAGATTGATTCCATAACCTTGCTATTGTGAGTAGAGCAGCAGTGAACACGGGTGTGTGGGCATCATTTGAAAATCTCTTCCTTTTCAAAGACTGAAGAGTACCCCATTGTGTACAGAACACATTTTCTTTATAATTGATCCCTTGATGGGCACTTAGGTTGATTTTTATAGCTTAGCTAACTGTGCCTAACGCTGCAGCCAACATGGGAACGCAGTCTTCAACACAATGATTTCAAATCTGCACCCTTCATCACTTCTGTTTCTTCACTTGCTGACTCATTATGTTGACATACTCGTGGGCACACATTGTCTTCTAGCTGTGTTCAAGTCTCCACTCATTCTTGTATGTTTTCCCCATGTGTTCTATGTTCTGAGTGGTCTCTGCATCAGGAAGTGTTTCCCCCATCAAGATGACAGAGCCTCATTCTATGGCACATAGACAGCATGTGGACTTGTGCACTGTGACATCTATTTGGGAACACAGTCCACTGCAACTCTGTGAAAGTCATAGACACTCTGTCATGCTACCCCTGGGAGGCCAGTAAGGTGCTCTGGTCCCAAACTGGGTGATCTTCATGATGAGTATATGGGGAAAACCAACTCTACGATTCTTATTTTCATTGGCCTTGCTAAAAGGTGATGACAGAGGCAGATGCAGGTTGAGTTGATTTTATAGGCCACCCCCTGTCTAGAGAGCCACAGGATTGAAAGGCTCCAAAAAGAATTTTGCTTTTCTCAGATTTCTCAAAACAACCTACAGGAAACCAGCCCAAAGGGAAGCTTTTAGGGACTACAAAAAGAATTCCAAGGATAGCTTGCCCAGGCTGGTGGCCAGTCTTCTGTACTTGGCTGAGTACTTAATCATGCTGACAACTGATCTTGGACAAGGCACTGTGAGCCAACACTTTAGTGGGAGAAAAAGCAACAGCTCTGCTCCTGTTGTTGGCGTACCAGAAAGTAACAGAAAACACATAACCACTTGTCTGCCATTTGCAAAGGACCTTGGTATCTACATAAGTTGTGTAAAATGCAACTCCCATAGTCACCTCACTCAGGCTGTGTGGAGGTAGAACACTGTTACTTTCACTAACAAATGAGAAGAGTCAGCCTATGAGTTAGTTATGTTTCTAACTATGTATTGGCTGTGATAAAACACTATGGCCAAGGCAGCTTACAGAAGGGAGTGTTTAATAGAGCTTATGGTTCTAGAGGGTTGGAGTCCATGGTGGTGGAGGCATGGCTGCAACAACTGAGCCTACACTCACATCTCAAACTGCAAGCAGAAAGTAGAGAAAGCACTCCCTGAGTCTTTCGAAATCTCAAAGCCTACTGCCAGTGACACACCTTCTTCAAACTAGGTCACACCTCCTAATCTTTCCCAAACAGTTCCACCAATCTGAGTATTCAAACATACAAGCCTATAAGGGGTGGGGGATGGTGGGGAGGTGTTCTTATTTAAGCCACCAACCCCATTAAACAGAGTAGAGCCTGGGTTGGAAACAGGCCTGTTTGATTCCAAATGTGTGTGGTGTCCATGGACACAGAGCCAAGCCTGTCACAACTGAGGGCCCAGTGATAGCCTTCTTGGAGGCACTTTGGCAATAGGGAGAGGGCACTGTGGGGATGCTTAGCCAGAGATGGCATCTTGTAGGAAGCCTGGGCTTGTGGAATCTGAACTAGACCTGAATTTATGCTTCTCCTCTCCTCCCAGCAGCCTTAGAAGCAGAAATGGTTCCACCTCAGCCCTCCCTGCTTCATGGGGAAGAGGAAACTGATATTTTATCCCCAAATATCTCAGGAAATGTAATCTTAGCTTTGCCTAAGAGCAGAAAGAAGAACTGGCATGGGTCCTCTCTGTGGGTAAACAGAATTAGCCTGGGTTACAGACCAAACCCTCCCTAAACTCAGACCCTCCACCACTAAGGGACCTGCTGGCCTTTGGCAACTCTCAGAACCCAGGACCTTTGCTGGGGCCACAGTAATTTGATTTATCTAGGAAACAAGGCAACATTACAAGGCAGAGTTTGCAATTTCAATATGCAGAGATTAATTTACATGCCGAGCTAATTAGGCAAGTGAACCACCCACGAATTGATTATTATATGAAAAAGAACACATCTATTTGGAGAAATATGCTCTATAAGGTTTTACAGTATTTGCAAACTTAATTGCCAAGTGGAAATTCCCCTTCTAGTGGTTAAGAAATTGAAGCAATTAACCTTTGCTGGCAGGGCTCTCACAGTCCTCACACAGCACAGGGAAGCTCTGGGCTCTCCCTTTGTAGGAACATCTGGAAAAAAAACCAAAGTGTTCTGGGCCCCACCTCAGCCCCAGTCTGGCTCATGGGCCTGTGAACCAAGGCTCCACATCTGCATGGGCTACTTCTTACACTTTATTCTATTACAAGAACTTCCTGTAGAACACAATTATCTCTTTCTATAAGCTTTGCGGCTGTCATGGAACTATATCAGCTCAGTCAAAGTCACAATGCTAAGGGTGGAGTTGAGCCTTGACCCCTGGTCTCCTGTTTTTCTCTAGAGCTAATGCATCTATTTACTGATTGCCTTTTCTGCTCTTTCCTGTGTCAGTGAACTCACTGACAATATGTGTAGCTAGAACAAACAAGCATCCATGGTCTGGAGTGTACGGGGTCCAAAGGCCCCTACTCCAGAATGCATGTGTGTTTTACACACACACACACACACACACACACACACACACACACACACACACACACACACACACACACACACAGACAGAGATGAGAGAGAGGAGAGAGAGAGAGAGAGAGAGAGAGAGATCAGACAATCAAAAGAGTAACTTCTAGGACCCTTATGCCAGCTTCCACTTATTCCCTTGTCCATTAACCTGCCTTCAATCTCTCTAACCTGCTCTGAACTTTAGTATGGGTTTTCTTTCCTCATAACTCTGGTTATAGTCTCCTTGACTATAATCTCCATGAAGTCAGGGAGCTCTCATGAGTGCCATCAGACAGTCTGGGGTCCTAAGAATCCAATGGGACCCTGTCTGGAGGGAATCCTGGGGACCTTCTGCAGTCTCCTTCCTGACAGCAGGCCATTGGCACTCACCTGTCCAGGCCTCAGACACTGTGAAGAGCTGTAGTTCTGATCAGTACTCCTCAGCCACACACACAGGCATGCTCACACATGCACCTACACCACACAAACACACACACACACACACACACACACACACACACACACACACACACACACACACACACACACACACAAAGTTCAGCTGAGGCTTCAGAAGGAACTGCCTTTGCCAGAGTTCTGAGGACAGCTGGAACCCCAGCAGAGGCCATTCCCAGAGTGCTGCAGGTAGTTTATAGCTCTGTAGACTCAGGCTGGCAGATTGGCCTGTCTTTCCTCACATGGCAGGGTGTAAATTTTTCTTGGGAAATAGAGCCAAGCTGTTTGCTGCAATCATTGCCTGGGATCCACAGAGCAGAGGAGGGAGGTTGCTCACGCCTTAGTCACCACCATCCACCTCCTCATAGCATTCTCTTCATGTGACCCTCTGGGTCTTGAAGAAGCAAAAACTTGAAAGTAATTTCTGATTTTTTAAAAAAAATTTAGTCTTTCCTCCCCCTCCTCTGTGTGTGTGTGTGTGTGTGTGTGTGTGTGTGTGTGTGTGTGTGTGTGTGTTGGCACATACCTGCCACAGCACACATGTAGCGATCAGAGGGCAAACTTCAAGTGCCAGTCTTGGGCTTTCTACTTCATTTGAGGCAGGGCCTTTTAGCTGCTTCATACACCAGGGTTACTGATTTTTGTCTCCTGGAGATTGTCCTGTCCCTGCCTCCCATCTCCCTCTGGGAACCTACTGGGACTACAGCATTATGACTGAGTGTCCAGCTTTCTCATGGGTTCTGGGGATCCAAACTGAGGTTATCAGGTTTCTAAGCAAGTGAGTGCTTTATTCTCTGAGCTATCTCACTAGCTCCATCTTCTTTCCTTACTTAACCCAAAGCCCAGTTTTTCTCTAGGGCAGCAGTTCTCAACCTTCCTCATGATGTGACCCTTTAATACAATTCCTTATGTTGTGGCCACCCCCCAACCACAAAATTATTTTTGTTGATACTTCATAACTATAATTTTGCTATAGTTATAAATCAAGGTAAATATCTGATATACAGGATATCTTGATATGCAACCCTGTGAAAGGGTCATTCGACCACTCACAGGTTAAGAACCACTCTAGCACATATCCCTCTCTCCCTAACCATTTGTCCCCATTGTCATGGCCCTGCTCAGGCCACTAGTCTCTCTACATTGCTATATCACACCTCTAGCTGTTTCCTCTGCCTTTAATTTTCTCCCAAATTCAAATGGTTTGCTCCCTTGACTAAACCTGTCGTGCAAATGGTTGGAAAATAGCTGATTTAGAAGTCTGTCCAGGCACTTCGGGGTTGAGGGAGCCTCTGTTGGTGAGGATCAAAAGTGACTCAGCAGCCAGAAAATAGCTGGATGTTTCCTGAAAAGTTAAATTTGCACTTAACACACAACCCAACATTCTTACTCCCATGTGTTCCCCAGAGAAACTTAACACTCATCCTCAGACACAGATTTACATACAAAGGTTTACAGCAACTCTAGGAATCATAGTCCCCCACGTGTAGCAAACCAAACGACTCCCATCAGGGAGATGCGTGAGCATCCATATAATTGGATACAACAGAGCAATAAAAATGAGTAACTGTTGATACAGGCTGCCACATGGTTAATTTTAATGTATTATGCTGACTGAAAGCACAATCTTACAAGGTTACATAGTGCATGATCCCATTTATGTGACATTTACAGAAAGTAAAAAATAAAACCGTGCTGGCAGAGTAGCGATCCTGAGGGAGGAACCTTGGGACTGAAGGGAGAACATGACTGTAGGTACAGACTGGTCTGCACTCTGATTGTGGTTGTAGTTACACAGATCTCTCTACATGCTAAAACTCACAGAAATGTTTGAGGAAAGCAATATTTTACTACTAGACAATTTGGAAGATATTCTCCTTTGGGATGGTTTTGGGGTGCCTGGTCTAGCAGCTGCTTCTGTCGTCCCTGCCTTTAGTCCCTCTCCTCTTTAGTACACTAGAAATACCCAGTACTTCTAGCACCTTGGACACACTTTCCACCCTGCTCTTCCATTCCAGGTGACTGGTGGCAAGCTCACATAGCTGCCCAACTCAAGTCATTGGGAATGCTATTTTCTGTAACATCTCTGATTCTTAAAAAGTCAAATATAACACATCTTGATGCCTCCAGGATCGGTGTCTGAACTCAAGGTTAGCGTGTATCCTGGGGAGTCAGGGAGGAGGAAAAAGTTTGAGGTTTTCCCGGCTGAGTCCCACAGAGCTGCAAAGCTCTTGGTGGATGAGACTCAAGGATCAGTGGCCTGTGAGAAATGAGGCCACATCTTCTCCTGCACACCATAATTATACCTTCCCCGGGGCTTGGGGTGTGGGACTGCAGGTATTTGAGGTGGCATGGAGGGTCCTGACTACTCACCCTTGCTAATGCAGCAGGCCAGGGTTTTAATTCCATGGGGTCAGGATTCTGCCGGATGATTTCCCTGGTGAGTACTAAGGATAACTCCTTAGTGGGAGGAACAGGCTGGACCTGGCAGACTGAGGAGAGATGGATGCATGGCAGGTTTCAACAAAGCACAGTAGTCCCCTCTGAGCAGGGGCTACAAAAAGTCACAGGGATGCCCAAGTCTAAGTGATGCTTGGAGCGTTGGCCAGTGGCTTACATATGACGTGGACCCCATGCTTCTTTCACTCCTTAGAAAGATTGATGAGGTCTGGTGAGATGGCTACATCAGTAAAGGCACCTGCTGCAAGCCTGGCCACCAAGTTCAATCCCCTGGGCTCCCCCTGGTTGAAGGAGAGAGCCATCACCCATTTAGTGTGATATCTAAATGCATGCAGTCATACACACACACACACACACACACACACACACACACACACACACACACACACACGAGAAAGACTGACAAGAGCCTCCTTCCTGTGTGCTTGAGCAGCTCTGGTCATTTTCAGATAATCTGCTGGCCCAATGGGTACTGTTTTTGAGAAACAGTGTCTACTGCCACAATGATTCCTGGGATTGGGAACTGAGGAAGAATTCAGGCTTTGTTGAATGAAGCCTCTGGACTTCAGACTTTGGGTA
Organism: Cricetulus griseus; assembly: GCF_003668045.3. Taxonomy (NCBI): domain Eukaryota; kingdom Metazoa; phylum Chordata; class Mammalia; order Rodentia; family Cricetidae; genus Cricetulus; species Cricetulus griseus. The sequence continues at coordinate 162,747,337 of NC_048596.1, forward strand.
TTGCTAAGGGAGAAGGGTGTTACCTGGGAAGCCAGTTCATGAGACACTTTAGTTAGTAGCATGGGAGGAACATGATACTCTGCTGTGACAGCAGCTGCTGCCAGATGAGCACCGTGATGTCAAGCAATGATCATGTGTCTGCTCATGCCCCACGGGTCATGGGGTCTGATAATCTAGAGTCACCTGAGATGGGGGACTGAGATCCTGAACTGTAGGGAAAGGGGAAATGAGTTTGAACACAAGCCAGTGAGAGATCCTGTCCCAATTAAACAATATGGGTAGTGTTCCTGAGGAATGACAGCCAAGGGCCAAGGTTGCACTCTGATCTCTACCTGAATGTACAGAGAGAGACAGAGACAGAGAGAGAGAGAGAGAGAGAGAGAGAGAGAGAGAGAGAAGAGGAGGAAGAAGAAGAGGAGGAGGAGGAGGAGAAGGAGGAGGAGGAGAGAGGAGGAGGAGGAGGAGGAGGAGGAGAAGAAGAAGAAGAAGAAGAAGAAGAAGAAGAAGAAGAAGAAGAAGAAGAAGAAGAAGAAGAAGAAGAAGAAGGGAAATAGCTTCGTTAGAGACTATGGGGAATAGAGCAGGAAAGGGGACAGGGTCTTCAGGGCCATCGACTGTGGGGTTGTTATTAAAGCATATCCCATATAGCATGAAATTTGAAGACAAAGACGAGCCCAGTATTCTGGTAAATGCTGGGTTGTACTATAGAAGGGCTAGTCCAACGTGGCTGAGGGATTCCTCCAATAGAACCAAAGGGGGATGCTATAGGGCTTTGCTCTATCTGCTTCTTAATAAAACATGAAAGTAGACACGAAGCAAACAGGACACAAGAAAACAAGACTACTGACTGGTTTCCTCCAAAGCAGGAAAAACTCCAGTTATAGGAAAGAAAATGTTCCCCCAGTCCAACCATAAACATAGACCTCTGGTGTGTCAGCAGTGGTCTTCATTATCACTGAATGGGTGTTCGAGTTCAGGGTTTTCTGACTTTCCACTAAAGAGAGCTATTGGATATTTAAGCCACCATTTACATGGCAGGCCCAAGACAACACAAAAGCAAGAAGACCATAGTTGTTCAATCCAGGTTTCATCTAGGGCACCTCTGATCCAATATTTTGTTGTTTTGAGACAACGTCTTACTATGTAGCCCTGATCTGCTTGGAACTTGATATGTGATCCAGGCTGTTCTCAAACTTAGATCCACCTGCCTCTGCCACTTGATGCTACAATAAGTGGTCACCATGTCCCCCGTTCTATGAGGCAACTCTAAAAAATGATCTTAACAGTAAAATATTAAGGAAAGAGATATCAGAGAATTCTGTCTGTGGTGGTTTGAATGAACATGGCCCTCATAGGCTCATAGAGAGTGGCATTATTTGAAAGGATTAGGACATGTGGCCTTGTTGGTTTGGTGTGGCCTTGTTGGAGGAAGTGCATCCCTGGGGATGGGCTTTGAGGTTTCAGAAGCTCAAGCCAGGCCCAGTGACTCTCTCTCTCTTCCTGCTGCTGTCAGATCCAGATGTAGGACTCTCAGCCACCTCTCCAGCACCATGTTTGCCTGTGTGCTATCATGCTTCTTGACATGACAATAATGGATTTAACCTCTGAATTATAGGCCAGCCCCAGTTAAATGTTTCATTCTAGAAGAGTCATGGTGTCCGTTCATCACAATAAAAACCCTAACTAAGACGCTGTCACAGCTGAATTGACCTAAACACATAAAGCATAATTGCTAGTCCTTAGTCACCTTTATTGTTTGTACAATTATAAAATAATTATAAAACATTCTCATTCTTGACTGATGCACAGGTATCAGAACTTACTACTAGGACCAAAAAGTGTGGAAAAGTTTTAAATTAACACAATGTCAATGTTGTCTTGAAATGACATATAAAGATTGCATACACTTATGTACAATGTTCTGAAATATTCAGAGTAGAGTGGCTCAAAGAAGATCATTAGCATATGCATTTCCTCAGGTACTTACTGCTTGGGCAAGAACACTTAAAGCATCTTTCTCACAAAGTTTCAAACTATGATACATAAGTAGAGACATCCTGCTGTACACTAGCTCTCCAGAGCTTATCCATTATTAGCTGAAACTCTATATCTTTTGGCTAATGTGTCTCCATCCCCCACTTCCCCATCTCTGGCAACCACCACTATCTGTCTGTGTGTGTGTGTGTGTGTGTGTGTGTGTGTGTGTGTGTACATATACAATATACATTTTATGGCTTCCACATGTAAGATCATATAGTAGACATCTTTCTGTGCCCGGTTTTGCTGTGTTGTCAAAAATAATACAATTTCCTTCTTTATTAGAACTAAATAGTATTCCATCGATTCTGTTTATACTAGACTTGAGCCATATGTTTTCTGGAAGTAGTATTATACTTGGTGACAGCATAATGCATTGGAAAGCCAGATATTCAGTCTTTCTTTATTTGTTTCTTTTTTTCCTTTGTATTTTAAATTCCTATCTTATTTAAATAACATTTATTTTTCATTTATTTTACATAGTGACCACAGTTTCCCCTCTCTCCTCTCTTTCCTGTCCACCCACCACCGCTTTCCATCTACCCGCCTCCCCTTCCAACCCTCCTCCATCTCCATTCAGAAAGAGGCAGGCCTCCATGGGCTTAACAAAGCATGGCCCATTCAGTTGAGGCAGGACAAAGCTCCTCCCTTTATGTCAAAGCTGAGCAAGGTAATCTACCATGAGGAACAGGCTCCCAAAAGCCAGCTAAGCACCAGAGACAGGTCTGGATCTTACTGCTAAGAGCCTTGCAAAGACACCAAGCTACACAACTGTCACACACATGCAGAGGGCCTAGGTTGGTTCCATGCAGACTCCTTAACTTTTGGTCCAGAGTCCATGAGCTTCCATGAGTTCAGGTCAGCTGTCTCTGGGGGATCCCCCATCATAAGCCCCCTGGCTGGTACAATCCCTCCTCCCTTTCTTAAGCAAGATTCCTGGAGCTCAGCCCAGTGCTTGGCTGTGGATCTCTGCATCTGCTTTCATCAGGTTCTGGATATAGTCTATCTGATGACAATTAGGGTAGTCACCAATCTGATTGTAGTTGATGGAAAATTCAGGCACCCTCTCTACTATTTCTAGGAGTCTTAGCTTGAGGAATCCTAGGGGTTTCCCCAGTGCCAGGTTTCTCCCTAACCTCAAAATGCTCCCACCATCAAGATGTCTCTTTTGTTACTCTCCCCCTCCATCCTGCCCCCAACCCACCTCCCACACCCAGCCTGCCCAACCTGCTCCCTCAAGTTCCCATCCCTCCATCCCCCTCCCCTGCCCTCAGTTTACCCAAGAGATTTCTTCTATTTCCCCTTCCAATGGAAATCCTTTAAGCCCTTATTTTTTTGGTGGCTGTGTCTATCTGGTGACTTAGGCAATTCATTAATTTACTTCCTTCTCCAGCAACCACAAAGACAGGGTGATATGTTGGAACTCTATAGTCTTCTCTGGGGTCGTGTATTTTGCTTTTTTCCCCCCAAATAAACACAGTAAAACCTTTAGAATTCTGGAGTTAATTCATCAGTTCATCTATCAAGTTCTTTTTTTTTATTACCCAGAAGATGTGTGGGTTTTGTTTGAGGATCCCCTGTAGAATCCCAACTTCTTAGAAGTAGTATTAGGGTCTCAACTGTATTGAGCTTGGGAAGAATGTTGAAATCCAGAAATGTCAACAACAAAAGTAGTTATCAAGTCTTTTTGAATGTTTGAGTAAGTGCAGCTTTCCTTTGCTATTTGTGCTCATTCCTTCAAACCCAGGAGCTCAGCTTTGATCTCGAAATCACGCACATACCTTTCCCAAGACCAGGGTATGGTTCTGTAATGCAGCCTGCAGCCTGCTCTCAGAAATGTCTTGTAAGAAACCTGACTTAGCAATGATACTTTTCCAGAACTTGTGACTGCTCCTAGGACAGGTCAGCTTGGAGTTCAAAGATGATCCTGGCCTTTGAAAAGTGAGAAGTTTGTAAGTAGTTAGCCACTGAGGTCATGTTCAGTCATGCAAATCCTGCCTTGCTCACTGATTTTCCCATAACACCACCATTTTCACAAGCTATACAAATACCCACAGGCAAAGGATTCATAGCATTTGCCTTGGCAGCCTTTTGTGCACTACCCTACATAACACTTTGTTGCAGAATATTATACTAAGATGTGTTACATTTGTTTATGCTGTGGAACATTTGTTTTAATGATGCAAAGATGTGTTGCATTCTTTTATGTTATATTTGTTTAACTCTGTAAAGCTGTGTTACTTTGCCTGCTAAAACACCTGGTGGTCTAATAAAGAACTGAGTGGCCAACAGCAGGGCAGAAGAGATGATAGGCAGGACTGGCAGGCAGAGACAATAAATAGGAGGAGAAATCTGGGAGAAAAAGAAGGAGCAAGAAAAGGAGGAGAGGAAGACACTAGGGTCCAGCCACCCAGAAAGCCACTGAGTAAGAGTGAAAGTAATACATACAGAAGTAAAAGAAAAAGTCCAGAGGCAAAAGGTAGACTAAGGTAAGAAAAGCTGGCTAGAAAGAAGCCTAGCTAAGGCCAGGTATTTATAAGAATAAGACTCCACATGTATGATCTATTTGGGAGCTGAGTGGCACCTACCCTGCCCCAAAATCCAAAAGAGTAAAACAACCAACAACATGTTGGTGTACCAATGTGGGGCTAGAGTAAAAGAAAATCCAACCACAGTACTCCAATGGTATCTGCTTCAAGTTTATTCAAAACTACTTTAAAACTTTTAAAAATTGTTTTTAATAATTATGTGTATAGGTCTATGGGGGTACGTGCACATGTGTGCTGGTACCAGCATCAGATCCCCTGGAATTGGAATAACAAGTGGCTGTGAGATGTCTGAGATGGATGCTGGAAATTGACCGAGGGTCCCCTGAATGAGCAGCAAGCATTCTCAACCACTGAGCTGTCTCTCAGGCCCCTCAAAATCATTTTTTATGAGCTACAACCTAGACATCACCACCTTATCTGCCTTCTCTCTCCAAATGAGGATAAGTCATCCCACTACTCCTATGAAGAGCCTTAGGTTACAAATGAAACTTCCATACTTTTTGAACAATGCACAATCAACGGTGAACCATGATGGCCAGGGGCCAGAATTCATTAAAATTTTTTTTGAAGAAGGTCCTTTGTCATGTAGAGGTCAGGTTGAAGCTGAACTTGGTTCTGTGAACAGATGTATGGATTCTACCGTGTCATAGAGAGTTAACTAGTGCTGACTGGGACCCTCAATAGCACCCTTGTATTGACAGAAGCAGGGGGAGTTCTGTACCCAAACTAGGGGAGCTAGAACCCAGAAAAGAATAGAAATGTCTCTGACTGGGCCTTGTCCTTCCTTCTCTCCATAAGGCTTGAGACTGAGTGGGGAGGGAGCAAGAGGCACTTTGAATCAAGCTGGAACTAGTAGAGAATGATTTAGAGGGATGGAAGTATACTCCTGGATCACTGTGACACCAGTAGCTGGAAGAGGCTGAAAAGTTATAGAGAATTGTCAGTGGCTAACTTCAGAATGATATGGACGTGGCATCTGCTCAAGCTGCCATTCCCTGGGTTACCTCAGAGAACAGGCATGTCATGTGTGAGGCCAGTTTTCCCCCTGTGTGCTGCATCCCATCTCCTTCTGCTTCAAAGATATGTCTCTGAGCATCCTGCCTGCCATCTCCTATGCTTCAGCATTGTCCTCCCCACAGCATCTTCCACTACAGCACAAAAGCAAGGCTCTCTCCCCTCTTAAATTATCTTGACTCCAGTTACTCCATCAGTTACTGCCCCATTCCTCTGTTCACTTCTGCAGTACTAACCCTTCCAGGGTGGTGTACATTGGCTATCTCCATTTCCTTCCCTCTCATTTCCTCTTAAACTAAATCCAACCTGACATTTGGACACACACATGACTGCTGCCACTGACAGATTTATCATTGACATCCATGCAGCCAAGTGTAGGGGTTGGTTGTGAGTCCTTGTCTTGGATGAAATGTTGGCAGCATTGGCCACAGTTAATCAGTTCTTGACACACTGCCCCTGCCCCAGGCTTCCAGGAAACACACTGCCCACTCCTCAGCTCTCCACTGCCCTTTCCTCTGAATGTTACACGCCAGGCCTCACACAGGTCTTCCTTACAGTTCCCTGATGGATTCTTTTTGCTTCTCTTTTTGTCAGGGACTCCACAGTTTCTATCTCCTGCCTAGTTTCTCTCTCCCAGCAGCACACACAGCTGCCTACTGACATCCAACAGGAGGTTGTATCAGACCTCAAATCATGATGGCCTGTTGCTAAAAGGTTTCTTTCTCACTTGTGCTGTCTGTCCCCCAAGCTTGGTCTATGCCATCCTCACTCCTGCTTAATAGACCAGCTCCTTGTCTGGAACTCCACTAGTCACAGTGTGACAGAAAATGAAAGCAGCAAACTGTAAACTGACTGGGAACTCCTGCTCACACTTTGTTGGTCACATCAAGCCCCATGGATAATCCTACAAAGCAGAAGACCACAGCATTTGTCCACACAGCATGGGGGTTAGCAGATATGCTGAACAGACATCCTAAACTCATTTTGTCCTAAGCTAAGCCCTGTTTCTCACAAACCTGTTTCCCTAAGCCTTCTCTGTAGCATTTACAGGAGTTCTGTACTTTTTATTTATATTTCCCCACCCATGTTCAGTTCTTCAGTTGCATTGTCTATACTAGCCCAGAAACTGACTCTTTCCTCATCTTTGCTACCACCACAAACCACTATCTCCTTCTAGGATACTTTTTCTTTTCCTGTAAGGCAGAGTTGCCTTGAATTTAATATGTAGCTGAGGATGACCCTGAACTTCTAATTTTTCCTTCCATCTCCTAAGTACTGAGATTACAGACAAACACCACCAAGTCTGTTTATGAGATGACTGCTAGGACTCAAACCCAGGGCCTTGTGCATGTTAGATCATCATTCTACCAGCTGAGCTACGTCCCAATTCTATCCCTGAATTATTTCAAGGGTGGCAGGCTTTTTATTTCACCCCCCAACACACACTTGCTTATTAACCCTATCTGGTATGAATATGAGTGATTGCATTAAGTTGAAAGTCTTTCACCTCTCAAGACTTCAATATACAGCCATCTTTATTTTCCTCATCTTAGGAACAGCCTTACTTTTTAATGTTTATAATCCTTTAGTTTACTGCCAAAGAATTCACTCAAGTCAGCCTTGTGTCTCCTTTGGAACAAATGACCTGAAGAAGGGAGATGACCCACTCTAGCTTATTTTCTCATCCCCAGCTTCTCTTTGTTTCTCTTACACACTCCCTTTGGTTTCCTACTCCAAAACATTCTAAGGGGATTTTGCTTCTACACATCCATCTATCCATCCACCCACCCACCCTCCTATCTCTCCATTCATCCATCCACCCACCCTCCTACCCACCCATCCACCCATGCATCTAATTTATTTGGCAGCAATTATTGATGCCATTACTGCACACACCACAGCATAGGTTAGGTTACTATGGAGGGAAGGATGGAGGGTTATGTGGAGACAATATCTGTAGCCTCACAATCACTTCTGAGAGAAAGCTTGTTTTGTTCTTGTCAAGTGAGGAGGAAGATGTGCCAATGTCACATGGCAAGTGTGTGGCAGAGCCAGTTAACAGCCTAGGTCTCCAGGGCTCTGTGCCCTCAGTCTGGCCTGGTGACTTCCTGCTGAAGAGGAGGAGGGGCAGGTAACTGGATCTCCATTTTCAGAGGAACCCTTGGCATGCGTCTCTTGCCCTTCAGGTGCACTTCTTTACAATGTATTGGCATTGCCCTACCCAATAAGTCTTCGATCTGATCATGTGCATTTATTTGAATCCCTTCCATACCTTTCAAGGAAAACTCATTTCTGATACAGAACATTAATACTATACGTAGAACTCAGTAATTTTAAATTTCCCATGAGAGATCAGAAGGGGCAAGTCCCCGAGAGACCCCTAACTCTGCTCTCAGCAGCTCCTAGGCTTCACCTGTCATAGGAGCAACAGCTACTTGGAATTTCCTCTCTGTGAGACAGGCATGAGACATGACCATGAGTGCTGACCAAAGCAGCAAGGCTCTCATTTCTCTTCTGTTTTATGTGCTAGTTCACATGGGGCTGATGCAAAGGATTGTCCTTAGCACACTTTTCAGAGTCCCTGAAAAGTGGCATCTGAATCAATGTTAGTGAGCTCTGCAAGTAACCAGGAAAGCTAAGTTGGGAGAATAACATGTGAAGACTGTGGCTTCTTCCTTTGCCACAGTACCTCATCCATCTCTACTGCCACCAGGGCAGTTGGCCTGCTCTGAAATCTGTCCTCCTTTACTTTCACACTGGTTTTCATCTGCACCTTTACTAGAACAAAGCACCATGAGGACCAGAGTCTCCTCTGTCTTGACTGCCTTCCAGAATAGTCTGTAACCAGGGGAGGCCAAAGGGAAGTCATTCAGAAGTGAACAAAGATGTGATAGCTAAAAGGCCACTGAGGTCAGTCACCAGGGCAGCAGAGCAGACAATGGGTATTGCCCAGGACATGGCAACTTTACTAAGAACCAAAGAGATCCTAGAAGGCAGAGCATGGTGGCTAGATTCGGCATCAAATCCCAAGTCTTCAGATTTCCCACTGTGCACACTGTCCTGGTTTGGGTTATGGCGCTGACTGAACAGATCTACCCGATAGACCTTGGGCAGATGTTCTCCCTTGCAAGATCATAAATGAGTGTATCAAATATTAGTGTGAGAGACACTCTGTGAGCACTGATAAATAACTAAAAAAATAACAAATGCCACCAAGAGTGGAGGGAAGAGCCAAGGCTACCTAGGAAGATCTTCAGAGGAGTATCAGGGAAACTTGGCAGGCAGAGTGCACCAAGGACAGAGTCCAGAAGTTGCAGTGGGGGAGGAATTATGACCACACGGAAGGTCTATAAAATGTCCTGTGGTCAGTTAGGGGCAAGAAATGTGTGGGAAGAGATAAACACAAACTGGGCATGGCGCTCAGATTATGGGAACCCCCTAAGTCATTCATTCACTCATTCAGTGATCCAAAAACCATTCATTGAATTCTTTCTATTGGTTAGGAATTGCACAGATTGTGGGAATCCCACTAGTCACTCATTCATCTATTCACTCTTTCATTCAGTGAGTCAAAAACCATTCACTGAATTCTTTCTACTGGTTGGGAGATAGCTCAGCTCAGAGATAGTGAGGTAGAAAAGCTGGTGAACCCCTTGTTCTGAGAAGTGCTTGCTGTAGATAGGAAAGAAGACGAGAGGCAACTAAGACAATTTCTGTGTATGTTAGGGGTACAAGTTTGAAAATTCTGGCTGTTCCCAATACAAATGACAAATCATAAGGAGAAGGTTTTCACCTTACCCAGAGAGGATCATTACATTTTGCACACATGTCCACAAGTGCAGCACCCTGTAATATGTATGTGCTGTACGTGTAATATGTAAGGAGTCAATGAAAAGGCATTTTAAATAGTGACAGAGAAAAGCAAAGCAATGAACAGGCCACATAGGCTTTGGGGGGAAGGGCTTTGCAGCTTTATGTGTGCCCAGTCAGGATAGGTCAAAACTTAAAGGAGGTAGACTTGTGAATTCCAGCTCGGTGCCTGCATAGAAGAAGGCATCAAGAGCCAACTAACCAGTTTACTACAGTGATGGTGATGACGATGGTGGTGGTGGTGGTGGTGGTGATGGTGAGTGAGGAAGATGACAGAGAAGAACAAAGAGGCGGAGGACTCATCCTGAAGTCTTTGCAAGAACCCGTGATGGCCAGCCCTCATCCAGGTTCCCACCCATTGAGCCTACCCCAGGCCTGGCTCATCAGGACTGCAGCCGGCCATTTCCAGCAACAGAAGAGGTGTGCGAATTGGAGCCAACTCTTGGACATTCATCTTCCAAAAATTGCTTTCCATCCATTTTGCTCCAATTCTGTTTTATTTATGACCCAGCAGTGAGCAGATGGAGCCATTTTTCCTCAGAGCTGCTTGAAAGAGGTGCACTGCAATTGTGCAGCCGGCTTTGGCTGATTTATGGGCTATGTGCCTTGGGAAGTAGGCCCATGCCCCTGCCAATCTCTGAATCTGGCAGAATAGAGCACCGCCTGGTCCTGCTCTCTGATTCTGCTGTTTGGGGACAGGGGTCGTAGGCGCTGACAGGTCAACTGGGTCGAGAGGCCTCTTCCTCTCTCATCTCATGTCTGCAGTACAGTCACCCACAAGATCCCTCAACCATGGTTTCACCCCAGTGATAAGGGCACAGAAAACATTTCCCAAGGCAATGGCATTTTCCTTCTACCTCAGGGAGCACTGGCCACCTCTTTAATCACCCAACTACCCAGAGCAATACTGGCTTTGGCCATTTGGAAGTTATAGAAGCTAATTTGTTCTATGAAATTTTCTATTGGATTTTCAGTTCACACACTCAAACATGAAGAGATTGTGACCCCACCACGTGACCTGTGAGCCTATCTTGTAACTACAAATTGGAATGAATCTTCACTCTTCCTAATACCTGCGGTGAGACCAAAGGTAAAATGTTGAACTTCCCTGAGCCTTAGCTTCTTCATCTGTAAAATGGGAGTGGCTCAGTGCTTTTCTCTGAGGATCATGGTGAGATAAAATGAGACGATTCCTGTGGAAAGTTAGCTCCCATCACAGATCTAAAAATCAGTCAAGAAATTGCACTTGCTAATGTGATAGCTTAAAATATTTGTGTCTTCCTCCCAGAGCCTAATCCCTGTGTTAATTTGGCTGTGGTTTGGGATACAAGGGGGGCCAGCCAAGCTTCTGCCTGGGTGACAGAGAATGGGTCGCCTACCCAGACTGACAGTCATAGTCTATAACCGAGGTGGGGAGCAACCTGGCCTCCCAGGCTGAGATGGAACTCTGTGTGTAGATGCTCTTGCCAAGGCCAAATCCATGCATCAAGGCCAGCACCATCCCTTTCTGTGTGGGGTCTGAACTGATCTTCAGGGTGGATCTATGGCAGGAGACATGAGCTTCTTGCAGCAGTCTGCCTGATCCCGGTGTGCCTGGCTTTCTTCTGGATGACTGCTGGTGTCATGGTGAGAACACATAATACCTCCCTGCCAGTCTGTGTCTGCCAGGTGAATCCTATAAGAGTTGAATCTGGGGCTCTCTCCTTGGTTCAGACAACTTTAGTATACTTGGGGATCCTATAGGAACTCCCCACTTCTGAATCAGAACTGCTCCAGACTGACAATTTATTTTCCTGGTATGGTCTTCTGGCCTTCTCTCCAAGCTGAAGCCTGGACAGTACTTGTTGTTTGCTTGCTGACTAAATAAAACTGAAGACAGGGCATTGTACATCCTTGGTACCCTGAAGGATGCTGAAGATGCTGTGCTCAGAGGTCCCAATGTGTGCCTCAACCAGGGATGCTTAGGTGGAAGCTCACTGTGTGGGAGCTGCGTCTTTTTTCTAACTTCTTTTCATCACCACAGGCCACCGTAGGTGGGGGAGTGACAGACTAAATTTTATTGGCTTGGGATGTTCAGGAGAGTACATCATTGTGAAGGGTCCTTTCCCAGTGTATTAGTCTTTGCCTGGCATAACTCCCAAGTTATAAAACAAGATAGTCATGGTCTTCTGAGACCTTGGGATCCCCAGGTGACAGCTTTGAAGAGAAGGGACTGGTTTAATGGCCTACTTTCTCTTCTTATGTTCTAGTCAGCACAGTCAAATAGAATGTTCCACGCCAGCACAAAGGTTTTATACAGGACAGGGCTGTGGGACAGTGGCAGTGGATGGCAGGGCTGCTTTTCTGATTTGTGAGTCACTGGAACAGCTGTTCTGTGATGTGTGTGACCAATGGACAGCAGGCTCCACCATGAGTCCTGTCAGTTACGGAGTTAGATTTTTCTAAGAGAAACACCGTCTTTTATCAGGTCTCTGCTCCATGGGGTAAGGACAGACTGGCATGGCTGGTGAGTTGTGGGAGTCGAGACACCTGGATTTGGCTCTGGGGAAGAGAGCTCTGGTCTTGTTCCAAGTGAGGAGCAGAGTTCTAGGATGCTGGCTCATCATCAGAGAAACCCCAGGATTCCCCTGTAGTTGGTGGTTTTTCTTTTTTCTTTTTTATTCTTAGTGGTGGGAGAGCCACCCAGCTTCCAAATAAATATAGGGACACTTATTCTTACTTAAGAATGCCCAACCTTAGCTTGGCTTGCTTCTAATCAGCTTTTCTAACTCAAATTATCTTGTCTCTCTTTAAGTACACTTTGCCTCTGGACTTCTTATCTTTCTTTATTCTATATATCTTTCTTTCTTTCTTACTCTGTAGCTGGCTGGGTGGCTGGGTGGCTAGGTGGGTGGCCCCTGGCATCCTCCTCTCCTCCTTTTCTCACTCCTCCTCTTCTCATTCTTTTCTCAAGCCTAGATTTCTCCTCCTGTTTATTCTTTCTGCCTGGCAGCCCCACCTATCCTTCTCTTCTGTCTAGCTATTGCTCTCTATTAGACCAATCAGGTGTTTTAGGCAGGCAAAGTAACATGGCTTTGCAGAATTAAACAAATACAACATAAAAGAATGTAACACATCTTCACATCATTAAACAAATGTTCTACAACATAAATGAAGGTAACACATCTTAAACTAATAGTCCATGCCACCTACTCCCCAACCTTCCAGCATTCCTTATCCTGGCTTTCAGCAGAACTAGGCAGTGACACCCAAACTTGGCTCTTTTTCTTGGTGGATTGGGCTAAAATTTCATAAAAAGCATTCTCTTTCACCAATAACCTGGAAAAGTGAGGATGGCTAGATGGTGGCTTCTGGTAGGTCCTGTCTCTCTGTCTAAGGTGAGAGGTTCCCTGGGTCACACACAACCCTGGCTCTTCTCGTGACTGTGCCTTCAGAATGTCCCAGAATGTCTCCTTAACCATGTCCCCTCTCATACTGTTTGCTTCTCTCTGTCTCAGAGTACTTATGCTTTCAAGTGGGAAATCCCAGTCTGAGGACATAGCTGATAGTAGATGCTTGCCCAGCATACACAAAGCCCTGAACTTTATCTTCAGCTTCACACAAACTGGGCATGGTGGTGCATACCTCTAATCCCAGCACTTGGGAAGTAGTGGCAGGAGGACCAGGAGTTCAAAGTCATCCTTGGCTACGTGGAAAACTCAAATCCAGCCATGATATAAAAGAGACCATGCCTCATGAAGGAAAAACATTTCTAAAGGGTGGGACATTCTCCCTCTTGAACAGAAACTCATAGCCAGGTCTATTCACCTGCAAACTTTATTGAAGAAACACATATGGTATATTTTATACAGCAAATACTAATGTGTGCACTTGCCACGTACAAGCACCTTGTGGAGTTTTAGCAAAACTGGAGAGGATCTGTTTATAACCCTAGTTTAAAGCTGAGGAAATAGAGGTGCAGGTGACTCAGGAAGCTTTTCCAAGTTGACACAGTGTGTCAGTAACAAGTTAGCAGGTGGGCCTGTTGGTGACTGGCCACCCTGTCTGGCATGGAATGGAGGAATGCCCTGGGCCACGAACGAGCTCCAGGCAAATGGCTCTGGCTGTGAGTTCAGCTCTTAGTCTCCATGCTCTTCTCACTTGTGAACCCCAAGGGAGGAGGGGAGCAGATGGGACTTATCATCACACCAACCCTTAGTTTTACAGGTAAGGAAGCTGAGACCTGGCTGATTCTCACCTATACCTCATAGAAGTTGCAAGCCGAGTTTGCTCTTTCAGTTTTAGTTTTATCCCTGGGCACAGTCCATGGTTCCTAGACCTACATGTATTCACTCAAACCTTGTCATTATGGAAAAGAGGTTCAGGAAGACTTATAGGAAGGGACACAAAAGAATCAAATTGACAAATATAAGCAACAAAAGAAAACGGAGACCAACTTAGAATGTAAATATGTCCTCTTTAGTGGGTAATTTGGGTTGAGCCTCTTGGGACCCACTGTAAAACAAAGGGACATCTTGTCCTTTGCTTGGGGGACACAGTGGCTCTTTACCATTACTCTTTGGTTGGTTTCTTAAGCTGAATTGCCATGTACTCAAGAGTCTTAGACAAGAATAGCCCTCATTGCTACCAGTGGAAGGTGATAAGCGCTAGTTTGAGGCAAAGGCAGAAATATATGTCTTTTCTTTCCTGAGGTTTGAACCTGAGTATCGCAGAGTAGTCCAGGCCTCAGATGCCCGCCCTTCCCACTCAGCCTCCTAGGAAGCATCCGTTGTTCAAAAGCACACTTTCTGTGTTAACCCCAGAGATCCAGTAAGAGCACTATCACAGTTTAAAGCCAAATTTAAAGCAAGCTTTAATTAAATACTGGCCAGGTGGATGGATTCTGGCCAGGTCCATCTCTGGGTTTCCAGAAGATGGCCCCAAATCAGGGTTTACAGCAGCTCAAGTTTTCCCATCAGGTCCAATCAGGAGCAAGCATACATTTTGATCTATTTCCTGCCTGTGAACTTCCCACCCACATGTGATCAAACACATCCAGTGCAGATTGGTCAAACAAACTTGTTTAGGGGAATGAAAAATATGTGGCCTATTCTCTCCTATTAACAGTAGCCTCCAGCGTTTCAGAAACTATCTGTCCTTGGGCAAAGGACTTGCAGACCAGAGGCATTTTTGTTTCATGGATCTCTTAGGCATAGTAATTAAAACTTAAAATGTAACTTTGGCTTTCTCCCTTGCTGTTCCTTAACTAACTTCAGACTGCTGAGGGCTCCAACATAATCCAAAGAAAGTAATCCAAAGTGAATCCTAAGTGACAATGTTGGGGACTGCCTGACCCTGTTCCATTTGCTCCTAAACCCCAGGCTTCCCATGGACCCACAGCAGCTCTGGTTTGGCAACTTTCCACATGTCCCACATGTGGGGGTGGGGAGGCAGGCCTATATCTCTGGAGGCTGCTTGATTGGCATTCCCTCACCACTGGCAATATGTGCTGTGGCTTGGCACCCATATTAGTGACCTTTGCCCTTCATGTAACAAAATACTAGACAAAAGCAACTTAAAGAAGGAACTGTTTATTTTGGCATGTGGAGAAGGAATACAGTCTGTTATGGCTAGGGAGTGTGTAAGGCACCTGGCCACATGGCATCCGTAGTTAGTTAGGATTACAGAAAGTAACCAAAGGCCTGCCTGCCAGTGGCCCACCTTCTCTACCAAGGTCCTACTTTCTGAAGGCTCCACACCTTCTAAACCAGTGGCACCAGCTGCTGGCCAAGAGTTCAAATGTGTGAGGCTGTGGATGGTGTGTATGGAGGGGAGGTATTTCATATGTAGGCTGGCAGTGCCTCCTGGCATTACTCTACCTGGTTCCTGGAGGGGGGGGCAATCCAGGCTTCCCTGCTATCTCTGGCTATGTTGGGGTACAGCTGGCTTCACCCACCCACCCCTGAGAAAGCAACCCAAGGTATGTTGCCATGCTGGCCTGCAGTGAGGCTGGCTGCCCTGCTGAGAAACATTTGCTTCTCCTTGTTAATTTCTCATTAGGAATTTTGTCAGCTTTTCTTTTAAACCATTTCTTAGGTGTTTTTCAAGGTCAAGAGGGAGGCTGCTGATATAAATACACCACTGAGGGAGGGGGAAGCCCCACCCTAATCAAATTTGAGCAGAGACAGGATAAAAATTAACCTTCATTTGAATATGTAAACAAATACGGCCTTTGGTAACTTCCAGCTGTCCTTGGCCTGGGCTGCTGGAGAGCCACAGGAAGTGAATCATTTGCCAATTCTCTTTATGGCAGGGAAAACTTTATCCTTAAGGGCTTTTTACACTTGAATAAGTGCTAAATAATAATAATAATAATAATAATAATAATAATAATAATAAGCCAAGACTGAAAGAAACTCTTGGATTGGAAGGGTATCAACACCAATGGGATGAAGAACTCCTCTTCTAGGAGTTGAGGGACTGACAAAATCCAGGTTGATGAATGCCGACATTCTGAATAAAATCACTCCATGCCTTCACCTAGGTCAAGAAACGACATTGTTTTCCTGAGCCGTGGTGACAGGGAGGTGACAGAGATTAATAGCCTGGTATTGACTGAGCAACTTGGAGTTCCTTATCTCTGTCAAGTCAAGGCTGTGTCCAAGGGCTGGAAGTGTTATTAGACTTATAATTGCAAAGACATTTAAAGGGTTTCCCCTTAAGGGACTATGAAATCCAATAAACCTTTCAAAAAACCTGGAGCGCTGGAGTGCAAAGCCCGTCTGGGAGACCGGTGCTCCCAGCCAAGTGCCGGGAAACCTTGAAGCCGCCAACATGGAATAATGTTTGATTTATGAAGTCGGTTTTGAATTTGTATCAGTTGTTTTATTAAAAATATATGGAAGGCAGTTTTAAATATGAGCAAGCCCTGTAGGTGCTGTCTACATTACACACTCCACACTGTTGTACTGTGTCCTTTCCCTCAGCCGTCGCATGGACGAGGGAGGAGCAGGGGAATGAGTTGTGGGGTTCATTTTGGTCCGCTAAGGATTAAATCTCAATTTCTTGACTGGGTTCTACAGAAGCAGGAGGAAGGCCTGATGCCGGAGAGGGCATGCGCTGAATGGGTTGAACGCGCGACGCTCAGGTGGCAGTGGGACTCACTCCAGAGGCTGGATTTACTTGTCAAATGGCAGGACTGACAAGTGTATCAGCTTCTGGAAAAGGTATACCTGTTTCCTTCTAGAAAGTTCCAGTACTGGAGGCTGTGGGTATGCTGAGGTGGTCTGAAGACCAGTCAGGGAATCAGATTGGGCTTAGGATCATGCAGGGTTTAGGAGCCAGGCCTCCATATCTGCCGTACACATCGAACCACTGTTCAACCCTCCTTCTTCCCAGGCAGCCTGTCCTTAGGTGCTCTAACTCATCACCAGCCTGCTGAGACTGCAGTCTCACAGTACCTTGTGCTTTTCCTCAAGCAAGCACCCTTTCCCCTGTCCAGGGGTTGCGGAGAGAAGGCAGGGAATAAAGGAGGACAGATGCTGTTCATGGGTCCCCTCAAGCCATGACTCTACCATTTCAAGTTTGGAGGAATAACTTCATCAATGAGCCTGAGTGTTCTTGTCTGTAGAATGATGATAAGGATTCAAAGATGTCTTACGGGGGTATTTAGGAACAAAGGGCTAATGGATGCATAGTGCTGCCTCCCAGGATCCCTTGATGTAAGGGCTCCCCTTGATGGGCAGGGTCATCTGAACAAAGCTGTGCAGCTTCCAGGGGAGAAGTGGGCCTCATGGAACTTGAGTCTGACAGCAAAGCCCGAGATGAGCTCATCATCAGACTTCCTCCAGCCACCAGCTACTGTTCACCGAATGCTTTGGGGTAGCCCCTGGGTGCCCAGCAGCGAGGGAGAACTGCCCCGCAGGCAGGCCTGCCTGGGCTTGCAAACTGCAGTTTGATCTGGAAACACCTACAATCAGTAGTAATAAGCCCAGTGAAGTTTTCCTTCCAAGCCCTGGGAAGGGAGTGACTGGGAGTAGAGGAGAGCCTGAGCTGTGGAAGAGTGCTTCAGGTTGGAGAAGTATCCTGGGGGCTGTGGAGGACTGCCTCAGGGGGCAAAGGACTGCCTTGGAAGTTGAGAAGTACCCTGGGATGAAGGGCTACCCCAAGAGGTGGAGGACTGCTTTGGGGAGGAGAGGAGTGATGGGGGATGTCCTTCTGTATATTGTGAATATATGTTTCTATTATTGGTTGGTGAATAAAACTGTTTGGCCAATGGCTCAGGCTTCTTATTGCCTAGATCTTGCTTAATTATTAACCCATTTCTATTAAACTATGTATTGCCATGAGGCTGTGGCTTGTCATAATGCTCCAGCATGTTTCTCCTTAGGCAACTATATGGTACCGCCACCGCCCCCCCCACACACACACTCACACACTCACACACACACTTATTCTCTGCATCCCTCTCCCAGCATTATCCTAGTCTGGTTACCCCACCTATACTTCCTGCCTGGCTACATCCTGACTGCCCATTGGCCAAAACAGCTTTATCATCAACCAATAAGGAAACATATTCACAGCACACAGGACATTCCCCATCATTTCCTTTTTTCTGTATAAATAAAAAGGAAGGTTTTTACTTTAACATGGAATCATGGCCAACTCCTGGCTGTAGTAGTCTGCAAGGCTGCATTGTCCCAGCTGCCTTGGATCACCTTGGCCACTGATTCAGGCAGTCTTTGATTAAACCATATTAGTCTGGGAGGAATCCACAGCTTTTCGTTTTCTGTGGAAACAAAAGCAGAACCTCTTTTCCAAAGTAACTTGTCCTTAGACTTAAATTTTGAAGTGGAGGCATTTTCAAAATATATAGATTGGATTAATCCAGCAGCATTTGTAATCAAATGTATTTTAGCAACTATTGCTCCTTCCTTAGCAATCAATTTAAAGACAACACAATAACATACAGTATCCAGACTCTCTGTGTATTTTCCATCTTTACATGACTTTTTTTTATTATTACTCTACTTCTTTTACTTTTTTTTTGAGACAGAGTTTCTCTGTGTATTTTTGGCTGTTCTGGAATTCACTCTAAAGCAAACTGGCCTTGAAATCACAGATATCTGACTGCTTCTGCCTCCCAAGTGCTGGAATTAAAGGCGTGTGCCACCACATCCAGCTACTCTGTTTCAAAAAAAAAAAAAAAACCTTTCTCTATCCTTTTTCTTTTCTCTCCCAAGCCTACATTTATTATGTATGTATGTATGTATGTATGTATGTATGTATTTGTTATGTATACAGTGTTCTGCCTGCATATATTCCTGCAGGTCAGAAGAGGGCACCAGATTTCATTAGAGATGGTTGTGAGCCACCATGTGGTTGCTGGGAATCAGAATTCAGGATCTCTGGCAGCTCAAGGAGTGCTCTGATCCATCTCTCCAACCCCGCCTATGTTTATTTTTAGATATATTGTATACCATTTAGATGTTTTGTTCCTCTGAATCGGTCTTTACTGTATATCTCTATCTTTTTCTGACCACATGAGTCTTTAATCTGCTAAACATTAAGGCTAAAATTAAAGTGGCAGCTGGCCCTGCTCTATTCTTTGGTTTCCTGAGAGTCTAGCTTGCTGGTGGGAGCCATGCTTATTGCCACAACTCTGCAGAGTTTCTAGTTCCATGTCACCACCAAGAAGCATGCCATTGGCTGCTCGTAAAAATGATTTAATTGTTTGGTAGTAGGGCCCCACTAAAAGAGCCCTGTGGTTTTTGCTGTTAATGCTAAGTCAGGAAGCCTATTCTAAGGGAACTGAGAGCTTCTGCTTGCCTCTAGCAAACAGAGCCCACCTGAGAAAATGTTGCTACCAAGAAGCTGTGCTTGCCTCTGTTCTTTTGTGTTTAGAATCCCTTCCCAAGCTCTCTCAGGATTTATGTGGATATAGTGGCCAAAAATTGGGCAACATGATGATGGGGGATTCCTTCTGTATGCTGTGAATATAAATTTCTCTTATTGGTTGATGACTAAAGCTGTTTCAGCCAATAGACAGGCAGGATGTAGCCAGGCAGGAAGTATAGGTAGGGCAACCAGACTAGGAGAATTTGGGGAGAGGAAAACAGACAGTGAGTCTCAGGGGAGATGCCATGTAGCTGCCAAAGGAGCATTATGGGCATTATGGGCAAACCACAACCTTGTGGCGATACATAGTTTAATAGAAAGGGTTAATAATTAAGAGAGAGATAGCCAATAAGAAGCCTGCGCCATTGGCCAAACAGTTTATAATTAATATAAGCCTCTATGTGTTTATTTGGGACTAAACGGTTGCAGGACAGAAACTTTGCCAACAGAGGAGGTTGGTAGGTCATGGTGCAGCTGGTTCAGCATTCTGCCTCCAGGGCTAGCATATAGCCTGGCCTTCCTCTCAGCATGATGCAGAACTCCCACTCTTCCTGGGCTTCCTCTGGATGGGATCATGAGACTGAGTGGACCAAAGGTGGAAGGCCAGGGTTTTGATCCACATCTAGGAGTCATAGTCTAAGCTGCCCTTCAGGGGACAGGAGTGAAGCCATCTCATCAGGACACTCCTCCTGCTGGTTTCCTGGCATAGAAGGCTAACCTGTGTCAACAGAGGCCAGTGTTCAGGGCAGATGGGAGTGGGGAAGTTTCTTACCCATTGTGTTGGGATTGGTAGGTCCTTCTGAGAATCTCTATTCTTCTTGTATGGTCCCCCTGTTCACCAAACAGAAGCATGAGAGTTCTTCTAGCTCATCCCTTTCCTCGTTGCCCACATACATCCCCTTTTGGATCGCATTCATTTCTGATAGGCTCCTGTGATGGCTAGTGCTATCAACTTGACAGAATCTAGAATCATCTGGGAGGTGGGCCTCTGGGTATGCCTGTGGGGGATTATCTTGATTGCATTCATTAAGGATGGGTGCTGTACCCATTGTGGGTGATAGAATCCTATCACTGGTCCTGGACTAAGTGGAGACAGGTTGCAGAGCAGACTGCAAGCATTCATTGAAAGCATCCTGATTCTGGATGTGACCATGACCAGCTTCCTGAAGCTCCCAGTGGTGTGACTTCCCCACTGTGATAGACTGTAACCTGGAACTGTGGCCCAAAATAAGTCTATTCTTCCTTAAGTTGCATCTGTCAGGGAATTTTACTACAACAACAGGAAAAGAAAGTATGACTGCTCCCTAAATCCCTGGCCCTGTCCTTAATTTCCTTGTGCTCTCAGGACCAAGGCAGTGCCTTGCTTCCCACATGGGTAATCCTAGATGAAGGTCCCTGCAGATGGCATCTATTCCTGCCAGGTCACACCCGACCTTAGGGCAAGACCTCATTGTTTCAATGGCCCCTTCATTGCTAACATTTCCCTCCTACCCATTCTCTGTGGGCTCAGTCTTGTATGGTTAGGCTCCCATGATACTGGATCTAGAAACTGCAGGCTCTGTAGATGTTTTTCTGAAAGACAGTATTCACCAGTCTGTTATGCTTTGTTCTACTCTCTGAATTGGAGTAAATCTCTGTAGAAGTGTTTAGTCCTCTGTAACTATGGCCACTGGAGACAGTGAGGATTGAGAGAAGGGAGGGACTGGGCAGGATCAACAGAGAAAGGGGTCTGCAGACGGCTCCAAGTACAGAATTTCCCAATAGATCACCTGAGTCTCTTTTGTCCTAATGGACTTACACACAGCTAGAGTCAAGGGTAAGGCAGGATACAGCATATGCCATCAAAGAGCCAATGGAGAGCAGGTCAGCTTGCCTGTGAAGCCTCACAATATCCTGGGGGGTTCTTTTGGGATTTCCTACTCTCCAATAAGCTGGCACACATGGAGTATCAGTGGCAGAGGGGTAAACAGAGGCAGTCCTTCCCTCCTCTTGGGGAAATGAGCTATTGCTTGTTGGTAGATGGGATCTCATTATATAGTTTAAGCTGGCCTAGAACTCACTGTGTAGCCCAGGCTGGCCTCAAGCTTAGTGTCTGGGTTTGGGGTACAGGCAGGAGGCAAATCAGCTGCCTAGTAAAGGGCAAGGCAGATATCTGGGTGATCAAGCCTGTCTTTGCCCAGTGTTCCTCATTCTTCTCCATGCTGGCTTCTCTCGCTGACTTCTGTTCTGATGTTTAATTGTTAATTTGCTGCCACCTGTAGAGATCCTGTCCCATCCTATTCTTCATTTGTTTATGCCATCGAGAGGTTAGAGAAGGTGGTCCATGGCTCCTTCCAGAATGAATGCTGAATATAGCTTCCCTCTTCAGTGCTTGGACAAATTGCCATCTCCAGCCAGCACAGCTCTGTTGCCTGCAGACTGCAGACTGGCTGCTCAGGTCCATGTGCCGTGTTCCTCCTTCCCAAGGTCATGTTGCTGTAGGGAATAACCCCTGTATCTCACTCTGTACCTCTTGGATCTCAGGAAATCAGGAGTTACTAAAACATGGCAGCAGATTTGTGCTGGTTGGTTTTAGCCAACTTGATACAGACACAGACAGGGAGAAGGGACTCTCAGGCTTGTGACATGGCTAAGCCATTAAAGGTTAGGCTCACAACCCAAAATAGAAGAGGATCTCTAGCTGAGGAATTGCTTGCAGTAGGCTGTCCTTTTGGCATGTCTGTGGCAGCATTTTTTCCATTGCTATTTGATCTAGGCCCTGGGCTGTATAGTAAAGGGAGCCGAGCAAGCTAGTTGCAGCATCCGTCCACCGCTCCTGCCTCTGCTCCTGCTTTGTTTCCTGCCTTTCAGTGAGGGATGATGACCCGGAAGCATAACATGGAATTAACTCTTTCCTTCTCAAGTTGTTTTGCTCATAATGTTTACTACAGCAACAGAAACCAAACAAGAAAAAAAAAAAAATTGAGCCACATTCTTCTTGAACAGACCAGTTGAGGGCAGATACAGCAGTAATTTACTCTGCTGAGAAGTTTTCATAAACTCAAGATGCCAGAACTTTTATGGCAAATGCCCGGCAATTCTGAATGTCTGATAAAACCAGACAGTTCTAATTATAATGTGAATGCTGACTACCCATAACCAGCCCTAGTTCTGGGTTGTGTTCTGCCACAGGCAGTGTCCCACAATGCAGTTTGCTATCCCCAAAGCAATTGTGGGTGTTTTAATTAATTTTAAGGCAGGGTTTCATGTATCTTAGGCTGGCCTTGAGTTTACAAAGATCCACCTTTCTCTGCCGCCCAAGTGCTGCAATTAAAGGCACACCCAACAACTCTTTGTTTACTACGTGTTCGAGTTTAGACATGAACACGCCTGCCACCTTGCTCACATAGAAGCCAGAGAACAGCATTTAGCTGGGAGGGAGGGCTCCAACTCAGGTCATCAGGCTTGTGACATAAGAGCATTTACTGGCTGAACCATCTCACCGGCCCCAGGGGATGTTTTCAGACATTCATTCACAGCACATGCAGTGGGTCTGGCTGGTGGACCATGTTTGATGTTGAAGCTTGAGTCTTCTAGCCCTCTTGCATGCTCTTGTGCCTCATGTGTCATGTCCTCTGGTTAAAGTGTCCTGTCTTGGGTTCAAGGCCACCTATAAACATGAAGTTGACCATGCAGTTTCTCCTACAACACATTCCTTCTCCCACCCACAACTGCAGGATGTGTGATCACATGGGCCTGCAGAATTACTGAGTGCCACTAATTCAGAGGCCTAATAGTATGGTGGAGATTTGAGGACAGACAGGGTGGGGTGCTGGGCTGGACACATTGGGCAGACAGGCTGTGATGGCGCAGCGGGTGTCTGGACAACCTTCTTGGCCATGCATATGCATGACACAGGCCTTGGGGAGCTGGGGACTTGGCCAGCCTCCAGGAAGGGCACCATATGGAAAGTGTGTGGATTATTTTTTCAGAACTTCAAAACAAAAAAAAGGAAAAAAGAAAGATGTAAAACTTGGAGAAAGGATCATGCAAGGTTACTGATGAGGAGACTCAGAATAGGGCTTTACTAATTGTTTCAGACTCATGGGCCCAGAGTAAGAAACTGAGACATGAAGAGTTGAGAGCCTGAGTCCAGAGGGGAGGGAGGAACCAGGTGTCCCCTGAGGCCCCTGGAGAAGGTAGCCTCTGGTTTCTGGCTGTCCTGCTGGTCCTTTCTGTGGACTTCCTGCTCAGAAGTCTGTGGCTTTGGGTTTCTGGTCTTTTCTGATAATTAGACAAGCTCCTGGCAGCTGGTATTTTACATAATGAGTTCTCCAACTGTATCAGCCTAGATCATTCCTTTTTTTTATTTTTACCTACAAGAGCTCAAAATTTTCCTTTTGGCTTAAGCCATTTATAAAAATTTAAAACCATGGTAGAAGACACCTAACAGAAAATGTGCTGTCTTAATTATGTGTTTTTGCAGTGTTTATTGACATGGAAATATTTGTATAGTACATGTTCTTTTTTTCCTATTGTGGCAAAAATAACATAAATTCATTTTCTTAATGATTTCCAGGTATACAACAGAGCACTGTCAGCCTTGTGTACTTGCTAAGCTACAGACTCTGCAAAAGGCCTTACCTTTCATGATAGCCCACAGCCACTGAGCAGCCCCCCACCCCTGCAGCCCCTGGCATCCCCCTTCAGCTTCTTTACTGTGACCATAGTCTTTTAGACTACCCATGGAAACAAAATTGTATAGTGGTTGCTTATTTGTGGCTGACATTTTTGCTTAGTGGGATTTTATTCCTTTTTAAATTTTTAAAAAATATTTCCCTTTTATTATTTAAATTAGAAACAAGCTTATTTTACATGTCAATCCCAGTTCTCTCTGCCTTATTTCCTCCCCTGCCCCCCTCCTACCCCCTATCTCTTATCCTTTCTGCTCCCCAGGGAGTGTGAGGCCTTCCATGGGGGAATCTTCATCAAAGTCTGTCACATCATTTGGAGCAGGGCCTAGACCCTCCCCTGTGTGTCTAGGCTGAGAGAGTGTCCCTCTATGTGGAATGGGCTCCCAAAGTCCACTCATGTACTAGGGATAAATACTGATCCACTATTATAGGCCCCATGGAATAACCAGACCTCCAAACTAACATCCTCGTTCAGGGAGTCTGGAACAATCCTGTTCTGGTTTACCAGCTATCAGTCTGGGGTCCATGAGCAACCCCTTGTTCAGGTCAGCTGTTTCTGTGGTTTTCTCCAGCCTGGTCTTGACCACTTTGCTCATCACTCCTCCTTTTCTGCAACTGGATTCCAGAGTTCAACTCAGTGTTTAGCTGTGAGTGTCTGTTTCTGCTTCCATTAGCTACTGGATGAAGACTCTAGGATGATATATAAGGCAGTCATCAATCTCATTATCAGAGAAGGGCATTTAAGGAAGCCTCTCTACTATTGCTTAGATTGTTAGTTGGGGTCAACCTTGTAGATCTCTGGACATTTCCCTAGTGCCAGATTTCTTTTTAAACCTATAATGGCTCCCTCTATTATGGTATCTCTTTTCTTGCTCTCCTCTATTCTTCCCCTGACTCGATCTTCCTGCTCTCTCATGTCTTCCTCTCCCCTCCTCTTCTCCCCTTCTCCTTCTCCTAATTCTCTCTCCCCTCCTCCATGCTCCCAATTAGCTCAGGAGATCTTGTCCCTTTCCCCTTCTCCGGGGGATCATGTATGTCTCTCTTAGGGTCCTCCTTGTTTCCTAACTTCTCTGACGGTATGGATTGTAGGCTGGTAATCTTTTACTCTATGTATAAAATCCATATATAAGTGAGTACATACCATGTGACTGGGTTACCTTTTTGTGACTGGGTTAACTCACTCAGGATGGTTTCTCCTAGTTCCATCCATTTGCCTCAGAATTTCAAGATTCCATTGTTTTTGTTTTTCCATTGAGTAGTACTCTATTGTGTAAATGTACGACATTTTCTCCATCCATTCTTCAATTGAGGGGCATCTAGGTTGCTTCCAGGTTCTGTCTATTACAAATAATGCTGCTATGAACTTGGTTGAACATATGTCCTTGTTATATGAATGTGCTTCTTTGGGGTATATGCCTAGGAGTAGAATTGCTGGATTTTGTGGTAGACTGATTCCCATTTTCCTGAGGAATCTCCATACCAATATCCAAAGTGGTTGTATGAGGTTGCACTCCTACCAGCAGTAGAGGAGAGTTCCCCTTTCTCCACATCCTCTCCAGCATAAATTCTCATTGGTGTTTTTTTTTTTTTTTATTTTAACCATGGTATCTCAGTGTTGTTTTGATTTGCACTTCCCTTGTGGTTAAGGATGTTGAGCACTTTCTTATTTGTCTTTCAGCCATTTTAGATTTCTCTATTGAGAATTGTCTATTTAGTTCTGTACCCCACTGTTTAATTGGATTATTTGGTGTTTTGGTGACTAGCTTCTTGAGTTCTTTGTATATTTTGGAAATCAGCCCTCTGTCAGATGTTGTTTGGTGAAGATCTTTTCCCAGTCTGTGGGCTGCCATTTGTCTTGTTGACTGTGTCCTATGGCTTACAGAAGCTTCTCAGTTTCAGGAGGTCCCATTTATTAATTCCCGATCTCAGTGTCTGTGCTACTGGTGTTATGTTCAGGAAGTGGTCTCCTGTACCAATTCATTTGAGGGTACCACCTACTTTCTCTTCTAAGAGGCTCAGTGTGGCTGGATTTATTTTGAGGTCTTTGATCCATTTGGACTTAAGTTTTGTGCATGGTGATAGATATGGATCTATCTGCAGTCTTCTACATGCCAACATCCAGTTATGCCAGCACCATTTGTTGAAGATGCTTTCTTTTTTCCATTGTATAGTTTTAGCTTCTTTGTCAAAAATCAGGTGTTCGTAGGTGTGTGGGTACATATCAGGGTTTTCAATTTGATTCCATTGGTCTACCTGTCAATTTTTGTGCCAATACTAAGGTATTTTCAGGACTGTAGCTCTATTATAGAGCTTGAAGTCAGGGATGGTGATACCTCCAGATGTTCCTTTATTGTACTGGGTTGTTTTGGCTATCCTGGGTCTTTTGTTTATCCATATAAAGTTGAGAATTATTCTTTCAAGGTCTGTGACAAACTGTGCTGGGATTTTGATGGGAGTTGCATTGAATATGTAGATTGCTTTTGGCAAGATTGCCATTTTTACTATGTTGATCCTACCCATCCAAGAGCATGGGAGATTTTTTCATTTTCTGGTATTTTCTTTAATTTCTTTCTTCAAAGACTCAAAGTTTTTGCTGTACAGTTCTTTCACTTGTTTAGTTAGCATTACCCCAAGATATTTTATGTTGAACCATCCCTGCATCCCTGGGTTGAGGCCTCCTTGATCATGATGGATGATTTTTCTGATGTGTTCTTGGATTCGATTTGCCAGTATTTTGTTGAGTGTTTTTTCATCAACTTTCATGAGGGATATTGGTCTATAGTGTTCTTTCTTAGTTGTGTCTTTGTGTGGCTTGGGTACCAAGGTTATTGAAGCCTCATAAAAAGAGTTTGGCAATGACCCTTCTGCTTCTATTGTGTGGAATACTTTGAGGAGAATTGGTATTAGCTGTTCTTTGAATTTCTGATAGAATTCTGCACTGAAGCCATCTGGCCCTGGGCTTTTTTTGGTTGGGAGACTTTTGATGACTGCTTCTATTTCATTGGGGTTTATAGGTCTATTTAAATTGGCTATCTGTTCTTGATTTAATTTCTGTAAGTGATATCTATCCAGAAAGTTGTCCATTTCCTTTAGATTTTCAAATTTTGTGGTGTACAGGTTTTCAAAATATGACCTGATGATTCTCTGGTGTTCCTCAGTGTCCGTTGTTATATCCCCCTTTTCATTTCTGATTTTGTTAATGTGCATGTTCTCTCTCTGCCACTTGGTAAGTTTGGATAAAAGTTTGTCTATCTTGTTGTTTTTCTCAAAGAACCAACTCTTTGTTACATTGATTCTTTGAATTTTTTCCTAGTTTCTAGTTTATTGATTTCAGCCCTGAGTTTGATTATTTCCTGGCATCTACTCCTCCAATGTGTGTTTTCTTCTTTTTGCTCAAGAGCTTTCAGTTGTGCTGTCAATTCTCTAATGTGACTATTCTCCAGTTTCTTCATGTGGGCACTTAGTGCTATGAACTTTCCTCTTAGCACTGCCTTCAAAATGTCCCATAATTTTGGGTATGTTGTGTCTTCATTCTCATTGAATTCTAGGCAGTCTTTAATTTCTTTTTTTATTTCTTCTTTGACCCAGAAATGGTTCAATTTCCATGAGTTTGTAGGTTTTCTGCAATTTGTGTTGTTGTTGAATTCTAACTTTAAAGCATGGTGGTTTGATAAGATACAGGGGGTTATTCAATTATTTTGTAGCTGTTGAGGTTTGCTATGTGGCCAAGTATGTAGCTGATTTCAGAGAAGGCTCCATGTGGTGCTGAGAAGAAGATATATGTCGGGAGACACTGTAACCATGCCTCCTAAGAAGTGACTACAGGTGTGCCCGACCATGCCCGTTAGGTGGTGTCAGGTGATGTGGGAGAGGGTTTAAAGGACAGACAAGGCACATGGCTCACTCTCTCTAGCTCTCTTGCCTTGCTGCTTTTGGCATACACTGGCTTGCTGTTGGCTGGCGTTTATCTATTAAAGCTATCCTAACCTTACAGATTCCGTATCAGTTCATTGTTTTGGGTATATTCTTTTGTGTTTGGATGGAATGTTCTATAAATGTCTGTTAAACCCAATCAGCTCATAACTTCTATTAGTTCCTTTGTTTCTTTGTTAAGTTTCTGTCTGATTGTCCTGTCTTGTGGTAAGAGTGGGGTGTTGAAGTCTCTCACTATAAGTGAGGTTTTATGTGTGATTTGAGTTTTAGTAATGTTTCTTTTATGAATGTAGATGCCTTTGAATTTAAGGAATAGATGTTCAGATTTGAGACTTCATCCTGATGGATTTCTCCTGTGATGAATATGAAATGACCTCCTTCATCTCTTTTGATTGATTTTAGTTTAAAGTCTAATTTGTTAGATATTAGGATTGCTACCCCCGCTCATTCCTTGGGTCCATTTGATTGGAAAATCTTTTCCAACCCTTATCTCTGAGGTATCATCTGTCTTTGAGTTGAGGTGTGTTTCTTGTATGCAGCAGAAGGATGGATTCTGTCTTTGTATCCATTCTGTTAGTCTGTGTCTTTTTATAGGTGGGTTAAGACCATTAATATTGAGGGATATTAATGACCATTGATTGTTCATTCTTGTTTATTTTGGATTTGGTGGTGGTAATGGAATTGCTTGTGGATTTCCACCCCTGTTTTTCTTTTGGCTGTTGGTAAAGTGAGATCTGTTACCTAAAGTGGGACACAAATAATGCATACCTCAAAGGAGTCAGACCAAGTTTGACAAACAGATGTTTTAATAGGAGAGTACTCATGTGTGGTCTTCGTCACATGTGCCAGCCCCCAAGAGGGCGTGGCTAACATTTCCCCTACAATTACCTATGTTTTTCTGGTTGTAGTTAACTTCCTTGGGTTGGAGTTTTCCTTCCAGAACTTTCTGTAGGGCTGGATCAGTGGATATGTGTTGTTTAAATCTGGTTTTGTCATGGAATATCTTGTTTTTTCCATCTATAGTGATTGAAAGCTTTGTGGGTATAGTAGTCTGGGCTGGCATCTGTGGTCTCTTAGTGTAGGTAGAATATCTATCCAGGACCTTCTGGCTTTCAGAGATTCCATGGAGAAGTCAGATGTAATTCTGATAGGTTTGCCTTTATATGTTACTTGGCCTTTTTCCTTAGCTGCTCTTAATATTCTTTATTCTGTATGTTTTGGGGTTTTGATATCTATGTGGTGAGGGGCTTTTTTTGTGGTCCACTCTATTTGGTGTTCTGTAAGCTTCTTGTACTTTCAATGGCATGTCCTTCTTTAGGTTAGGAAAGTTTTCTTTTATGATTTTTTTTAATATGTTTTCTGCACCTTTGAGGTGGGTTTCTTCACCTTCTATACCTATTATTCATAGGTTTGGTCTTTTCACAGTGTCCCATATTTCCTGGATATTTTGTGTTACGGATTTGTTGGACTTAAGATTTTCTTTGGTCAATGAATCTGTTTCTCCTAGTGCATCTTCAACTCCTGAGATTCTCTCTTCCATCTTGTATTCTGTTGGTTATGCTTGCATCTGTAGTTCTTGATCATTTACCCAGCTTTTCTATTTCTAGCATTCCTTCAGTTTGTGTTTTCTTTATTGTATCTATTTCAGTTTTCATGTCTTGAACTGTTTGAATTGTTTGCATCATCTGTTTGTTTTTTCTTGGCTTTCCTTCCTTTCTTTAAGAAAATTACTGATTTCGTATCTTTTTTGGTTTGATTTTCTTCCATTTCTTTTTTTTTCATATCCTCTTTGAGGGTCTCTGTCCTTTTCATGAAGTTTGTTTTCAAGGTCATTCTCTTCTGCTTCATCTGCTATGGAGTATTCGGGTCTTGTTGGTGTAGAGTCCCTAGACTCTGGTGATGACATATTAGTTTTTCTGTTGTTGAATGTGTTTTTATATTGTCTTCTTCCCATCCTTTCTTCCAGTGGGTGCAGGAGGAGTCTCTTCCTCTCGTGGTGGGTACAGGTCCAAGGTTGCCTTCTGGTGGGTGCAAGCAGGTCCAATACTCCAATGGCTGTCCTCTTTCCATGGATGGAGGATGAACTAGTACCTGCACCTTGGCAGTCTCTGGGTGGGCTGGACCGGGATGGGATCCTCAGTGCACAGCCTCAGGCAGCTCCGAGCAGGGCACCTGAAGGCCTATTTTCTTCCTTTTTAAGGCTTACTAATATTCTATTCCATGCAGTCACCGTTTTTCTGTCTGTATCTCTGAATGGACATTTAGGCTGTGTCCACCTCTTGGTGATGCTTCAGTGATGATGATGAATGATGCTTCAGTGGACATAGCTATACAAGTATCTCCTTGAATCCTGGTTCAGATTCTGGGGGATAAACATACCAAGGTGTGATTCCCAGGCTGTCTGGTAGTCTGGTTTTAATTTCTTTGAGGGATCTTCACACTACTTTCTGTGGCAGCTGTGCCATTTGACACATCATCAGTGTGCTGGAGTTTCCACTCCATCATTACCCTTTCTACACACACAGGTCGGCAGTGTCAAATATTTTAACATTTCTGGGTATCTCATCTCCAGAACTTTCTAGCCTGCAAAAACTTACAACGCATGGCTTGTCTATTACTTGCAGTGAAATAACCATAGCTACACCCCAATATAGAGTATACTAGCTCCCTGCAGAGAGAAACGTGAGCCCAGTTTTTTCAGCGCGTCTCAGGCATCAGGAGGCAGATATTGGCATGGTGGAGAAAGCTGTACCCTGGGATTTCTGAGATGAGATGGTAACTATCCTGGGAGATAAGATATGTTCTAGTGTCATGGGGAAACCTATTTCAGCCAAGCAAAAACGTTTTCACTCTCTGCACTTGACTGCAAGTCTGGCTTCTGGTGGGCATTTACTAGGTTCTTAGATTCCCAGCCTTGTCCTTTCTTGACAGAACAGGGGATTCCTCCTAAGCTGCATCTCGGGTCCTCATAAACAATCCATAGTACAGAGGTTAAAGCAAGCTGGGAACCCAGTGCCTTTCCAGATGTCTCAGGCCTGGAGCAGGGTGGGCTAAAACTAGTGTTTTCCTGTCCTTTCTTTTGAAGGGGGCAGCTGAAGGTCACAGGACAATCCGGCTGTATGCCTACAGAGGGGACCCTTCCTAGGTAGTTGGGGGAACAAGTGCTTGGCTACAAGCACTTTGTTTTGGTCAAGACTAAGAACACCAACCTGGAAGCAGCCTAGATGCCCCTCAACTGAAGAAAGGATACAGAAAATGTGTTACATTTACACAATGGAGCACCACTCAGTGGGAAAAAAAAATGGAATCTTGAAATTTGCAGGAAAATGGATGGAACTAGAAGAAACCATTCTGAGCGAGATAACCCAATCACAAAAAGACAAACATGGTATGTACTCAATCACTCATATGTGGATTTTAGACATAGAGTAAAGGATTACCAGCCTACAATCCACACCACTAGAGAAGTTAGGCAACAAAGAGGACTCTAAGAGCGACATACATGGTTCCCCAGAGAAGGGGAAAGGGACAAGATCTCCTGAGCAAATTGGGAGCATGGGGGGGGTGGGGAGGGGAGAGGGAGCTAGGAGAATGAGAAGGGGAGAAGAGGAGGAGTGAGGAGGACATAAAGGAGCAGAAAGGTTGTGTAGGGGGAAGAACAGAGTAGAGCAAAATAAGAAATACCATCCGAGAGGGAGCCAGTATAGATTTAAAGAGAAATCAGGCACTAGGGAAATGTCCAGAGATCTACAAGGATGACACCAACTAACCATCTAAGCAACAGTGGGGAGGCTATCTTAAATGCCTTCCCCTGATAATGAGATTGATGACTAACTTATATGCCATCCTAGAGCCTTCATCCAGCAGCTAGTGGAAGTAGAAGCAGACACCCACAGCTAAACACTGAACTGAACTGGAATCCAGTTGCAGAGAAGGGCGAGTGATGAGCAAATTGGACAAGACCAGGCAGATGAAACCCACAGAAACAGCTGACCTGAACAAGCAGGAGCTCTTGGCCCCCAGACTGATTATTGGGAAACCAGCATGGAACTGATCCAGACTCCATGAATGTGGGTGTCAGTGAGGAGGCCTAAATCTTTGGGGCCTCTTGTAGTAGATCAGTACTTATCCCTAGTGTAGGAATGGACTTTGGAATCCCATTTTGCATAGAGGGATACTCCCTCAGCCTAGACACACGGGGGAGGGCCTAGGCCCTATCCCAAAGGATATGACAGACTCTGAAGACCCCCCCCATGGAAGACCTCACTCTCCCTGGGGAGCAGATATTATATGGGATAGGTAGGGTGTTAGTGGGTGGCAGAGGAGGAGGGGAGGGAGAGGGAACTGGGATTGACATGTAAAACAATCTTGTTTCTAATTTAAATTAAAAAATGGAGGGAAAAGAAAAAAAAAAAAGAAAGGTCTGCTGAGGTTAGGCAGTACATGAAGAACCACAACGTAACTACTCAAATTTTATTTTTCACTTGAAATTATTATTTTCTTAGGATTGTACTCTTATAGAGACTTTAAATGCTTTTGTATTTTAGGGGACAGACAATAATTATACATTTTAAATAGTATAAGTTGAAATGCTTTTATACCTGCATATAATTTGTAGTCCTGATGGATAAAGCCAAAATTCATTAGCTCACACACTTGTTATTGTATGGTCAACCTTTAAAAGTCTACTCATTTGGCAATTTTAAAATATAGAATATATCATGAATATTAAAAAAAAGAAGGAGGAAACTGCCCAAAATACCAGAGGAAACTGTGACTTAGCTTTAGTCTCTGAAGAAAACTAGGGTCTGTGTGATGCTGTCTGTCTCTCCTCCCTGCTTTCTTTTGAGAATCCATTATTCATTTGTAGATTATTAGCTAATTATGCATGGCCAAAGGAGTATGACTCACTTCATTTACATGGTAGCATTTCACAAAGGTCTGTTGGAGTACTTTCTGATGGATTCTGGGAGTGTTTAGACTAGGGGATAGTTTTGGGGGACCAGAGATACCCACTATCTTTGCCTAGCTAGCAGGGCCCTCCTATCTACCTCCCCCTACCACACTCCTACTGTTTTGTTACCACTCAGCACTGGTGCCAAGAGTACAATCCTAAGAAGTAGGCATGTCATCCTACTTCTGCATGACAGAGTCCCCTGCTCACACTCAGCCTGCTGTAGTCAGTGTGCTGACCAGGAACTTGAGAGCATGGATCTGAAAAAAACAGGCTATTTGCCATGCTCCCAACTCCCAAGAGGTCTGAGAAATGCCAAGCCTTAGAACTCAGTGACTCTGTTTACCCAAGAGAGGTATTATACAAGGACACATGATCCAGGGTGCTCTTTGCACTGTGGAATTATCAGCAAAGGACAGTGCAAAACTTTAACCAAGGGATAGGGAGAGAGCTGAGGAAAATGTGCTCCCTCCAAAATCAGGGACCAAGCAGATGTGAAGAACAACTTACAACTTGTTTATGGCAAGAAATTGGAACAAAAAATGCCAGGTTTTTCCATGGAAAAATTTGTGTGTGTGTGTGTGTGTGTGTGTCTTTCTCTCTCTCTCTCTCTCTCATGTGTATGTATATGTGTATGTAGGTATGTCTATATACAATCGTACACAAATCTTGCTTGGCGATGGGACTGTGTTCTGAGAAATGTGTCACTAGACTACCGTATTGCTGTGTGACCATCATAGAGTGCTTCCACAGCCTAGATCTACAGATCAACCACTTGACAGGACCTCAGTGCAATCAAAAGACATAGTAAACAGAGTAACACAGCACAGTGTCACAGGTAGAGGGTATACTCTAAAAAATAAAAATACAAATCTAGTATAGTAAGGACATAAATGACAAAATACCATTCACAATGATTACTTAGCATGTTGGCTGTGGTTTCGTGTGCTTCTTTGTGTCTGCACCATGGCAACTCTTCAAATGTGTGAGTCATGTATTAGATACTTGACTGCATGTGTCTAATTGCCTATATATATATATATATATATATATATATATATATATATATATATGTATTTGACAAATATGCTATAAATATATAAACAAATGGAATATAGCTGATTATAAATTTGATATCCTGTATGGAGTGTGGATTTATATATATATATATATATATATATATATATATATATATATATTTGTATCATGATGAAAGACAGCAATGGCCTAGAACTACATGTGAAATGGATAACTCAGAAGCCCCAGGCTCTTGAGGACAAAAACTCCCTGGTCACTTGTTCTCACACGCTACTCCCTGATGGAGCATGGAACTGGATTTGGGATTCTCATAGAAAAGACTTTGCTTTGTCCAAATCAGATGGTCTGTTTATGTCCTGGTTGTATTTTTTTTTTTTTTTGCCAGCTTGATACAAACTCTGGTCATCTGCTAAGGGGGAATTTCAGTCAAGAAAATGCCTCCATCAGATTAGGCAAGCCTGTGGGGCATTGTCTTGATTGATGATTAATGTGGAAGGATCCAGCTCACTGTGAGTGGTGTCACTCCTGGGCAGGTAGTTCTGAGTGCTATGAGAAAGTAGGCTGAGCAAGCCACAGGGAGGAAGCCAGTAAGCTGTGTTTCTTCATGGCCTCTGCATCAGTTCCTGCATCCAGGTTCTCGTCTCCAGAGTTTCTACCCTGACTTCCCTTCATGATGAGTGTAATCTGGAAATGTAAGCAAAATAAACCCTTTCCTCCCCAAATTGCTTTTGCTCCTGGTGTTTTGTCACAGCAACAGAAGACACATGAAGACAATTTGTTAAAAGTGTCTATTTAGCAATTCCAGACACTCATTCCCCCACTTGCTTCAGATGCTCACTCTACACCTGACTCTCCTCCAGGGTGCCACCCTTGCACAATCAGCTCTGCCTCTCTTGTCCAGGACAGATTTTAATAAAGCTGCTGCATGTGGCTGAGGATTTCAAGTCTGATTTCCACTATTTGGAGTCCCAGGGGAAGGAAAGCCTTGTTTAATTCAATTCGTAACACAATTAATCCAACCATAAACCTGATGACTTGAAAGGACAAAGGAGGATGAACTATAGCCCAGTCAAGAAGTGGGAAGTCCTCTGGATTGTCAGCAAGTGAGGCTCTTGGGGGCCTGGCTGGTTCCTCTGCTTCTATGCAGGTCGCTGGCTCCAGAAACCTGTTTCTATCGAAACTTCCTCCCCCCCTTTCCTCCAATGCTCTGCACTTCCCAGTGGGTAGTCAGTCCAGACATGTTGGCTAAGTTGTCTAACATCACAAGGCTAAAAAATATTTATGAGAAATCTGGAATAACTCAGTTCCCCTGGTTTTATGTCAAAGGGAACTAGCTATTGTTTAAAACATACAGACAAAACTCATTTGACATATGGTTGGCTTCCACTTAATTACTGCATATTTGCCAGCCAAGTCTAAGGAAATAATTCTACATATCTAAATGGGAAAGATCTCCAGAGCTTATGTATTTATCACTGCATAATTTGTAATTTACATCTTGAATCACATTAAATACATACTAGTTTAGAGATAGATTGCAATCAATAACAAAACGATCATTACAGATTAAAAAAGGGATTGTGTGGCTCAAATAATACTAATGCCCACAGATGCCAAGCAACACCCAGCTGAAGGAAAATAATTGTACATATAAAGTTGCTTGGTTATAACTTTATGAAAACAGTTACATGAAAAGGTAGAGGAACGAGCACAGCACAGCACTGGGTATGCTTTGAATTGATGTTTGTGGTTGTGACATTTCCTTCTCTTTTAGTTCTTGCCCAAATATTTGGTAAAGAAGATGATCGTTACAAAGAACTGGGTGTTGAACTGAGAGCCTCACACATGTTAGGCAAGTTTAAGCACTTTACACTGAGCTATATAAACAACCTTTCTTTTCACTTTGTATTTTGAGACAGGGTCTCACTGACTTGTCCAAGCTGGCCTGGAATGCATTCTGTAACCAAGGTTAACCTTTAACTTTAAGACACTCCTGCTTAAGGGGTCCAGACCAGGCTGGTGAAACCCACAGAAACAGCTGACCTGAACAAGTAGGAGCTCATGGACCCCAGACTGATAGCTGGGAAACAGTATGAGACTGATCCAGACCCCCTGAATGTGGGTGTCAGTGAGAAGACCTCGGAAATCTATGGGGCCCCTTGTAGTGGATCAGTACTTATTCCTAGCATAGGAATGGACTTTGGGAGCCAATCCCACATGGAGGGATACTCCCTGAGCCTAGACACAAGGGGGTGGGCCTAGGTCCTATACCAAAGGATATGACAGACTCTGGAGACCCTCTATGGAAGGCCTCAACCTCCCTGGGGAGCAGAAAGGGTATGGGATTGGTAGGGTGTTAGTTGGGGGGGGGGGACTGGGATTGACATGTAAAATAATCGTCCTAATTAAAAAAAAAGATCCTCCTACTTCTAGTTGGGTGGTGGTGGTGCACACCTTTAATCCCTGCACTGGGGAGGCAGAGGCAGGTGGATCTCTGTGAGTTCAAGGCCAGCATAGTCTACAGAAAGGGTTCCAGGACAGCCAGGGCTGTTCCACAGAGAAATCCTATTTCAAAAAACAAAACAAACAAAAAGAATAGAAAAGAAAAATTCTTCTGTCTCAGACTGTGGAGTGGAGGAGATTGCAGTTTGCACTTTCAGGATTGACTAATTTATCATTTCTAACCCATTCATCCTAAGTCTTACACAGTGTTTTAGCCTGTTATTTTAAGTTAATTCACTCATTCAGTGGGAGAGATTTGCCTGATGAAGTGGTTGGGAAGAGCTGCCAGGATCCATGTGCATGAAGGGTGAGGAGTGTAGAATTCTTACTTTTTCCTATGGTTTCCTGTGCACATGCATATATTCTTAAAATGCATATAGACAGAGTTATAACATGGGCATCTCTGATCTCACCATTGCACTTAATATTGGACAGATCCCCAAATATTGATATATATAGGGCTATCTGGTCTAGCTTAATGGAAATATTAGTTCTAGTTATTTTAATGATTACTACTAACTTCTAATTCTTAAATGTGTTTAATTTTAATCTTTTTTAATAATGTCATGTAGCCTTTGGCTATATACACAATGCTGAGAAGAGCACTTCTGTATATGTCTTTAGATACATAACCTTAGGGTCAGTTCCTAGAGAGATCTATATTTTAAAGCACAACATAAGGAATTTTAAAAGTTTCCAGGGTTTAAGTTTCTAGGGTTGGAGAAACAGCTCAGCAGTTAAGAGCACTTGTTGCTCTTGCAGAGGACCGAGATTCGGTTCCCAGCATCCATCTAGAGTGTGTAACTCCAGTTCCAGGGAATCTGATGCCCTCTTCTGGATGCCCTCTTTTGGTGTCCCATGGCGCACACACACACACACACACACACACACACACACACACACACACACACACACACTCAGGATGTTTTAGGGTTACTATTGCCATGATGAAATACCATGACCATGAGCAACTTGAGTAGGAAACTGTTTGTTTGGCTTATGCTTCTGATTCAATCAGTGTTCATCACCAAAGAAGTCAGGGCAGGAACTCAAACAGAGAAGGAACTTGGAGGCAGGGCCTGATGCAGAGGCCAGGAAGGGGTACTACTTACTGGCTTGCTCCCAATGGTTTGCTCAGCCCATTTTATTTAGAACCCAGGACTACCATTCCAGAGATAGGGAATGGGCCTTCCCACATCAATCACTTATTAATAAAATGCCCTAGAGGCTCGCCTATAGCCTGGTCTTATGAGGCATTTTCTCAATTGAGCTCCTTCCTCTCCAATGACTCTAGCTCATATCAAGTTGACATAGAACTAACTAGCACAAAGGCAAAGCAACCATACCCATAAAATAATAAAATAAATCTACAAAAAAGTTTAAAATAACAACAACAATAAAATTCCAGCTGGATGTTGTAGTGTCTGCCTGTAATTGCAGCACTTGGCAGTCTGAGGCAAGAGGGTCAGGCATTCCTAGGGTATATGAGACTGTTTCAAAACATAAATAAATAGTAAATAAATACATTCCATTATCAAATCCCTTTTCTCTTTATTTCTGAAGCTGTTTCACAATGAGTTTATTGGTTTTGCTTGTTGTGGTCAATTTGTACTTTTAAAAACAATTATTTCTTTTACTTAATTTTTTTTGTTTATTTACTTTTTTGATTTTACATCCCAACCAAAATTTCGACTCCCTCCTCTCCTCCCAGTCCCCACTCCTCCTCTGTTTCTCTTCAGATAGAGGCAGGCAGCAGGCAGACAAAAGCCTTTACTCTTAATATGAGGAAGTGTTTTGTCTGAGAACTGCCTCTGGCTGAGTAGACTGTAGTGATGAGATCATCCTATCATTGCTGTGAGGATGTGCTTGCTGAGTCCTGTCCGGTGCCCCTCCCCCCCTCCCCCCCCGTATTAGTCTGCTTTGCAGCTGCTGTGATTAAAAAACAAAAACAAAACCAAAACCAAACCAAAACAACACCATGACCACAGCAACTTACAGAAGCAAGGGTTGGTTTGGGGATTGTGGATGGAGAGGGTTAGAGTCCATCACCATCATGGCAGATAAGCCTGGCAGCTGCAGCAGCAAGCTGAGAGCTCGCATCTCTAACTTCACAAATAGGAAGCAGAGAGAGATAACTGGAATGGTGCATACATTTGGAATCTCAGTTCCCACTGCCGGTGACACACATCCTCCATCAAGCCTATACTTCCTAAATTTCCCAAACAGCTCTACCAACTGGGGACCAAGTATTCAAATTCTTGAGACTATGGGGCACATCTCTTTCAAACTACCACATCCCTTTAATGGAGTTTAAAGAGTTGATGTGGTCAACCCACAGAGTTATACATCCTG
Source organism: Cricetulus griseus (assembly GCF_003668045.3). Taxonomy (NCBI): domain Eukaryota; kingdom Metazoa; phylum Chordata; class Mammalia; order Rodentia; family Cricetidae; genus Cricetulus; species Cricetulus griseus. The sequence continues at coordinate 162,786,135 of NC_048596.1, forward strand.
AGGTAGCAATCTGCCCCTGCTCCTTGACTCTCCAGTGGAGGAAGTACTGATACCCTTTTGGTGGCAGAGGGCAAGTCCACCCTGTAGCTTGTAATGAAGCCACAGTTATCCTCTGTGCTACTCTGCTGCAGGTGTCTGGCACCAGTTGTAACATGGCTACACTTTTCTAATTCCTGGGTAGGCATGTCACCAGCAGCAGTCTCAGAAGAATGAATATTGTTATATTTTTGAAGAAAAAGAGGAAGAGACACAAGATGAGATATATTGACTAGTTTATTATAGGACATATTAAGCAGTTTATTATAAGGCCTGGCAGAGTAAGGAGACTAAGAGAGAAGAGGAACAGGGGTAATGGCTGACCGCCATGGCCAGTCGCCATAGAGAGGCAGAGAGAGCACGTAGGTGGGAGAAGAGAGAGCAAAGCAGAAGCAGAGAGAGAGAGTAACGAGTAAAGAGAGTAAAGAGAGTGAGCAGCAGGGAAGGTGGAACTTTCAAAGGGAAGACTGCGCATGCGCACTGAGGTTCCACGCGTGCCCAGAGTCCTCAGCCGGCGGTAATGAGTGGCGGTGACTGGTGATGAGGTAGCACCTTTTCCTGTGTGTGCCCTGACTGTTGTCAGGGGGCGGGGTCTGTCTCTTAAAGAGATATTGCCAATCAGTATTAAAGCCTGAACCTTCCGATATGCCGGGCAAGCGTGAGACCCCTGTCAGGGCCATGATGTGCAGTGTGAACTGTAGGAAACATCACTTGCCTGTGTGTGTCAGACACTCGCAATTCTTAGCAAATCCATGTGGACGAAACTGCACTGTAGCAGTCATTGGTCTAGTTTGGTGGAATTTTCTGGGTTTTCTCCTAAGCATATAAGTTTACAATTCCCATTCATCTATGAAATTAGGTATGGTCACATGACTTACTTTGATCAATGAAATGTTAGTATGTGTCTCTTCCAGAGAGAAGCTTTGAGAGCTTGCCTATGAGTGGGTCCTTTCCTCTGTGGCATGGAGACCAGCCACATGCCAGACACCCTGTCCATCAGGATCTCAAAGTGAGGGCAAATAACAGAATCTCTAGACGATCTGGGAGTCATGGGGAGTATGAGCAGGCAAAGTTTGTTATTTTACTTATCCTTTTATGCTCTGTTTAACATATGTTAATTGACAGGTCGTTACTATAAGTCATCGATGTTATGGGATTGTTAATATAACACTGTATGCCCCGTTCTGATGAAGAACTGACATCAGAGTGTCCATTTATTTCTCACAGTCAGCTGATAACAATGGAAGAATTGGGGTGTGTCCTTAAATACTTTGGCTGCAGTCTGCCAGTTCTCCACTCCGGGGCCTTAACTAGTCAGTCGTTGGTTCCGCATTGGAATGGAAGGGGCAAGAATCAAAAGCTCTCTTCTTTGGGAGTGGAGCCCCCGGGGTATCAGATTGATGGCTATTTCATTACATAGACTTACTAAGTTAGAAAAGACAGAAACAGATCATACTGACAGGGTGCGCCAGCGCGAACACACACACACACACACACACACACACACACACACACACACACACACAGAGAGAGAGAGAGAGAGAGAGAGAGAGAGAGAGAGAGAGAGAGAGAGAGAGAGAGAGAGACTGGCTTAAGTGAGTGAGGCTCAGACAATATCCTCAGGATACTGTCTCTCCATCACTTCTCTCTGCTTTCATTTGTGTGGCTTTAATCTCACACAAACCCATGCCTTAGGGGACCACAGGTTCCATCTGTAGCTTAGCACCCCAGTGGGGATGCAGTTTTGTCCTCAGCAACAAGACTGGATGAAATGATGAGTGTGAATGTGACTGTGGAGGAAATGGAAGCCCAACGTCGGTGTGCAGCAGTCGGCATCTTGAAATTCTCAGAGATGCCACTGTCACTGCAGAAGGAAAGAATCAGGACACCAAGGAGAGATGCAGTTTCAGAGTTAAGGTCCCAGTGACAAATCCCAGGGTAGCCTGAGAAATGGAGCCATAGCCATGAAAAATTGGGTCTACCTACATGGGATACTGAGCTCACACCCATAGAGCACTAGGCTCACACCTTGAGGCACTGGAAGACACACCCAGGAAGCACTAAGGTTACACCTTGAGGCACTGGAGGACACACCCAGGGAGCACAGAGTGGGGGATGGGGTAGGGGGTGGAGGGCATACTAGTTAAGCATTGAGGGCCACACCATGGGGTATAGGGGTCAAACCCATGGCACACTGCGACTCTGGCAGCAGGTGTGGCCATGGGGTCAGGAAGCATCTGTGCTTCAAGCTGTGGCTCCTGTATATGCAAACAGAGAGGTGACTCCCAGTTAGACTTCTGCCCAAGGAGTGATACTTGACCCCAAGGGGACTTCACTGGACATAGCTGTGTAGTATCACTCTGATGAATTTGAGGCGGGAGATGCCATGCCAGACTAGAGCCAGGCTCTCCTGCACACTTGCTACAGAGACTCAGAAGTACGGCCATGAGCATTCTTTCAGCTGTAATGTTTTACTGAGCATATACCTGGGCTTGATATCCTCTGGGGACTGAGGCTTGATAGCAGTGGATGTCAATGTAGATCGTGAGGTGAGTGTATACAAAATAAAGATCATTTCTGATGTTGACTACTATAAAGGAAACAAAACAGGGAAATGTGGCTAAGAATGGCCAGGTGATCTTGGACACTTCTTGGAGAAGGGCCGTTGGAGCTAAGTCTGCTGGAAGGCCTTAGACACAGGAAGAATTGGGATGGGGCTTTCTGGAAGGAGGAAAGGTGGAGAACTTGGCATCCGGTAATGTTGGGAAGAAAGTGAGTGAGGGTGGAAGATGGAGAGACATGACGTGGGTGTGACAAGGCAGACAGGGATGGGACTGGCATCCCTTGTTGGCCATGGCACAAGGTTTCACTTTTGTCCTCCATGCTCTAGACAGCACACAGGACTCATTGCTGTGGGGATTCCTGAAGCTGTCCAGTGACCTGTCCTTCCCTGGAACAGGCCCCTAACATTGGCAAGTAAGCTGGTCCCTTGCTTAATACCCTCTCTCAGGCTATGCTCACTAGCAATGTCAGCCAGGTGTGGCTTCTGCAGGAGGAGCCAGGCTCCCCTTCCTTCTGCTGGAAACATCTGGCCCAGTGCACACGGGTGTCTGGTCAGGTTTCCCTTACATTTCCAGAACCTAGGATGGCAATTCTCATACAAGGAGTTTATTGAGAGAGTGTCCCCAGAAGAGCCATACATGGAAATGAGAAAGCTGAGCTGAGAAGGTACAGCGAGGAACCTTTTCAGGGGACAGTTGGTTCATACAGTCATCTTGAAACATAAGAAGCTGAGTTTGCACCTGATGCCAGTCACTGCCTGCAGGGCTCTGCAGGCCACAGGGAAAGATCCTAAGCCTCAGGCTTCTCCAGACAGGTGAGTCCCATTAGTCAAAGAAAGGCCTTCAGAGAAAGGCACAGTTGGGGGTGATCAGCGGTCTGGGCTTGGAGCAGACCCAGTTTGTAATGGGCCCATTGGAGAAGTCTTAGCTAGGGTACTACAGTTACTTTTATGAGGAGCAGTCTACATTTCTTCAGGAGAAACTTAGAGCTGTGTCAAAGATTGAAGCAGGTGCCTCAGACTGGTGTCCAAAGTCAGTTAGTACCTGAATCTTTGATGTTGGGCAACTGTACATAATGCTAGGCTTGTTTGACCAATCGGGACTGGAGGGAGGAAAATGGAGCACCTTCTGGCCTGTGCTTCATAAGTGATGCCTGCTGCTCAGCCACTCTCTGCATTCTTCAGATGGGTAACAGGGTCCTTAAGGCTGTGTGGCTGACCTACAGGGCAGGGCTAGCTAGTTAGTAGATGTCTTAGTTGTTGTTCTATAGCTGTGAGGAGACACCATGACCATGGCAACTCTTAGAAAAGTAAGTATTTAATTGGGGGCTGGCTTACAGCTCATGATCATTATGGCGGGGAACATGGTGGTAAGATGGTGCTGGAGAAGTAGCTGAGAGCTACATTCAGATCCACAGGCAGTAGGCAGAGAGAGAGATGGAGAGAGAGAGAGAGACAGAGAGAGAGAGAGAGACAGAGACAGAGACACAGAGAGACAGAGAGAGACCAGGCCTGATGGGCTTTTGAAACCTCAAAGCCCAACCCTAATGACACACCTCCTCCAACAAGGCCACACCTCCTAACCCTTCCCTGACAGCTCATCAACAGGAGACTAAGAATGCAAACATATGAGCCTACAGGGGTCAATCTCATTCTAACCACCATAGCAGGAAAACAGAATTTGAACTAGCTGCCTTGGACCTGACTCCCAGTAGTGACTTAGAAGTGGGCTGCAGAAAGTGGGAGTGAATATCAGAGGCCAGGATCTCCAGACCCTGGAGTGGCCATCATCATCTCCCCTGAGGACTACACAGGCTGCTGTGGTTTGTTTGTTGTCTTTTGTCTGAGAAAGGGTCTTAGATATATAGTGTGCGGGCTGGTCTTGAAGACACTGCATGCCTGAGGATAGCTGGAGCTTTGACCCTCCTGCTTCCACCTCCCAGATGCTAGGATTACAGAGTGTACCATCACACCTGGATTGTAGTTTCCCACTTATGTGTTACTCATCTGACCCTCAGGTGGAGACACAGAGGTTCACTTTTCTCCTTTTGTGCCCCAAGTCTTGTCAAATGCAGGGTTTATCGTGGCTACCAGTTTCAGAGTACCTTATAGTAGGAAGTTGTGGCGGCAGGAATATGAGGAATATGAGGTACCATGAAATATAGTTCTCAGGACTTTCAGGCCAGTTCCAGCCCAGGGGCCTTTGGGTCATGAGTTTGAAGTATATGATGTCTTCAGCAATAGAGACTTAACTTCCACCTCTTAAGGACAACCAAGGGGAAAAGTAATAGCCTACAATGTTTTGGGAGTCTCTTGGACAACCTGACCAACAACTTAAAAAGTGACTTCTCATGCCTGGTGTTGGGTTTTTTGTTTGTTTGCTTGTTTGTTTTGAGTTTTGTGGGGGGTTTTTTTATGGTCCTTGTTTCTTAGAGAAAGATGGGAAATCCTAATTTATTAATTTTTTTTCTTCTCATAATTTTTCATTCTTTGGGAATTTCACATTATGCACCCCAACCCCACTCATTTCCCAGTCCTTCCTTGTCTGCCCCCCATAGCCTCCCCAAAAAAGAAAATTTAAAAAATCATTTTGTTCTTCCATTTTCCTGCTTTTCCATCATATATTCATTTGTCTTGGTAGCATTGGGAGCTACAGTGTGTCCCAGTATACCCTTTTTCCCAAACAGCTTTACTTGCAAATATTCATTGCAATGAATTGTTGGTCTGGTTCAAGGCCTCTGGCTTCTGGCACACCATCAATACTAGACCCTTACCAAAACTTCTTTCAGATATCCTGCTGTTGCCCCGAGTCATGGAGACCCTGCTGCTATGGTTCAGCTCCCTTCATGAGCTCCAGCAAGTCAAAGATAGGGTAGATATTGGGGTGGGCCAACTCAAAGCCCTGGATGGTAGGCTTGGGTGGTAGCTGGGCTGGTCAGTCCAGGCCTCCACCAGGACTGCCTCCTCAGGCAAGGGTCAGGGCCAGTTCTCCTATGTGCATGGCAAGTGTTGGGGTCAGCTGTCTCGTTATGGTGGCTGGTGAAGTGGGGAGCAGTTCTCTGAGGGTCATCGGAGGTCAGGGCCAGCTCTCCTACACTCATGCCATTAGGGCCAGTTCTCCCGGGAGGGGGGAGAAATTTTAATTTAGATGACATATGTGTATTTAAATACAGACTTGTGTGTATTGTGGGTTTCTTTAGTTAGTACTATGATTACTTACAATCTTTTTAGGCATCCTTAGTGTTTCTCCCGTATTTGTCTCCTATACCTAATGAGAACCACGTTTCCCATTTCCCTGAGCACATCACACTTTACCCTGCTATTCCCCTCTCTATGGCTCCCCATCTCCCTTTGCTGGCCGTAGTCCTGTTCTACTGTCTTTGTTTCTGAAGTTACTATGGGACACACACTCACATCTGAAGATTTGAAGCTAAGAACCTCCAGTAAGAGAGAACATTCAAATCATTGTGGGTCTGGTTACCTCACTCAAATACAATCTTTTCTGGGTCTATTCATTTATCTGCCAAAGTTCATTATTTCATTTTTTTATAGCTTAATACTATTCCATGGTGTATATGTACCACATTTTCATTATCCCTCTATAGGTTGAAGGACATTTAGGTTGTTTCTATTTCCTAGCTAGTATAAGCAGAGCAGCGATGAACATGGCTGAGCAAGTATCTGGACTAGAATGTCATGCTCTTTGACACATGCTCTGTGGGTCTTCGCCGTTCTAAAAGGGTAAGGTGAAATCTCAAAGTTGTTTTTATTTGCAGTTCCCTAATTGCAAGGGATGATGAGCAATTTTTGAAATGTTTCTTAGTACCTTTTTTTTGCTTCTTCTTTTGAGAACTCTTTGTTCAGGTCTCAGGCCCACTTTTTGAATAGGTATTTATTTTTATTTATTTGTTTGTTTTACTTAATTTTTAATTCCTTATATATTCTGGATATTAATGCTTTATCAGGTGTATAGTTGGCAAAGATTCTCTCCCATTCTGTGGTGTTCCTCGTTACCCAGTTGACTGTTTCTTTAGCTGTGTTTTTTAGTTTAATGAAGTTCCATTTGTCAATTGTTGGACTTAATTCTTGGACAAATGGAGTCTATTCAGAAAGTCCTTTCCTACACCTATATCGTGTAGGGTGCTGCCTGTTTTCTTCTAACAGTTTCAGGTTTTGAATTTATGTCTTTGATCTATTTGGAGTTAGCTTTGTACAAGGTAATAGACATAGATATAATTTCATTCTTGTGCATGTGGACATCCAGTTTTCCCAGGACCACTTAGATAGTTAAAGATGCATTCTTTTCCCTAGCATATGTTTTAGCATCTTTGTCAGATATTAAATGGCTAAAATTACATGTACTCATTTGAGTCTTCAGTTTTGTTCCTGTGGTCCAAACTGACACCCACCTTTAATACATACTTTCCAAACATTGTCCTGTAGGATCATGGCCATCTAGTTATGCAAAATGCATACAGTCACACTTTAAGGGTACTGATTTTTTTTTAGAAGTTCCAGCATTGTTCAAAAGTGTAAGTACAGACTCTCTTCTGAGAATCAGACAGTGTCTTAACAGTGAGGCCCTAAAATATCAACAAGTCACATCATTGTCTTCCTTTCTTCTCCTCCTCCTCCTCTGCCCTGCTCTCTGAGACAGGGTCTCTATGTAGTCATCCTATCACTGCCTCTCAAACACTGGGATTACAGGCTTGAGCCACGATGCCCATCTCAACCACAAACCATTTCTCTGTGCTGGGTAACATGCAAAAACCTCTCTCTCTACTGCTAATTTGAAAGAGTCAATAAACTGTAGTCAGCTAGTTGCCTTCCTATACTGCATGGCTTTAGATGTTATCCCTCCCACTCTTCTTTATCCTTGCCTACCCACACAATTCCGGGAAGTGTAAGGAAGCCTCACAGCACTCAGTGTCATCCTGCATGGGATGTGCATTTCCCACAAGCCCATCTTATCTTCACTGTATATGCTACCCACCTGTATTCACGTAGTGGCTGCCCCAGTTAGCTCAATACTATAGAGCTGGCACTACCTGTGGCCTCAGCTATCAACTAGAGGTTTTGAAACAGACCTCCAAGAGACAAGAAGGCCCAAGCCTTCCATCTGTGTTGTCTTTGCAGTCATAGCACAGCATGCTGTTGTTTGACTCTGCAATTGGTGGAGATGAACAATGGGAAAGGAAGAGAAATGCTGAGCTGGGAAGATACACTGACCCCTTCTTGTCTCTTGGAGGTCTGTTTCAAAACCTCTAGTTGATAGCTGAGGCCACAGGTAGTGCCAGCTCTTTAGTATTGAGCTAACTGGGGCAGCCACTACGTGAATACAGGTGGGTAGCATATACAGATGGAGTGCAGGTGGTTCTGAATTTCCTGTCCATTCACAGTATTTTGGATACATGCATAATGCTTAAGACCCTCTTAGTTTAAATAATTAACTTGTATTTAGAATCTAAAGACAGTTGAGATTTCATGACTATAGAGGTAAGTAGAAAATAGTATTCACACGTCATAACTATATAGCTTGGAAAGAGAGTAAAATCCCTAAGCATTACGTTCCTCTTGTAGATCAACTGTGGTAAAGGTTTTTACTTGTTAGGTAGCCATGGTTAAGTACTACTTTGGGTTTCAGGAGATCACGGTGTGTTTCCAGCCCTTCCAGAAATACTCAACATCTGTTGAGTTGATTGTATACTGAGTCAGGTACTGAGGTAAGTATACCCATGATCCACTCAGCTTCATCCTCCTGCCTCTCAAGAAGCCAGTGTTGAAGTAAGGCTTTATGAACACATGGTATCTTTTATTTCAGGAGAAAGTGAGTGTCAATAATAATGATATTCCAATTTTAAGAAGCCAGTATGAATAGAATTATAGGCTAAGAATATTCTTCATGTTTCTAGATTCATAGTAAAATATATCTTTGTTACTCAGGCATCATTTGAGACAGAGGCCAAAGTTGGTGTATCTTGGTCCTAAGGAAACTATTTCTTCCATCTAAAAAGTTTAAGAACTTCAGGCATGGCTGCATCCAGTTGTCAATCATATCCTAAGAGGTCTGTTTTCAACCCTTATCTCCTCTGTTGTATCCTGTATTTTCTACCAATACAAGTTCTTCCCACATGGTGGCTCTAGGCTTACATCATGCTAGACTCCTCGGTAGATGAGAGACCCTCTTTCTCATAGTTCCTTTGAAAGTTCAGGGGAATGTGTTCATTGGTTCCTTAAAGCCGCATGCCTATCTTGAAGGCTATTACCAGGGCCATGGAATGTGGTGCTCTGATTGGCTGTCTTCAACCACCATATGCATATCCCCAGGTACTGATGAGCCAGGAGGAATCAACCTCACCTGAACCCTTAGTTGGTGCAGACAGACCTAAATGAGAAACTGGACGGCAGAAAGCAAGTGTTTAGTCCTCTTGTGAGCACAGCAACTTTGCTCTGCAGGTCAGGGGAGAAATGCAGAGGACAGCAATGAACAGAACATTGTCAAATGTGCTGACAATGTTCTGGGAGGGGTTCCCACTGGCAGCCCTGAATGCAATCAACTGGCTGCATTTGCCAACTCCAGCACCTGTCATGTTTCATCTTCTTTTAAATAACTTTGGGGATATGAAAGTCATAAAAGCAAACCCAGGTGAGGTCAGAAGTCACCAGCTCTTATGTGCAGAGGGCTGTCACTTTTTGGCTCTTTACCCTGCCTCAAACTTGCATGGCCTTAAGGGGGCTGGACAGAGCCCTAGCAAATATCATTCAAATGAGAGCCATGGGTCCAAGTAGCAATAAATCAGAACTGCTTGTCCACCCCCAGGATGCACTCAAAAAAGTACGGTGAGATTACCCTCTCTGTAATTGTTCTGTATTTCTTTGACCTCGCAGCAGCTAAAGTTGGCTTTCAACGAAAAACAATATTACAGTGCTGGGGAGCAACATTTTAATGAACACCATAAGGTTTACTGATCACTGTTAATGAGTGAAGAATGAGTGTCCTGCAGGAACCTCCTGTCTATCTTTAGAAGCCGTCCTGGATGGTGGAGGGTGGAGGTTGATGGAGCCACACCAGGCCTGCAAACGGAAAACAAATATATCATATGTTTAAGGTCAGGCAAAATGTGCACTTCAGGAGCTAACCAAAACTCATTTGCACCTCTGCTTGTGCCCTTCTCAATCAACAGCAGCCTTTAAAATCGACACGTACCAACTTCTGTCTATAAATGCTGCTGTGGCCATATTAAAGAAATGAAAATCAGCAGACACATTTAATCTCTTGGGAGCACTTCATTTGATAGTGTGGTTTGGAGTCTGCTTGGTGGGGAAGATCCTTTAGCACTAGGGTATTGTGTGTGTGTGTGTGTGTGTGTGTGTGTGTGTGTGTGTGTGTGTGTGTGGGGTTGGGGGTACACACCAGTATCTGAGGACCCACACATTAACAGGTACACAGTCTCAGGACTGAAGAATAATTTTGTTATCCAAAGTCCTTTGTGTTAAACTGGGTGTGGTATCACATGCTTGTCATCTTAGTGTTTGAGATGCCTAGGCAGGTGAGATCCAGGCCTGTAGTTTAATATGGCTAGTGTGTTTTCTTCTAGGAATAGGAATGTTCACTTTGTTGACTTGTTAAAATGAAGAACTGGCAGGATAACAGTCTATTACATGTAATAAATGACACAAAATATGCTTTGGCCATGAGAATGACAGAGACAGAATAGGTCGGCAGACACATTAAACTATTATTAACATCTGTGGGCTTTCAGTTTACTTCAAGAGTGACAGCTAGTGTTGTTGTTAGTTAGTTTGGTTAGTTAGTTGTTAGTTAGCTAGTTAGTTAGTTAGTTAGTTAGTTAGTTAGTTAGTTAGTTAGTCAGTCTGTTAGTTTTTGAGACAGAGTCTTGATATATAGTCCAGGCTGGCCTGGAACAAGATCCTCCTGCCTCAATTTCCCAAGTGCTAAGATGTCAGGAGTGTGCCAGCATGCCCAATTTGATGGCATATTTAAAGAAGATGAGACAGAAGAGGAGGTGCCATCACAAGTCACTGAATGCTGGGTAGGGCAGGAGCTTTGCCTAGATCTCCTTGTCAATGTGTCCTATAAACCAATGGGATGGCTGCCCCTATGTACTTTCCACAAAAGAGGACTTTGAGACTTGGGAAGTCAATACTATTCCTTAAGACCATAGTCAGGCCCAGTACTCTCTCCCTCCATCCTCCCTGCACCTGGGGGAATCTGGGATGAGCTGGAAACCTAGAGCAAAGAAAACTTCCAGGAATCTATGCGGGTGACCCTAGCTAAGACTCCTAGAAATAGGGGATATGGAGACTGAACAAGTCATCACCTATAACCAGGCAAGACTTCCAGTGGAGGAACTGGGACACCAACTCAGCCAAAAACCATTCTACCTACAACTTTTCCTGCCTACAAAAGGTGCTGGGGGAAAGATGGCACAGAAATCGTGGGAGTGACCAACTGATGACTGACACAGCTGGAGACCCATACCCTGGAGAGGGAGCTCCCCACTGAGAGCCAGGACCCAGAAGCAGGATACCCCAGAGACCTAGGATAGAACCAAACACGAATGACAAAAACAAAAACAAACAAACAAAAATGTCAATTAAGTGACTCCTAATGATATCCTGCTATCCTCATAGATTGGGGCCTAGCCCAACTGTTGTCAGAGAGGCTTCACCTAGCAACTGATGGAAACAAATAAAGAGACCCACAGCCAAACATTAGGCAGAACTCAGGGAATCCTGAGGAAGAGGTGGAGGAAGGATTTTAGGAGCCAGTGGTGTCAAGGACACCACAAGAAAAACCACAGAGCCAAATAACCTGGGATCATAGGGGCTCACAGATACTGAACCGACAACCGAGGAGCCTGCATGGAAGAATGATGCTGTGGGGACAGCAGCTGATGCTGTAGGCCTAGGGCCCACTGCTGTGACCCTACCTCCACCCACCCCCTGCAGCCACTCTCCCTCTGAGCCTGGAGAGGACTGAGCTGGTACTGTGGGTGTTGTTGTTGGCTCTGTCCTTTAGCTTCCCCAGAGTGATTCTCATCCTTGTTAGGACCTTGTTCATTCAGTCCTTGTGCCAATGACATGTGGGTCCTTCTTTTCTGTCACCATCCTCCAGGTTAGAGATTATCTATTCAGTGTTCTGGAACATTTGGTGTTTTGGTGGCGTCTCCAGCAGTTCTGCATGTCTATTGACTGGACTTGACTGTATGACTGTATGTATGCATGTGTTCATGAGAGAGGGGGGTGAAGGTACAAAGAGAGAGAGAACAAGAGAAAGACAGACAGACGTGAGGGCACACACACACACACACACACACACACAGAGAGAGAGAGAGAGAGAGAGAGAGAGACAGACAGACAGACAGACAGACAGACAGACAGTGCACACATAGGGAGAGAGAAAGAGACAGACAGAGGACCCACAGATGGAGACAGACATTGAAACAGACATGCTGAGAGAACAATGACAATCTTTACTCCCCACAAATAAAACAAAAACAGGCTTACATTGAATGTAGCTTCCTTCTTCCCCCAAATCATATATCACATGCATTCTTCCAAAGCAATAAATATGCACCTTCTCCATTTTTGTTGGCAGTTGCACAAGAGCCTATTGAATGGATGTGCTGCCATTCACAACTGTCAAGTCCTTCTGAAAGAGGCTGAGCTGACAGGATCTCAGGGGTCCCCTTGCAGTCCCTCTCTTCATTTAATCAGGCCCCATTCATTCACTCCTCTCCATTGGGCAGACTGTGTTGGGATACTGGAGCCCGAGGATGACAGTACTGGCTGCTGAGGGTGTTTTCTGAAGAATGTGGAAGACGTACTGTGAGCAGGAAAATGGGACCACACAGCCCAAGCTTTGAAAACAAGCGAGAACCTACTTCTGAAGGACTGAAGTGGGCCACTGGCCCCTTCGAACCCACCCTGGACAGCCTCCTGGACAAATGACCATGTTCCTAACAGCTCAGACTTTAGACTATGACTATGACTTCTGATTAAAAACTGGTCCCTTGTCCATCCTGTCCTCTTTCCTGATTCTGTGATCATGACTTTTCGGGGATCACTAGTCTCCGGGGCAAACGGAAGGCGAGGCAACTGCAGTTAATTACTGAGCCCTCCTCCCATTGAGCCTGGGCAGTAGAAGCAGCCTTTATTAACCCCACTCCCAGCCTGTTAACAGTGGGAAATCTCTCCCCAGGTCCTGCTGCTGGTTCTGGCTGGTTAGGATGACTGACAGGCCACTTATTACTCCTGTCTGCCCCTGCCTGGCCCCTCCAGAGGCTTTTATTAGCCCCTCACCTGGGTGAGTTGGGGCTTGGCAAACACTCTCCTTGAGGCAGCTTCAAGATTATGTTTTCTAACCTGAAATAACCGGCACATTTATTGTTTTTGAAAGAAAGGAAAATCTCATAATTGAAGTAAAAGAGGAATATGCTTCTGTTTTTCTGGAAGTGTCTTTGAGGCAGAAGGACAATCCCAGCAGCCACCACAGGGACTGCATCTCTGCAGAAGAGCACAGTCCTTCAGCTACAGCTCACTCATGGAGTGCTCTTTGGCTACAGCCCCCGTTTGTTAAACCGCCCACCTAATGGCTATGGAGAAAGTACTTGCAAATTGACACCTCATTGGGCAGAAAAGGCTCTTAAAATTCTGGAACATCATCACAGGCTTGCGCTTCTCCTAATGCAATAATGCTTCCCCAGGAAAAACACCCTGCGCACTCCGTCACCGCCAAGGAGAGAATTGGACAGAGATGGTTTTCAGCAAATTGACAAACTGAGCTAAACTTTATTTAATTTAATTTCAAAAAGGATGGATCTGGAAATAACATTGCTGGTTTCACATGCTGGAAAAATCGATGTTATGATTTTTTTTATCTTCTTCCTTCCTAACTCCCTTGCCGGGCGGGTGTAATAAGTCATTTGGACTGGCCAAGCAAACAACTAGCCCCTGCCCCTCTGGATTGGTGTGGGTATCCTGGGGACCCAGCTGTGCCTTAAGCCAGCTGCTCCTGCATACCCTGGACGGAGTCTCCTCTATGTGGGGAGGACTGGCAAAGCCAAATCACCCACGACTCTGGGCCACATTTGGTTCTGAGTGCTCTATACTTCTTGTTTGGGCAAACCCTCACTACTTAAGTTGGGCTTACAGCGGGAAACCACTCACTCAGGCAACACGTGCACGGTGCAGAGAATCAGGTATGAATCCAGGTAGCTTGATTTCAGAACTAGAATTAACTGGTGGGGAGAGCAAGTGGCCAGCTACTCCTAGCTTTCTGATTATTGAGTGATAAAATGTTTCTTGGGGAGATGCGACACATGCCTACTCACCCCAGAGAGGGAGCCTGTGACAGACCAAAGTATGGATGCCACCAAAGTCCAATTTGGGAACCATGAGTTTTATTGGAGTTATTTAAAGGGAAATGGAGGAGCAGAAATGACTCAAAGACAAGCCAGGAGCCCGGAGTACACTGCATGGCCTGTAGGTAGCTCGGTAGGCTGGATAGCGTCCTCTCCAGATGCTTCAGTCGGTCTAAACCTCTTCCAAGCAGCTAGGCTGGTTTCTTCTTACAGGCAGATGGTCTGGTCTCAGAATCTTTTTTTGCAGCTTGGTTTGTCTGAGAGTCTTTTTTATAGCTTTATTGCTTACTCTGGGAAAGAGGGACCTAGTGAATCTACTCAGTTTTAGGGACTTCCTGATTCTATTTTGAGTTGTTTGCCTCCCTGCTTAAAGTGTCTCCCTGTGGGATGGAATGTTTCAATCTCAAAGGAAAACTGTTATATATAACTGCTCAAGCCTTGTCTGGGTCATGGTCTGGGGTCCCATGTTTCTTCAAACAAAGTCCCTAAGAAGAATATATCACAGCAAAGCTTGGGTGTATAGGTCTGTGATCTCTGCTACTGGGGAAATCAATACTGGAGGATACAGTCTACACAGAGCTATGCAGTTGAGCTACACAGAGTTCAAGGCCAGTCTGGGCAACTTAGTGAAAATTTGTTTCAAATAGAAAGTAAAAGGAGGGCTGGAGTTGTGACTCAATAACTTGCCTAGCAAGTTCAACCTCCTAGGTTCAATACCTAGTATCACATTTACAAAGTTAAAAAGAAATTTAAGAAAGAAATTGCACAGGAGAGAATTTATGCACTGGGCTATAGAGCCATGGCTAGGGAAACCATGGGCCCTCCTGGAGAACCTATTGATGTTGCCTTGATAAATGGTTGTGTTTTCAAGCCCTCTTCTAAATACTTATGATTATATCATAGATTTGTGCAGCTCTCGGCCTTGATTAGAGTCTCATTACAGAGGGTAGGGGTTATACAGAGACTCTCAACTGCTCAAAATGCCAGGAATAAGCAATTGTGAGTATTCAGCTGTAGGTGGAATATCTATGTCATCGCCCTCTCCAAGGTTTAGAGAACGTGGAGTTAAAAGGGTCAGGGAGAATGTGGAACTAGAGAATGTTTTGTGAAAGGCTGGCCTTTGGGTGTCACATGCATGAACTCACAGATGCTGTGGTTACTTTGCACAAGACCTCCACAAGATCAAGAATGTTAAAAATTCCATCATGGAGAGGGTAGGACTTCATGATTCTCCACTCTTGGCTGAGGAGCTAAGGATCACTGATGGCTACTGAGAGAGGGAGAGTCACTTCTCTTTGGGCATGGGCAGCCATTGGTAGGTCCCCCATGCCAAGTGAATGACTCCACACATGCACATGCACACAGCACTAGTTGGACTTGGTGTGTTAAAAAAAGAGAGAGAGATGAAGTTAGAAGGAAGATATGATGGGGTTAGGGGAATCAGAGGAGCTAGAGGAAGGGAATGAAAGATGGACAGGACAAAAATACATTGCATTTGACAAAATCTGACTTCCTCCCTAGAGAAGCCCAGGGAGATTGGAAGCACCTCAGCTCTCTAAGGGTTCTTGGTCTCCAAGACAACCAGGGGGGAGAGGAGCCTTCACTAGGCTTCAGGAGACCATACTGGTGCACAGGACACAGGCTGAGCTCTGGGGCAGCCCACTGGACTGTGGTGAGGGACCCAGCTCTACTGGCTTCAGCAACAATGGAGAACTCTCAGACACTGGAACCCCCAAGACACCATCAGGTTTGAGGTTTGGAAGCTGGCAGGCATCAATCACAGAGAATCATGCTGTCAAGTGCCATTCTGGCTGCTTATCCCCGGTGTCTGAGGAGCCTGTCAGGGCCTGGAGGACTCCTGCCTCTGCTCAGGCTGCCACTCTCCCCTGGATTGCCACAGGTCAGGTTCCCTCCCTTCGGAGGGAAAGTCAGCTTGTTTTTAGAAACAACAGCAAAACAGAGAGCAAGCATCATCATTTCCACTAATAACACCTCAGAAATGATGAACAGAGGCAAAACCATTTTGTCACATTTGCAGGGGGAACCACCTTTCTGAATGCTTGCTGGGAGGGAGAATAAAAGGGACCGAACAATACAGGAGCGTTACCCACATGACCACGACCTCCATAAAAGTGGCCAAGGAGATTTTCTCTGATTTTGGTTTCCCTGTGTAGAATAATTCCCTGTGTAGAATAATGTATCTGTAAATGAGGACATTTCCCTACTCCAAGACTACAAATGTAGCTCTTCTTCTTCTTCTTCTTCTTCTTCTTCTTCTTCTTCTTCTTCTTCTTCTTCTTCTTCTTCTTCTTCTTTCTTCTTTTCTCCTTCTTCTTCTTCTTCTTCTTTTTCTTCTTCTTTTGATGCAGTATACATTGTATAATGAACAAACCAGGACAGCCAGTAGGAATTTGATCACCTTAACCATTCATCATTCCTTTGTTGTGAGAACGTTCAAAATTCTCTTCCAATTATTTTAAAACACGTAATAAATAATGTTAATGGTTGTTACTCTAACTCAGCAACAGAGCACCTGAAGTAATACCCTGTCTAACTCAGCCTTGAGCCTACTGAACCACAATCCACACTTCCTCTCCTCCATCCCTCAGCCACTTGGCTCTCAACCTCAATGCCAACAACTTTTCTTATTTTGAAAACTGAGATCATGTGTTTCTGTACCTGAGTTATGTTGCTTAACACAGTGTCCTCCAGTCCTACCTGTGTTGTCGGAAATGGCTTGATGTCTTCCTCCCTTACAGCTGAAGAGCAGTCCTTGTGTGCATCTCATTTTCCTCACCCATTGTCAGCTAGATTTCATTTGACTCGATCCTACTGTAGTAACTTTAAATGTAGTTTTCTACAATATACTGACTTCAATTCCTTGGGATAGACCTAATAGCAGTGTTGCTGGATTATATGGTACTTTTATTTTTAACTTTTGGAGGAACCCATAATGTTTTCTGTAATGGCAACACCACTGGGGCTGCCATGCTTGACTTGCTTGTTCAGACATGTTCTCTGCCCATTTTCCTTTGACTTCAAGGAGAAGATACTTCCTTATTTCAGTTTGAATCTTGTTTTAATCTTTAAGGGATGCTTTTTTTTTCATTGGATTGTTGGTCTTTTATTGTTTTTAAATTTATTTCTGGACCAAATAAGTTGAGAGAGAGAGAGAGAGAGAGAGAGAGAGAGAGAGAGAGAGAGAGAGAGGAAGGAAGGAAGAAGAAGGAAGGAAGGAAGGAAGGAAGGAACCAAGCAAACAAAACTCAGGTTGCTCAGACCAAAGCCTGTACTGCAGAATCCTGGCAGAGAGTCTCTACCTTTGCAGCTGCCTGGCCTAGCTCTTGCACTTCATGATAGGGCCTCACTAGTCAAGCTATTGGAGGCTGGATGCCTGGAGAGTCAATTCCCTAAATCAGCTGATACCAGCCTTCCTGGAGCTTAAATATAACACAGGGCATCTGCCTTTAGGAACCATGGCACTTTTTTATATTCAAGAAGTCACCCAATGAAGCAGCATGAAAATAATTAATTTTTATCCAAGTAATACACACATGTGGCTAAAAATAATAGAGCCATCAGCTAGGTTGCCCTCAGAAAACAATAATGCCCCATCTCCTCTCTCCTTTCTTTTGGTGCTCGGTGGCAGCCACTTTCATTTAGGGAAACTTTTAATTGACGCATAACCCACAGATAGAAAACACACATAAGTCGTAAGCATGTGCCTGATGGGCTTTAGAAAACAAATTCTCCTGTTAGCCAATCAAGAAGGAGAGCATTGTCAGCACTCTGACAGCACCTCCACACCCCCCAAAGTCAGGGACCCTTGATCTCTGCCTCCATGGATAGCACACAGCTGCTTTGCCCTTTGTTCCCCATGGTGGGCATGTCACACCTCTGCTTGACAAGTGACTTGCTCCTAGGACAGAAGGTTTGTCTTCTTTATAGTGGCCTCTCCCCTCCCCCACTCTGCCAAGTCTGACTAAGTCGTCCTTTCTTTTCTTCTATGCATTTATTGCCTGTACAAATTCAGCCACATTATAATGCTCCATGTCCTCTTCCATCCATCATAGTGTTCAACATGGCTGGTCCATGGTAGAAATAAGTAGCAGCCTAGGATTTTAGGTTCTTAATGCTATAACACCTGTGCTGTGTTAAGAAGAACACTCATGGAGTCTGCAGCCATCTTATTCGCTGCTTTGGTTTGAATTTGAACATTTGTCCTAAGATGGGTGGAGAAGGACCTGTGAGGACCAAGGGTACAGTATGAAGCCTCTAACTTTTGTGACTCCATGATAAAACACACACACATTGCTTGGATGGGTGGCAGCCTTATGTTCTGCCGTTATCAGAACCAACCATCTTCTGAATGTCTGTGTACCTCAGAGCCCCTTTGAAACCTGGTCTTTCTCTCAGAGACTCCTGAAGCCCACTCTTTCCCCCAGAGCCTAACAAAGCCTGCTGCACCAACTGAGGCCCAGCCTATGCTGTTGAGATGACATATGTACTCGTGAGAGCAATATCAAGAGTCTATATATATGTCCCTTAAATAGAGGTGGTCATAAAAATCTGTAGCTAATTGACTTATGTGGGCACCCAGTTTTAGGAGAAGGGTGCTCTGAGTGGAAAACACAATATGGGAAGGGGCTTAATTTCTTTTGGATTACCCTTTACCAGGTAGCGTGTAATTGCATTAGTAATCGGAGCAGAATCTCAAACAAAGGATTAGTGGGAAGGAAGATAGAAGAATGCTGACTTCACAATAACTCACCGCCTTCCTAACCTAATTATATAAATAAATTCAAGCAATATTTTTCAAGACACGGGAGCTTGATCGTAAAGGCGTGAGGGGGCCCCGGGCCTCTGCATGGCCCCTGGTTGGCGGGCAGTAACGGATTGCCGTTGCGGTAGTGCAGGGCAGTCCCCAGGTGGTGAAATATCCAATATCTCTGAATTATCTGTCAGCACTCAGAAATTATTGAAGCTGGGCTGACTTCTCCAGTGGGGGGCAGGAACATCTTGGCTTCATTTGGCTAAACAATGGGGTTAAAATGGAAACGCCCCTGCTGCGACCTCCCACCAGTCCTTTGGGTCACTCAGCTAGCTGTGGGCAATGGGGAGTCGTGCAGGGCTGCTCCGGACACCGTTACCTTCTTGACCCCCAGCTAAGGCATCCCGCGCTGCATTTCAAGCTTGTATCTTTGTCCACAGGGGGTTGGCTAATCCTTCTGCTTTGCTCTCATCCACACAGACAAAGGAGGCAAGCACACTCCTCCCTGGCTGAATGAAGCCTGGTCTGGGTGACATATCAGAAAGCGGTGACATGCTGTCCACATTGTTTGCCCAGAGCCTTTCAATTTCTGTTTTTACTTAAGCCAAAGCCTGCTTTTGAGGCCTTAGTTATTTCGTTTCCATTTTGCCATGGCTGGGCAGGAGAGATGGAAAAAGCCCTGTTCCTCACCCCGGCCCTCACCCCCACCCCATCCCAAACCTCTCTATCCAGCTCAAGACAGCTGAAACCTGAGTGCTTTGGAAGCTCTCAAAACACCTTCGGAAATCTGGGTTACTGAAAGATATGGACCCACAGAAGGTGCAGTGTGACCCCAGGAGACCCAACAAGGGGTGCTAAAAGCAAGCCATGAGAGTAGACACCGCCAAAGGAACCATTCGAGACTCCAGTGAGCCTACTGATTTCAACACTGAGTTTCCGCAACAATGACTTGGGAATAATTGTCATTCTCTTGTCTCAGGCATTAAATGAAATGACGGGTGGGACATGATTTGGGAATTTTGTACAAACTCATTGGATATAGGCCGGGTTCCAATCAGATGAGTTTCCTCAGCCCCAAAGAACTAGGCAGTTTTTGGCTTTGTTCATACAGTTTTCCGTTTGGAATATTCTCTTTCCCACCTAATTGATTTCCATATGACCTTCTTGGGTTGTCCTTTGCATTTCTTGGTCTTCATGCAACTGAGCCTTGCTCAGCCTCTGATTCCTAATGGTTCCTCCCTAATCCCCCCCACCCCCCACCCCCCCTGCGACCTTCATTTGGTGTGGTGGTCCTGAACCAGCAACAACTACCATTTTCGTGGGCTCAAGCTCTGCATAAGATATAGGGATATAAGGACCCTGAGTAAGTGAACTCCTGGGTGAATGTGTGGGATTCATTAGAATGGCTTAGGGGCTGTGGTCTAGAAAATCCTACAATAGCTGTCTTATCAACAGAAGATCTAAGAATCCAGTAGTTATTCAGTCCACAAGGCTGGATGGCTCAGCTGGTCTTCATTGGATGCTGGAATCCCAAAGAAGCAGGCTCTAATGCCAGTGAAGGAATAGACTTGCTAACAATGGCAAGAGCATGCAGGCAAAGAGAGAGAAAGCTCCTTTCTTCCATGTCCTTTATATAAGCTGCCAATAGAAGGTGTGGCCCAAATTAAAGGTGGATCTTCCCACCTCAAAATATCTGGCTTAAGGTTGTGCCTTCCCTCCTCAAAGACTCAGATTAGAAGTAGGCTACCACTTTCAATAATTTAATTAAGAAAAAAAAATCCCTCACGAGTATGCCCAGCCATTTGTGTTTTAGTTCATTCTAGAAGTAGTCAAGTTGATGGCCAAGAATAGCCATGGTACTAACTATTGGGTCATTTAGTAATTTAAATCAGATACCATGGACTGAGGATCTTCTGTGCCTGGACTGCTATTGCATGATACTAAGAAAAGAGTTGGATCCTCTTTATATGTTATGCTCACATACATCACTCACTTTATTCATAGCCCAGCTCTTCTTAGATGGTGATAGGTGTGGTGAGAAATTGAGAAACAAATAGCAAGGCATGGCTCTCACCTTAAAGAGACTTGTGATCTTTTGGGAGGTACTAAGCAAAAATGTACATATTAAAATTTTCATTTTTTATTTATATAACAAATATTTGCTGATGTTTATTCCAGGCACCTTGCTGGAAACTCTGGATACAGGGCAAAGAAAGCTCCCAGGTATTGTGAAGTTCAGTCTGGTGGATGAGGAGGGTGTGTCTATAGATGTGGACTTACTTGCAATTCCCTGTGGTGATGACCACGGAAGGATGTGCAGGCATGTGGGAGAACACTATAGCAACAGACTGGGAAGGGTGGCTCTTCCAAGGAGACAAAATCTAGCCGAGATTCCATAGACAATTGAGCTGGCTAGAAAGGAGGTCAGAGGGGCACGTGGCAACAATGCAAGTGATTCAGTATGTGCAGACCCAGGGAAGGATGGGCAATGCTAACAGAAAAGCTGGTGGATCATCTAAATGATCCACCAGCTGGGAACATGGCTCAGAGCCAATGCCAAACAGCATCCTTGAGGGTCAACGTTTCATCCCATCACTAACAAACAGGCAATCTGACATTACCCTATAATGTAGGGATTGTGGTCATCATGTCCACACTTAGGATGAAGAAATGAAGATCAGGGAGGTTGGGTGGCTTAGCTGAGTCCCACTGCTAAGCAGGAGCTAGCCCTGAGACTTTGATTTACTTTGCTCCTGGAGGAGTGAGAAAGTATGTTAGAGGGCACAGGATTGTTATCTGTCTCTACTCATGATGAGCTCTGTGATGCTGGGCAAATTATTTAAAAGCTCTGCATCTGTGATTCAGCCCCAAAACGACAATACTGATAGTATCTTGTCCATGGGGCGGATTCTCCTGAGGTTCAAATGAATTAATGTGTGCCAAGTATTTTCTAGATACACTAGCGCATTACCAAGTGCAATTAATATTAGGTACCATTGTAACGATGGGCTGCAAAGAGAGACAAAAAAAAACCAAAAAGAAACAAAAGACACATTTTCTTTGGAGTCCATTGGAAGATGGGGCCAAGAGGTGCTGGTGAAGAAGTACTGGAATATGGGAAGAATCCTGTTCCTTATAGGTTATTTGTCTAGGGTCTGCGCCCTAGTGACCCCTGAACTTGGTCTCTGGGTCCCTCTAAGCTACTCATAGATGGGAGGGGACTCATGCTTCCTGGAGAAAGATTGGTTCTTCCCAAGAGCGTTATAGATTTCTTTTTAGCCAAGCTTCAGGAAGCCACATCCCAGAGCCTGCTGTATTGACTCCACCTGCTGGGACGTGTGGTTGCCAAGGGCAATGCAATCAGCTCCTTGCTTGTCCTTGTCCTGTGGCTCCCAAGGACTCTGCTCACAACCAAGCAGCTAAGCCCTCTCACTTCTTTCCTCGGGGGGGGGGGGGGGGCTACAGCTCAACATCTGGTCAGAGTCATAGCAACTGGAGGGACTCCTGACTGAACTGGCCCTCACACGCTACCCAGCAGCAGCATTGGTGGGATTGGCGGGGCTCAGTAAAGGAGTATCTGGTCCACAGTGCGTCTGGTCCTGCCCCTCCTAGGCAGTGGAGCCCTCAGCCCTAACCAGCTATTCCTTTGTGTGACTTGCCTCACTGCTCTCCATATTCTGAGGGCTGTGGCCCAGACAATTTTGAACAAACAGGAGGGTTGGTCAGTCTTGAGGAGGAACTTCTGAAGCATGTGTCTAGATAGTGAGGAGGCTATGGAAGGGCCAAGGAGCAAAGGACAAGTGTCATGGTGGAGGGAGTTACACCAGTCTCTTTGTGTGCTGACAGTCTCCATCCAGTTTTCTACTGTCTTCCCAGACCATTGGTGGGTCACAACAGGAGTCACCACAGGGTTTTGAAGGGGTGAGGCCAGAGGTCAGAGGTTTAGGCACTAGTTTGAACTCTGTCATTATGTTACTTTGTTGCCTTGAGACTTTACATCCAGCCCTAGAAGTAAGGGTGGAATCACACTGCCCACACCACAGGACCTGGGAGTGCAGGGACAGGACCTAGGAGCACAGAAAGAGGTGGGTTCTTCAAGGAAAATGGTGTGCCTTTATCAGGGGCAGGAAAGAGACTGAGTGGTGGGAAGGCCACCCCCCCACACTCACACACACACACACACACACACACACACACACACACACACACACACACACACGAGATGTTTGCTCAGTGACTCCCATTCTTGTGGTTCTTTTCAATCTCTTCACAAAAGCCCTTCCCAGTGATAGTAAATGGGCCAGGACACTGCAGCAGGTCTGAGTAGGAACCAGACCTCACACATGCAAGCCTGGTGCTGGGTCTTCTTATCTCCTAAGGAAAGGTTCTTAAGATTCCTCAGAACCCTGTCATGTCATGTGCAGATACTATTATAGAAGGAGAGAGAGAGAGAGAGAGAAAGAAAGAAAGAAAGAAAGAAAGAAAGAAAGAAAGAAAGAAAGAAAGAAAAAAAAGCCAAGATCCATTGAGGACTCATGCATTCATGCACTGTTAAGTGTTTATGTGAAGTTCTTTGATTGGCTGTGGGAATGCGGGGGGCGGGGGTGAGTTTCATTATGCTGATGGAGGTAACATAACTTCAAGCAACAAGAGCTGATCGCTGGTTGATGATTGTGGCTAATGCTTCCTATGGCGCCAAGTTCGTGCACAGCTGTAGTCCTTGTAGCAAAGGAAAGAGAGCGAGGCACACAATGGACGTTACAGACATGCGTGGTGTGGGGAGGGAAGGTTTGGAAAAGTAGAAGGGGGCCAATAACATCTAGAAGAGTCTTCCCTAAAGGCCTTAATCTCCAGAATGGTGATATCAGAGGTAGTGACACTGTTAGGACACGAGGCCTGCTGGGAAGTCCT
Source organism: Cricetulus griseus (assembly GCF_003668045.3). NCBI lineage: Eukaryota > Metazoa > Chordata > Mammalia > Rodentia > Cricetidae > Cricetulus > Cricetulus griseus. The sequence goes on from NC_048596.1 coordinate 162,809,800, forward strand.
TATGTTTCGGGGGACTGTGGGACCTGGCCTCTCATTCACTCTTCTGTTTTCTGGTTGATGAGGCTTGGCTCTGCTGAATGCTTCAGTCATGACATGGGACCCTTCTCTGAGGCTACACTGGAGCCTCCAGAACCATGAGCCACTTTGCTGATAGACCTTTCCAGAATTGTCCTTACCTCTAGCATTGAACTTGAACTTTTCTTCTGGGCATCCATCATCAGAACAGGACTTGTTTGGGACAGGCCCATGGTCCTGAGCTCCTCTGGTCCAATAGCCTACATTACCACTTTGCATGGTCTGACTTGGAAAATCAACGCCACTGACAAGGAGCCATTTAGAAGAGCTAACTGGAACAGTACTTAGTCTAGATTTAAGCGATCACCACCCCGAAATAATTAAGTGCCAAGTGGTTATTAAACAATACATTCACAGAATTCTGACAACTGTTAAGAGCTGTCCCCTCCCCTCCTACGGCGAACATTCCCTAGTAAATACACTTGTAATACTCCACTGGCTTTTAATTAACCCAGCTCGCCTATAAGCCCATTTATCTTCTAAAAAGAAGGTTGCTCCATGTGCAATACGTGTCAATAGATAATTAAAATGTTTCTCTTAGAGAATGAGCAGGGAGAGGTGATCTATGCATTTCAGAACCTGATTACTAAAATGCTATTTATTGAGGTTCAGCACATGTTACTTGGTGACTGTTTAGCCACCCTGTCTCTTTGATACCAAAATTAAATAAGCACTGCAGACAGAATGTGTAATGCTAGCAAATCTCTCGGGTCATAATTAAATAGAGCAAGTGACAAACATTCAATGCTTGTTTAGGAAACAAACATCACTATGTGGCTTTCAAAATCAGGCATCAGGAGGGTGTGTCCTTGTGCTTCCTTTGTTCTTCCAGGAACAGCCCAGTGGAGTCGCTGTTCCAGTGCAGAAGTTTCCTGCTAACCACAGCAGCAGGGATTTTTTTTCTAGAAACAACAACACAGAGCGTGTTGAGAACCAGAGTTAAAGACAATGTGGAACCGCTTTAATAAGTGGAGACTTCTCCAAAACTAGCAGCTACCAGAAACCCACAGCCAGCAGAAAGCTGTTGCCTGATGCCTCCATCCCCTTAGGAGAGTCTTGTGTCCCCACCCTTCACCACCTTCCTACCCCCCCAACCCCCCACCTCACCAACGCTACCCCTATCCCCACTCCTGTCTCCAGAGCAGGCAGCCCTGTCCAGGGAGCCCAATCCCAGATTATCTGAGCATGTCCTGAAAAAGCTTCCTATCTGTATCCTGCCTGCTAGTTCTTCTTGGTTATACATTTTATATCCTCAAATTCGCAGAAGTCTTAACCCCAGGACCTGTGAATGTGGCCTGATTTGGAAATAGGAAGATCAAGTTAATTTGATCAAATTGACATTAGATCATTAGGCCCTGATCTAACATGGCCCATAATAAAAGAGGGAGTTTGGAGACAGAGGCAGACATGCACAGGAGGAGTACTGTGGGAAGGTGAAGGCTTTGGTGGGCCATGCGCTGTAGCACAGGGATGTGCAGAGAGGCAGCCAGCTGGGGACACTGGGGGAGAGCATGAGTTGCATCCTCTCCTGAGAGCCAGCCTGCCATGCAGCTCAGCCCTTAGCTTCCAGAGCTGTGGGACATTTCTGCTAATGAGCCACATGCCTGCTGGTCGACCATCACTACAACAGGGCACAAACATACCCTGAAGAAGAGACTCACACCCTGGCCCCCTTGTCAGTGCTTGGGTTTGGAAGGAAACTTGGCCTATGGGACTGAGGGAACAAGGGAGATTTTGATTACTTGAGGCAAGTGTGGAGTCATAGGCCACCAGCGGATTTATCTCTTCCTTTGAGTGTGTTTATTTTATCGTGATCAAGATAGTGGCATGAGAAGGAGTTCACATTCAATGTTTTGACTGGGGGTGTGAGTTCCCTTCCTGGTGGAATGCTTCCTTAGCCCAGACTACAAAGACACTACTGCAACAAGTCTAGAACCATGTGTTGGGACAGAGCTGTCTTCCCAGCCCTTGGCGGCAGTGGGGGTGCTGAGGCAGATAGATTTTTGAGTGGGCTACAATGCTAGACCCTGTCTCAAACAAAGCAAACAAACAACAAAACAGACAAGTGGCTGAAATTCTACAAAAGGGAGTCTGCATGGGTGCCTGGAAGGGATTCTTTAGACGTCCATTTAAGGAAAGAAATGAGTGATGAGGTTTTCAAACTCGGATAAGAAATCTCAAGAACATTAAGCAAGATATAGCAAACAAAAGATCACAAAGACAGTGTCCTTGCACTTTCGCAGAGCCCTATCTAATTTATAATTTATGACATCATCACATGTACCGTGATTTGTTACACTCTGACTTCCCTCAGGAAGGTTTCCTTTGTCCTGCCTGAAGTCCTCTGCCCAGCATGTCTGTCCACAGTGAGGTCACAGGGAAGAAGGAATAGTGTTCTGCATGGAGGGGAATTGCAGTCAGCCTGGCAGGACCTGGCCTTTAGCCCCAGAAACAGTCTTTATTAATATCTGAAGCTACTCCATCCTGAGAGTGGCAGGTGAGCTGGGTCAGGAGGAGGCAGGAAGGCAGGTCTCAGGAGAAATCTACAGAAGCAGGGTGCTGAAGAAGCAGAGAACCAAAGAGCTGACTAGAAGGGCTAATGAGAGGAGAAGGTTAGAAACAGAAAGTTAGGGCAAAACCAAGCCCAAGCCAGTATCCACAAAGACCAACAAAATTGTAATTCTGTCATACATGATACTTTCACTGTTCAGGGCTTTGCTTACACATGATTTAATTTGCATGTAAGTGAAATGTCTGCATCCTTTACGGTGAGGTATTTAAGACACTATATTATAGATCCTGGAGGGAACTGGGCTCTTCCATCTGGGCAGTCATAAGGTTGGGGTCCCTGCAACACCAGCCTTCAGGTTGTAACTGGGTGTTAGTCACTAAACCACACATGTGCCTTAGTCCCTCCCTCCTGGAAAGAGAGAGCAAGGCTTCCCCCACCTTAACAGATGTTCTCCCTGCCCTGCAACTGCCTTGATTCCAGGAGAGGAGAAAAAGAATGCAAGAAAGGGCTCTAGAGGCCTCTCTTCCTCTCCTCCCTGTTACCATAGAATCTCGTTTCCTTGGTTACGAGTGGCCAAGGAAAGGACACTGGGCAAGTGCAGGATTTTGATGGAGCTCTCTACAGAGAGATGTCAGCGAGGACCTGGTCTCCTCTTACAGAATTCTCACACTGAGAGGTGGCTCAGCAATGGGGGTGGGAGAAATAGGTGGTGCTCTGGGCAGTTGCAATTTAGAAATTTCATCTCCACTGACAGCAATGGGGCTCTTCAGGATGACCCAAGGTATCAAGGCCTTACCCATCTTTCACATGCTGGCGATCTGGAATGGGCAGGAAGGCTGTGACGATAATTAAATAATTTTTGCAACACTGCATTTACCTGCACCCCCTGGGGCTGACTCCCTGGCTCTGGACTACTATTTCCTCTGATAGCTACACCTCCATGGGAGATGCATCTGGTGCCAGCCTTGACCTTCCTCTGGAGGCCACACTAGACCCTGAAATCTCTCCACAAAGCTCTGTATTTGTTTGTTTTGTGAGACAAGGTTTCACTGTGTAGTTCAGGCTGACCTCAAACCCTCAATTCTCTTGCCTTAGATCCTGATTGCTGAGACTGCAGGCATGTTATCACTGTATCAGGAATTTAAAATTTTTTGGGTAGCTGAATACTGCCTTTTAAGGGTTAATCAACATTTCCTCCATAAGAGTATCTTGTATTGTCCACCCACACAGAGTGGCTTCTCTCAAGAACTGAAACAGCTGCACAAACATTGTGTCATTTATTGTGTTGTTTAATTTCCTAATTTGCTTTTTGTTGCTGTGATAAAACACTGACCAAAATAGGACCAAAATACAATGAAAAGTTTACCTTCCCACATCACAGTCCATCATGGAAAGAAGCCAGGGCAGGAATTCAAACAGATACCCAGGAAGAACACGGTTTTGTAGCTCATTCCTTCTGGTTTGCTCAGCTACCTTTGTTAAACAGCCCAGGCTCACCTGCCTAGGGATGGTTCTGCCTACAGAGGGCTGGGCCTTCCTACATCAATTAGCAATGTAAAAATAGCCTCATACTCATGACCATAACCAATATGCTCTAAGCAATTTCCTCTTCTTATGTGACTCTGGGCTGTGTCAAGTTGATAGCTGAAGTGAACACTCACTAATTTTGGGATAGTAATTTGTCTTCTGTCTTCTCTACCTTTTATTTTTATTTATTTTTAAACAATGCATTTTATTTTTGGAGAAAGATAGATACACTAAGATAGTTTTAAAAATAAATCGATGCAAAAGAACATGCTATGGAAACATTCCCAGTATGAAGAACCTTGCTCCTCTTACCTCCAGCTACCACTATTAATTGTGTTCTTCAGATAGTTGATACAAACATGAGCTTTTGTTTGTCTCCATCCTGTGCCTCCTTCTGCCTCCACCTTCCTTTCTTTCCCTGGAACACAAATAAAACAATATTATCCATACCATTTTGCTCATTATTGCTAAAAAATATATTATCAATGTACCTCAAAGATTCTCTTCATACCATTATGTATAGAGCTGCCTCATCTTAAGCAGTTGTGGTGTAGTCCACTGTATGGGACCCCTGTGCTTATTCACCCTGGATCTCTAGCCACTTTGTGCCTCCCCCACCCACACTTCACCCTGGATCTCTAAAGACCACTAGTATAGCACAAGCATATACTTTAGAGGTTGAAATATGTCATATACATGAGTGAAAATTCTTCACCCCAAGGGAGATTTTACTTAGGGCTTTAGGAATATGAATAGGGCAACCAATTAAGACATGATTGTATCCCCAAGTGAGACTTATGTTGTTGATAAGATCCCTTCCTGGAGAAAATTAGCGGGGGAGGGATCTGGATCACCAATGGCCTCGACTCTGGAGCCTGGCCTGCTAGGCATTTCCTTTCTGTGGCTGTGTGTGCTTAGCTGGTGTTCTCTGAGGACTGTCCGTTTGGGCCTGGAATGTTTTGGGTCCAGGATTTGGTTTGTTCATTTTCTCTGTGTTTGGGGAGCAGAAACAATGTGAAAGCTCTAGCAGACAGGCAGCCCAGTGTAGCCTGGGTTTAGTTTACAACTGCTACATACAATCTGAGGCTGGGCTCCTGGAAGATGCTGAGGGAGTCATCCAATTAGTTAGCCTCACACTTAGTGTCTCCTTCAGACTTTCCAGGGGATGAATGGGTGTAGCCAGCCCCAAGCAGGTGAGCAATCTAGCCAGTCGACAGGGAACGGAGTAAGTAGAGCAAGCCAAATATGAAAAGGAAGAAGGGGCTCCCATGTGCGTGCCCCTCATTCTTAAACCTTCCCCACGTCACCCAGCCCTGAGCAGGTGTGGTTACGGAGTCCCCTACAGATGGGTATCCTAGTTTGTTTTCTGTTGCTGTGATAAACACCATGGACCAAAAGTAATGTAGGGAGGAAAGGGTTTCTTTGGCTTACACTTCCAAGTTACAACCCATCACAGAAAATTCAGATAAGAAACTCAGACAGGAACTGTGAGGAATGTACTTGCCTATTCACTCTTGCTTACTCCCATATTCACGCCCCTCTAGCTTTCTTGTGTATAGCTCAGTCCTACCTGCTTAGGGATGGTTCCACCCACGGTGGACTGGGTCCTCCATATCAACCAGTGATCAGTCAGACACAGCCACAGACCTACGTGACTGAGGCAATTCCTTGGCTGAGGTCCGTGACTTTAAAATCTGTCAAGTTATCTGTTAGAACTAAGCAGCACACTGAGCTTAGAGCTTTGTGTGAAAGTTGTTTTTTGTTTTCATGTCTGGGGATATTTATTTATTTATTTATTTATTTATTTATTTATTTGAGACAAGGTCTCATTCTGTATGTAGCTCAGGCTGACCTTGAACTTGCTGTGAAAACCAGACTGGCCTCAAACTCATCATGGTCCTCTTGCTTTGCCCTACCCCCAGATACCTGGGACTACAATTATAAGTCACTGCATCTGGCTTGTGGGAAAGTTTTAAAAATTCAATTTCTTTGTTAGAAATAAGATTATCTTCATTTTATATTTGTTTTTCTATGTGTTTTGATGTTTTTGAGATTTTGTTTGTTTTTATTTAGTGTATATGGCTGTTTTACCTACATGTGCGCTATGTATCAAGTGTATGTAATACCTATGGAGGTGAGAAGAAGGTGTCAAAGCTTCTGGAACTGGAGTTACAGATGCTTGTGAACCTCCATCTGGGTGCTGGGAACCAAACCTGGGCTCTCTGGAAGAGCAGTTGGTGCTCTTAACTGCCGAGCCATCTCCACACCCTCAAATTTGGATAATTCTCATCTTTCAAGGAGTTTGTGTGTTTCCACTATTAGTTTATTTGGTTTTATTTTTGAACAGCTTTCACATTATAGCCCAAGCTAGCCTCAAATGTGTGGTTTTCTTGCCTCAGCCTCCCATGTGCTTTGACAACAGGTGTGTGCCCCATTAAGTTGTCTGTACGCCTTTAAATTTATTCTATAAAGTTTCTAATAATATTCTCTTATTTATTTTCTGTCGAATCTATAGTAGTGTCTCTTCTCACATGTTTGATTGGTAGGATTCATATTCATTCTCTCTGTCCCTCTGTCTCTGTCCGTCTTTGTCCCTCTCTCTACTCCCATCCCTTCCTTTCTATCTTCCCCAGAGATTTAATCAAATTTGTCGTTTAAAACAAGTGACTGCTAATGGTTTTGATGATTTAAAATTTTTCTTCTTTCCCAATATAAATATTAGGACTATGAATTTTATTCTAGGCCCCACTTTAACAACATCTTACAAAGTTTGACACTACATTTTCACTGTAATTTACTTCAGATACATTTTCTGCTTTCCCTTTTGAGCTTTAAATTTTGACTTGTAGACCCTTTAGAGTGCATTGTTTACTTCCCAAATATTTGGACACTTCCAAAATATTTACTCAATAAGTATTTTAGATTTGTTTTCCTGTGACCATGGTGCAGATAAAATGTGGTTTAAATCCATTTGATTTTGCTGAAGTTTGTTTGTTTCATGATCTGGCATATGGCTGCCTTGATAAATGTTTAAAGGACTGTAACATTGTATTCTGGTTGCAGGGTTCTATAAATGTCAGCCAGTCAAGCTGGTTGAGAGTGTTTCCAAGCGTTTTTGTGTCTTTCCAGGTCTTCTGTCTATTAGTCTATTAATTACCGAGAGGGTTAAACTTCTACCTGTAGCTGTGGATTTCTGTCAGGTTTTTCTTGGTGTATTTTGTTGTCATGACAGGGTCATCTACATTTGAGCAGTTACATATTAGGGGATTGATTGCTATGATCAAGAAGGAATTGTTTCTTGAGAAAGCCTTAGTAAGTAGCCCAGGCTGGCCTGAAACTCATGCTCCTACTGCCTCAGTTACCTGAATGCTGGTTTCATGGGTGTATACCTCCACACCTGGCATTAGGGAATATTTTAAGATGATAGGAATGTTCTGTGTGTTGGTGGTTCATGACCATGTACACATGCATGGGTGTGTGCCAGCATGCATAGAACCGGAAGTCTCTGTGGGAGCTGTATTGTGAAGGAGGAACAGAAGTCTCAAGACTGGCATATGATATGAGTCAGAGGGCCACAGCTGGCACCAATTTTGGACCAGAATGAGGTTCCAGATCCCCCAGTGCTGTCACTGGAGGACTCCAAGGTGTGTCAAGTGTGACACTGGCATTGCTGATTTGACCAGGCTGATGGTTGTGTTTTTGCTGCTTCCTCTAGTGATGTTTTGTGGCATTTAAAGCAATCTCCCAGGCTATCCTAGCATCTGCTTGTGGGGGTTAGGTTGTTGTCCCCCTCCCTTCCCCATTCTGTGTTATAGTCCAGAGTCTGCACTGTGGTGACTGTGGCTGGGTGTGTAAGTCATCCAAGGAGGTTGTAGTCAATCCCCACACACCATCCCATCATCAGCTGTTATGAAGTCTGTCTCATGGCCAGCACAGTTCTGGAAGCCGTGTGCTTCTAAGACCGAGTTTTAGGTCTCTGCCCACCTCAGAGGGAGCTTGGCATATTAACAGGGTCAAGACTTGCTTGAAATAAGCAGTAAGTGGTATTAGGCAAGATCAACCCACTGCTATATGGGACATATTTACACAGCTAAAGGCCACAACATGTCAGGAATCTGATGGCAGAGCAGTCTTGCTTTTCTTCAGATGCCTGGATAGAAGATCCCCAAAGCAGAGAGTGCTGGGAGGAAAACACACGCACAGACACACACACACACAGACACATACACACACACACACACACACACACACACACACACACACACACACACACTTCCTTAAAGTCTGTGATTCCAGCAGAAATAATAAGTTCATGGCTTAATATTACTGCCCTGACCTTTAAATGCCTGCAGGTAAACAGCACCAAGCTGCCTGGAGAGAAGTTCTTAGCTGGAACTGTGCAATCCCTAAGGATTAGCCCCGAAAGTCACATGACTGGCCTGACTTCAGTTTGTTCATCAAGCCTCCTGGAAAGCAAGGTAGCCTGAGTGTTTACCGAGCATGTGTCACAGTACAGGTATGGCTTGGCTTTTCAGGAAAGTTTGCCTCATCCTGCAAACCTTCCATCAGACTCCCAACTCTCCCAGTTGAGCTGTGGCAACCACAGCAAGAAGCACCAAATCCATGTGCTTTCCCCATCTCTGAGATAATCGACATCATAGCATCTTTGTGTATGTATGAGGTAGATGTGGGGAAGGAAAATTCAGGTTCCAGCAATGGATTGCACCCAAGGTCTACTGGTCTTCCAGAAGCATGCTTGTAATCAGGACTTGTTGAGCACATTGTCACACCTGCTGGTACTGGCAGGAAAGAGTCTCCCTTTGGGCTGTGCTGCAGATTCGAGAGATGGGAGCCAGCAGGAATTTGCTTGGGAATACTCTTGGTAGATACATCTATAAGCAGTTGAAGAAGGCAGCCATGAAGGGAAGATAACCTTGGTCAGATACCTGGAAAAAGGGTGGCTTTCAGAACAATCCCAGTTAGAAATGAGACAGTGGCCTTTTTATCCCCACACCCATCAGTCATTGGCCATGGGTAAATTGAGATGCTGGTAAGTAGCTGAGGATGGACCTCCAGCTCCCCAGAAAGGATCTGGTAACTAGTCTGTGATTCACCATAACCTGGACAAGGTAAATGTGTCCACCCCAATGATGGGACCTCATCAAGGCATCCAAAGAACACACCAGTGTGCCATACATTACCCTGGGCTCTGAGTTCTGGCTTTTTCCCTTGTCTAACAAAGGACCTGTTGGGTGACCATAGACAAATTGTGTTCCTCTTGGGGGCAATAGCTTCACTAAGGTAAAATAAAGCCAGTGTTCTTAAGTCACCTCCAAGTCCAGAGCTGTCAGTGAGGTCTTCTCAGAGGAGGGAGACCTGAGCCAGTCCTCAAGGATGACCAGGATTTGGACAAACAGAGCTGATAAGGGAGAGGAAGGGTTGAGGTTAGAACAGATTGGGAGCTAGGATCATCACAGGAAAATTGTTATGACAGTAATCATCACCACAGTGACTGTGAGGCCCTGTGCATGCTACTCCATTTCTTTGTAAGTTGTCTTCTCATCCCTTCCCTTGTTGAAAAAGATTCTCCTGTTTTACCATGGTGATATTCAGATATTTACAGACAACCCAAGAAGCCCTTGTCTTTAGGGCAATTCAAAGAAGGAGAAACACAGCTGAGGAAGGATTACAGATTTCAAGCCATTAGTAGTTAAATTAACATCTAAAACACAGTTCTTTTTTTCTTTTAAAATTTTTAATTGACAATAATCATACACAGTTGTAGGACATGTGATGGGTAAAATTATGCAATAACATGTAAGTGTATATACTTATCAGATACAGTGTGATGTTTTCAGTGTACATTATGGAATGATTAAATATATCAGCATGTCCCTCACCCTTTTGCAATGAAGACTTTTTAAATTTACTCTTGGAGTGATGAGGAGTGCCTGTGGAGACCCATGCGGACAGAACACAAGTAGATCCCTGACAAGTCTTGGCACAGACCCCTTTCACAGTCTATTTCCTTCAGCAATCATGCCTTTGAGAGGCACAATAGAACAAAGACTCTAAGAGATGCTTCAGCTTACACAGAATCCAGGCAGAAGACCCCTGGTGGACCCTGCCTGATGTTTCATGTTCTTCCTGAGGACTCGGTTTTCTGACCCACAGTGAGAACTTGGAATGGCTCCATTATAAAGATTGGCCACCTAAAATTTCCTCAAATAATATCTCTTCTTGGAGACTTTTACCTACTCATTCCCAAATAGTTCACTATATAAAAATTTCAAAGGTGTGGAAAAGAAGGAAAAATAAAATAAAATAAAATAAAGGGGGGGGTCACCCACAACACATGGATAAGGTTTTTATAAAATGTTGGTATATGATTCAGGTTGTCTACAGGTGCAACTGCTGCTCAACTTACAATGGGCCACATCCTGAGAACTCATCATAAACTGAAGATATTTTGTCAAAATACTTTGAAGATCCCTAGCCTACTGAAAGCCCAGATGTGCTAAAGAGCAACTCTGGAGGTCTTGTATTCCCTGGTGATTTGGGACTGACTGGAAGCCATGTCCCACTGCCCAGAATCTCCCAAAAGCTGGGCTGCATGCTGGTAGCCCAGAAAATGGTCAAATTTCAAAATCTGAAGTATAACTTTTATTGAACGTGTGTCACTTTTGTGCCACTGGGATGCAAACACATTGTAACTAGCCCTATGGTCTGTATAGATTTGCCTTCTATTTTATTTATTTATTTATTTATTTATTTATTTATTTATTTATTTGAGACAGAGTGTCAGTATGTAGTCCTGGCTGACCTGCAACTTTGCAGACCAGGTTGGCCTCAAACTCACCAAGATCAGCCTGCTTCTGCTTCTCAAATACTGGGATTAAAGGCAAGCACCACCATGGCCAGGTTGATTTGCCTTTTAAATAGTAATCCCCAAGGCAGTCCCTGTTGCCTCCTGAGGGTTTTCCCAGTCCTTAACTCCCCCCTAAAAGATGGTTGTGGTGGCTGCAGGCCACCATACTTGCTTTGCCCAGCCTT